>NW_009953960.1:1142370-1228883 GCF_000747805.2 Chaetura pelagica
ACTAAGCTTTCATGACAGTAAATCCTACAATATGGTCACTGATGCTAAACTGACAGTTACAGCTGCTTTCTCATGCTTTACACTGCTCATTTTTAGCTTTCCAAAACTTTACTTTGTAATATCACCTCTTACTTCCTGGGGACATAAAAAACATTGTCACTGTGCTTCTGCTTTCCCAAATGTTACTTGCCAAATAATACGAAAGAACATTTGTGTCCTTTCTTCGGTAATATAAGAAAAAAATCTGTGAAACAGGTTTCTACGAGAAAGTAGCAGAGGATTTTAAATGGTGTGATTGAGAAGGTATTATCTTCTTTGAACAGGAGGCAGATGCTTAGATATATATACTTCATAAGTATAATAGAGGAAATAGACCCAGAATTTTCTGTTGTGGATCAGCAGTTAAAGTAATAGCTTGTGAGACTGGATTCCTCGATTACAATCCTGATCTACCAGCAGCTTCTAGGCTAGCTGCAAGCAAGCTGTTTTTGGGCCCAATTCCAAATTCTTTGAAAGGTACTTTACACTGATCTAATTCAATTGATTGTTATGGAGTCACTTTCACTTTACATCAATGAAAGTGAAATAGGGATATGGTTACAGTTGCAGTTAACTCACCTAACAAGTAGATGCAGTCTATTGATTAAGGCTAGGAGAGAGTTTAGGGCTGGAATTTTTATTTTCTTTTTTATAAAAATACAGCTTTTTGTAATTAAAAAAATTGGCAGGAGACATGACTTTGCTGTTACATGAAAGGACGTGACTTAAAACCCAATGTGTTGGACTCTGAGACTGACAAAATGCAATATTGTGAGTCCATGGGTGTTCAGACTGCTCACTGTGTTATTGCCTGTCCATAATGTGGGTCCACTTGCAATGATGTGGCCCTGGTATGTTGGATGTGTTGCAGCTCAAAGGCAGAGCTGGATGATGTCAGGCCAGGAGGCACTGTCCTCCTCTGTTGCACTGTGTACAGAGGAGCACTGCAATAATCTTGAGTGGAAGGCTGAGTCAACAGGCAACCCAAATGAAAATGCAAATGTAGCTGAAATAAAAACTTTTGCATTAGGTAAACAGAAAGTTAATGTTTTAATTCAATAATGCCAAGCTATTGCTTTTCAATATTATTTCTATTCTGCAGATTGCAAGAGACAATAAAACATAAACTGCTGATGGGACACAGCACAAAAACAACATTTCCTGGAGATTTGTTTCTTAAATCCACTGACTCAAAAAAAACTTTAACATCTTCCTCATTCCAGAATTTACTCACGCATACACATTCTCATCTCCACCAGTGAGGACCAGTGTCTGATTAACCAGGGGACGCCAAAAACCAGATGACTGCTGAGTTGAAGCTGCAGACAACGTTCTCACTGGGGCATTAGTTTAAATTATTTTTGTAAAACTGAATTAAACTTTTAGAAATTTAAAGTCCCTAAAAACTTCGTCTGTATTAGCCAGAGGGTTCAAAACTGCTCTGAGGAAGAGGGAGTAAAGGTGGATGGAGGAGCAGACTGTACAGTTTTCTTCTGAAGGGAAGTAAGGAAATGTAGCAAGAAATCATACATTTACAAATTATGGGGTTTGGGGAACTTTCTGTTCCTTGAGGTTTATTTTTATTGTTTCAGCTTGTATTTTGAGATGAGAACAAATACTGAATACCAAAATTTTCCTCAAGGTATAATTTTTTACTTTATTTCCATGTCTAGTGTGTATTTACTTTACAGACGTCTCTTCCGAGGCTTAATTTAGGACTATAGTAATTGAGAAATCTTTGAGTAAAAAGAAAATAAAAAGAGTTAAGCCTGTGTTTTATTATCAGAGTTCACTGAATACCAGTTATCTTTCTACCTTTCTAGCTTTCTTGACTGCTCATAGGACCAATACCAAGTTTTTAACCCCTTTAAAAAGGCTGCTGCCTGGCCGTGCCAGCCAGAGCCCATCATTGCTGCATAGTGGAGTTTTCTGCAGGGGCTACAAGTTAATAGTACAAGAAAACCTAACATGTACCATGTACTGTGTTTGGCTTGCTTGTAGATATCTAAAATAATAATCTTCATTTTGCTGCCTTGGAATGTTCTGTGTTGATTTTTTGTTCTTTTCACTTCCCTAAGCAAGGTGTAGATTTTACATCTCCAACCTGCAGAGGAGTTGGAAGCAGTTCAGGTTTCTCTCATACTGTTAAAGAAGAACGGGCTAGCCTACATATTCTGATGTGAAAGGTGCAATTCATTTGCATTCTTAGTTATAAGAACTTTTTATTGTGGTATATAAAAGCACAATATATTATATTTACTCTCCAGGGAAGCAGACAAGTACTTTATCCCTCTTTTACATTTGGCAAAGGAAAAACAGACAGACTGTAAGCTAGATATTTATTAGAATTTTGAATGACTAAGTTTCAGAAAGCCAAGCTCAGGTGTCTGCTAAAATTAGCCTTGTTTAAGTTTATTATTATCATTATTATAATGATAATGACTGGACACCTGCTCAAGCAGCAGGTTAAATTGTATTAGTCTGTGTCTAAATATACACAGGAAAGAAAATCAGCTTCTGACTACAGTGCTTATCATCTCAGGATGAAACAAGAAACCAAACTGAGATTTGGACAGGCTGAGGAGCTACAGAGGAGTGAGACCCAGAAATACACAATATTTTAAATTAGATATCTTCAACAGGCATTACAGAAATTTTAGGAACTATTTGTGCAACTGATATGAGATTTCCATTAAATTAAATACATTCATATTTCTATAGATGGGTGTAAATGTAGCCTTGTTGAGTGCTATAAAAGAGCAAATGGAGGAGTGTCTAAAAGGCAACTGAGACTATCAGAAAGTAAAAACATTGCAAAGGGAAGCAAAATTCTTAACAAAAGCAAAAGCTATGTGATTGCAATTCACAATACCAAAAACGTAGCTATCAAATAATTAATGCACAGCAGGCAAAATTCAGTTTATTTGAATTAAAGAACAATGCCTGGGTGTTGCTGTGGACACTAGGCAGAGCATGAGTCAGTGTATTTGCATCAGAAGTACAACAAAACTGCATCATGGGCTCCATTAGGGCAGCAAATTAAAATATATTAGTACCTTCCTTAGCCCCAGTGGGGCCACAGCTGGAGTAATGGGTTCAGTTTTGGACCTTCTGAATTCAAGGGGAGAAATTGAAGTGGATGCTGCAGAGAGCGGCCAAGATTACCACTGTCCAAGGCAAGTGACTTAAGAGGAGATTTGAGAGAACTGAGCTTGTTTAGTCTGATGGAGGAGGTAAAAGAGATATTCAATAGCAGCCTAGAGCTTCTTGAAAGGCATGGGGGAAAAAAGTAAGTAAATATGGAATTCAAATCCTTGGAGATTTTCTAGACTTGCCCAAAGTCATGGTTGACTTGATCTGGTGTTGGTGATAGTCCCAGTCTGGGTGGAAAGTTCAACCAATGACTTCCAGAGATCTCTTTCACCCAGCATTTCTAGCAAGAAATGCTAGTAATTATTTTGCTGCTGGTGCCTCATATTTTCCAGGGAGCTAGACAAAAATGGACATGGACCTGGACATCTACATGTAAGAACAGTTTTGATTAATAGCTAAATAATATGAAAACCATAAAACTGATATTCATTGAAAGATTTTAAAAGATCACCTGGTCACATAGCATACCTCTGTTGTGGGTACCCTACTGCTGTGCCACAAAGTCCTCCCAGTAACTTAATACTGAATTTTCTGAAATGTATGGGTCAAGTCAAAGGAGAAAGTGCATGGGCTTTTAAGGAAAATGATACCCACCCAGTTACTAAGAATACCAGACTAGGTCTGTTAGGAGCAACACATATCAATAGAATGTAAAGAGAAGACCACATGTGTACCTGCACAAGTTTAAAATATTGGAAAACTGCAAAACACCAGTTCAGGGAGCTTAAATCTGCATTGACTTAAAGTGAAAGTTTGGGAGATTGAATAATCATAAAAGCAAGCAATGAAGAACTTTATTCTTTCTGTCTGGGAGTTATAAAACATGATTGAACATCTTTGTGGTATATACTAATGAAACACTCTGTTAGTGACATATTTACAAGGGAAAATGAAGAGAAGGGTCATGCAGGAGGACACCTTATAGGGTATGATGATTCCTTCAGAGTTATGTATCTGCAAAACTATTAGGGACACGTCTAATAAAATGTACAGCATCAGCTACCCAGGCAGCCAAATTCAAGATCTGGATGCTAGCTTAAAGTCAGTCCCACACAGTGACAAACAATACGTGAAGCAAGTGAAAAATGGAAATAGAACTTGAAAATGAAACCTCAAAAATGTGAGAACAGTCCTCTGACATAAAGAAAGTAGAGGCCTGGCTTCCTGCATTACCCAAGGTGCAGAATGGCCTCTCAGAGATCTCCTTCCCCAGAGGCACAGGTTTCAATTTGCACCAAGCTTCCAGAAGCAATTCAGTAAAATATCAAAAAGCTACTAAATCCTCCGGGGCTGAACCAGGCCCCAGTTTAGCTCCCATTGGGTACAGGGAAGAAGAAAGTGATAATTAAAAAAGAATGTAGAAAACCAGAGGACATCTATTTGAAATGTTGCCTGGTGTTAGGAAAAGAGGTCCATTAATGGCCAAAAATATATGAAATATTATCCATGGTAATAATGGTCTTCACCAGAATGTACCCTTAAAAGGACAACTCTCATCCAGAATTAAATGGAATGATTTACCTCTAATGCCAATTACCAACATTAATTAGCACAGTTCTTAAAACTCTGTTCCTTGAAGAAGCCCTTTAGATGACGTAACATGCCAATGTGATTTGAAAACATTTCTTTTTCATGCTGCAGATTTTTAAAAGATCCACCCTCTCTTCTTTGCTGGCATTGACAGCCAGAGTAGGAGCACCAGCTCGTATAGGTGCAATATCTCTTTAGCAACTAATAAAAGGCTGGTAAGAGGTAAGGAATGTACTTTTGAAATAATAATAACAACAGTAATAATAACCATGGTGGTGATGAAGATGGTAGTGAGAGATGTACTAAACTACAGAAAAAAGTTCCAATAATGAAATCAGCCAAAGTAATAATAAAGAAGCTGAAGAAAATTGTAGCAACCCATTGAGGTGACAAAAAACACCCAGTCAATAAAATACTTTGCCAAATTTAGGGTTCAGAAATGGCTTCTCAGTCTTGAATCATTTATTCATACAGACAATGGCAGGCTTCAGTTGAATGTTCATTTCTTTGTGTGAGCATGTTCCTTGCTGGTGTCTATAGATGTTGTATTTGTGTTTAGAGAAGTGGTAGTAATGTTTGGTAAGTGTGATGCTTCAGGGATGAGTCAGATGTACAGCATGTGTGCATACAGGCTGAAACTTCTGCACTTGTTGGATGAGACAACCTAACTGCTAAAGCCTGCACAAGTCATTGGGATGTCTCCAGGAAGCACCACACTTACTGTTTTCACACAAATTATACAGTTGATGTCTACACAGTAAGAGTAGATAAACTTTTACCTGTCTGGTATCTTAGCCAGAATGTCAGTGGATTGCCAGACACCTGAAAACTTCAGCACAAGGAAGAAAGATGTTCTTTCAGGTTTGAAATTTGTCTCAGTGGTATAAGAGGACTTGCCCATCAACACATTAACGTTTGCAGCCTATATTTGTGTTTTTGAGCCCTTGATTTTTGCACATTCATTATTTCAATATTACATAATATTACATAACAGTCATTTATTGTAAGGCTGCAAGTGCTCAGATAATAGAAAAGCGTGGGTCCAGAAGTAACTGCAGAGGTAGATAATAGTAAATTTTTTATAATCTTGCATTTACAGAAAGATAGGAACAGGTGAAAAGAAAAGCAAGACAGATATCCAGAGAATAGATGATTTGTTTTATTAGAAGGTGCTGAAGTAGTTTATTTGTTTAACAAGACGAAGGTAGATACGAGATATAATTGCTGTTTTTACAAAAATATCCTTTCCCCTTCTTGCTTTTTATGATTGTTTAAGAAAATAGAATCCTGACAAAAATAAAATAGTCATCAACATCCTTGGAGTGGTTACTAGTAAGATATTTATTCAGGAGCAAGATATTTGTTCAGGAGCAAGACGACATAATAACTCTACAATAAAAAGAGTAAGGAAGAACAAGGGAACTAAGATCTCCAAGAGTGAGCATACTGCAAAGTCCAAGCTTTATGATGGAGCTCAGCCACTGTGAAGGGACTTCCACTTCTACATTCTGCCAAAATGTTGTTAAATTCTGAGGTGTCCAAGGAATTAACATTTTTTGGCTTGGTATGTTGGTTGAACTAGAACAGGGAGAGGATCTAGTTTTAAACATAACACCAGAGAGCAGAAAATAGACTATGGGGACCTGCAGAACCTGTTTAAGCTTAGTCTCTGTCATAGTGTTTTCTTCTGGCTCTTGGATGGCCTTGCTGATTTCTTTCCAAGCCAGTGCCATTCTAAAGGGACTTCACAGCTCTTCACAAACTCTTCTAGTTAACTCAGGAAATATTTTTTTTCCAAGTGACAATGCTGATTATTTCTGAACTTTCCAAGCACTTCTTTTATGCTTCTGCTGTCTCTTCCTCATTTTTAACATGATACCCAGAACCTCACAATTTCACGACTTGTTTTTCAAACAAACTTCATATAGCAGTGCCTGAAACCTGGAAGCTCTTCAGATCTCTCCAGCTGAGATTTCTCTTGGCTTCATAACATCCCTTGCTGGCACTCAGTCAATGAACCCTGCTAATATACCATCAATCCTGTCTGGCCCTCGAGAAAGGAGAGTGCCAGGACTTGGCCAGAATAGTACTGTGCTTGGCTTATTCCCAACTGGAGTTGTTTAAAACAGTCCCCAGGCTGCTTTATAGCATGCCAAAGACAGCTTGCTAATCAGTGAGCTGACTCCCTGAGCCACCCCATTTCCTGCACCTTCTGTGCCCGATGGTCCCTGGGCACATCAGGCAACTGGGGCCAGGCAGCTCCTCTGATCCACTGCCACTGACAAACTTCAATATCATCAAAGCTTCCCAGCATACCTATCACTCTGTCAAGTAGCTAAGGATTGCTGCACACATAAGTAGACTGAATTCTACAGAAACTGTGAGAGAATCTGAGTTTAAATCTTCAGAAATACAAAACACTGTCTTTGTACCATTATGCTTTAGAATGCTTTGAAATAAAAACATACCCTGGACTGTACACACTGCTACTGCATGTGTGTACAGAAGCCACATACTCCCCTTTCTTCAGGTGCATTAATTGCCACTCAGTAATTTTTCTCTTCCTGTAACAAAACAGAGATGTGTGCCTTTGTAGAAACATTGGCTTTTATCTTCTGTAAGCCCTCTGGCTATTTTTGCAAAGATGAGTTACCATGGAATTGGTGGAAAAATTCAGTCTGTGCAGTTTGAACCTTGTTCCTTGTTATTTGGCATTGCAGAGATACTTTTAAAAGGTGAAAAACAAGTCTAAAAAAAAGCTGTTGTTACTATCTGCAAGTGTTTTACACTCCCTGTGCACTCTCCACATGGACGTAAGTGTCGGCATAAAGCAACAAGGTGTCTTGGCTGAGAATTAGTAGCTAAATATATTCAATATATTAATTCCCCTCCACTAAACTCATCTGATTTATTCCTTAGGTCTGCTGAAATCAATACGAAAAGGCTAACTTTTAAATGGAAAAAGTTCTTTTTTCAGACACTGAGCCATCACCATGGCAGTGTCCATTTTCCATGCTCCACTGAATCTGTCCATGACTGCCTGGCAGCTTCACTGACTTAGCATGGGCAGAGAACGTGCACTTAGCGTCGCTGGGAATGTTTAGTCTGAACATCATTGCAGGCTTTTTTTGCCAAAGAACACAGGAGGGCTTGTTTTTCCTGAAATTCAACCTGCCGCTCTTTGAACTTAAGGATTAACCTTATTTTGCCAGTGGATTTTGGCAGCTGTATCTGGTAATTCTGTATCTTTTGTAGTTACGAGGTTTGTTAGTTTTATTTTTCCTTTTTAATTTATTTATTTGTTTATTTATTTATGTAATAAAACCACAGCAGTGTCTGTCTTGGTACTACAATTCAGGCCTTATCTTATGAATAAATCTATTTAAAGATAGCACCATGGTGTGCTATCAAACAGTTCTGGAGATGTTGAGCACTGTCTAGTTCTGTGATGTGTTCTCTGTACTCAGCAGATATGAGACCAACTCTTTGGGGCATGAACCTTCTCTTCTCCTATTTGGTTTTTCCAATGCTGTACACACCTAAATTGTTAGGAATAAACAATAGCTTTGGGCAAATAGTGATCAATATTCAGCACAGTTTTAAGCTCAAATATCCAGGAACACATCCAAATCTGCTTCAACCACCCTAATAACCATTAAAATATCAAATTATTTGAATAAGCTATTTGTATTATTCCTTGAAACTACAGTGGTCTTTTAAAACCTTTCTTTTTTTTTTTCCTTTTTTTTTTTTTTTTAAATAAACTTATTAAATAATCTTTCATTGCATATCTGTGCTTTTATTCTGGTTATGTCTTTTTCCTATTAGGCTTCCTTCATTGCCCTCATTTTATTCCTCCACCTGCAAGAAACATTTTTAAGCTCTGACCAGGGTTTACTGTCCTGTACTCACCTTCAACACAAATATGCACTGAAAGCTCTGACATAATAGCACTTTCCAGAAGGACCAATAAGGTAATGAACAAAAATTTGACGAGGGTTAATTTGACACAGGCATTTGCTCCTTACTGACCTAAGCCCTAATTCAGTGTTGGCACAGCAAAATATATTTACATACCACACTCTGCACTAAAAGGTTCAAAATAGTTTGCAACAACAGTCACATGGAATGTAAAAGTGTCAATATTTGGGGGTAAGTGCAACACTTTAGGGCCAACTACGAAACAAAATAATGGAAGGAAATGTTGGGAGAAGACTCTCACATTTGTTTGCAATGAGCAAGAAGCATAGAATAAACGTTGAGGCCAGAACATAACTGGTCTGCTGAGACTTGACAAGCCTCCCCAGAGATTTGAACTTCTGGTCATGAAAAGTTTATATCAGGCAGTAGACGACTTGTCAGGTGCCATCTACTTGCTGTGAGAAGACAGAAGCCTAAATTAGGTTGCAAAAGACACAAATAAGAATTGGGGACTAGTGTGAGAGGAGTCTTGAACTGGCTATACATCTGCATATATATTACTCTCATTTTGTTATCTATGCTGCCCTGAAATTCCTCATGTTGTTATCTGGTGAGAGGAGCCCCAAGTCAGGATCAGCCTGGCTGCACACATACCTTAACAGACACAGTCAAAACAAGGGCAGGTTATGCGGAGTGAGCAGGAGGAATAATTATGAAATCATACATAAATACATGGCTTTCAGTACAAAGGAGTTTCTGCTCTGGGTCAGACCAGTGACTCATTATATCCAGAATGCAGTCTCTGACAATAGCAGACACACAGTGCTTTTGAGGAAAACATAAGAAATCTCTGACAGTACAATTCTCTTTATTCTAACAGCTAATACATAAGCTTATGCCCTAATAGAGCAGTTTTGTAACCAAAAAGAGGAGAGGCAGTGCAACTCTGTCTTGTCCCAGTACACATTCAGGAGGTGGCAAAGGCAGGCACCCAGTCAGCCTTCATAGCCAGCTCCCAGAGGCATTTTTCTGGCAATGTGTTTCACAAGCTATGTCCACTCCTTATGCAACAGGCTCTCTGACTCCTTTTGCTTCCTTATTTTTTTTTTAAATTTGATAAGATACTTTGAAATGTGTTTTACCTTCCCTATGGCATTCATTGTTTTATGCTTGCAGCCTATATTGTACATCTCTGAAAACATATTCTGCCAAGCCTTGCCATTTTGTGACTCTTACGGTTTCCATATTCAAGTAAAAAAGCTATAAGTTGTTTATACTGTATTTTAAAATCTCAGTCCAGGGAAGGTTGGTGAAAGCTTTCACACAGCGTAGGAAATAATGAGAAATCATCTTTTGCAAATAATTAAACATTGACTTGCAGGGTGGCTGTGCTTCTTTTCAAACAAAAAAGCCATAGAGAAACATGAGTTTGTGGGAGTCATAGACACAAATCTATGTCTGGCATTTGATGGATTAACTATTACGCTTACTTGAGTAAAAATGATAAGTTGTGTTTAAGAAATCCTTCCAAAACAACTTGCACTTAGAGAATGGGAAGAAATAGCAACCAAAAACTATTCTATTTTGGCAGCCATGAAGCCAGCAGACTTGTGAGCTGAAGCCAATGGACAAGGAACAAAAAACGTGGAAAAAACATGGAAAGATAGAGATCATCTTACAAAGCTGCCATTGTGCATGAGAATATCTTACATGGTCAACTGCGGACCCCACAGGCAGCAGTGCCTCGAGTGCCAGGCAGGCAGATGTGCAGGAGAAGCAGCACTGTGGAATTATACTGGGAAAAAATAATGCAGGCTTCAAAGCAAGTCTTCTAAGGGAGACAGAAAGAATGATTCAGCAGAAAACTCAAATGCATAGCCTCTTATTCAGCAGGGTCTTTAAAAATAAATAAACAAGTATATAAATGAAATTTATTAAAAGGAATCTGGACAAGATAAAGCAGACTCTCTCTTTCAACTCAGTGTTTTATTAGACACAACCTGCATGTAAGTCAGTAACTGAAGCCTGGACAAGGATATGATTTGTATTATATGAAGCCATGCACTTCCATTTCAAATGGAAATTCACGCTAGGAGGAAATTGTCCTGAGGGAAACGCAGGCTAATGCTGACTTGCTTTCAAGTACTGCATTTTGAGTTTTGCTCATGGCTTGTAAGGCCATTGTTCTGGGCAACTGGAACCCTCCAAAACCTCTTGGCACTGATTTATAGACTGCAGAGCAGGATCCCTCAGTCTCCTTTCTGAGCTCCCTGCTGGGGACATGGGTAGTCAACCCTCATGTTCTCTAAGCTTCAGAGATCATCTCTAGGACTCTCCCTGAGTCTTTTGTACTATCATCTCCATGATCAAAATATTTGATGCTCACCAGTGATACAGAGCCAGGCTTCAAGAAGGGTCTTGATTATTGCATTTTGAGGAGAGACAAAGGTAAATTATGTCCTAGAGAAATAAAGCTTACAGGAACGCAGTGATTGCTTTCTGAACAGCTGCAATGTAGTTTAAGTATCATAGCAATGAAAGTACCATCAAGTGCCTCAGAGCCAGGGTTTGTTTGCTAACTACCATGGGTTTGGACATAAAGTGAATTCAAGTGCCTTCTAGACCAGAAAGATCAGCTCTGTCTGCTGCCAGCCAGCCTATCACTCATGCAGACTGGACAGTTATAATATCAGCTACATGTGTTTTAGATCAGCTGCACCATATTTAAGATGTAAGAATAGCACCAATGCACTCTCCAGATCAGATATTATTTTGAAACATAATAGTAGTAGCTTGTTTCATGTGACATTCACTGCCATTTCCTAGTTACAGAATTTCAATGTTTGTCCTGCATTGCACTTTTTCTTATGACTAAGTCCTAAATTTCTGCCTGAATCTGTATAGTATGATACTTCACTCCTATAGATTTTCTGTCAACTTTCTTTTGCATTTTACATAATATCCATTGGATGAATTTTGCTGTGCTTTAGTCACCATCTGCAAGACAGGAACATCAAAAACCACCTTGATGCTTTGCATTGTAACAGAACCTTGAACAACAACAAGATGTCTCCAAGTACAAAGAGACACTGAAAGAAGTAAAAATTCCCTTGTTTATTCAGAAGCCTCTGGGCCATCCTGTCCAAACAGAATTGCTGGCCAAAGCCCACAAGAAAATGAAACAGAGCTAAGAAATCTCTCAAGGGTTTTCCAAGGTGAACAGGATTCAGGCAGTTTCCTTGAGGGTCTGGAGTTTATATGCTTTTGTAAAGGACTGGTCAAGGCCTTTGCATGACTTGTCCCTGCCTATTGCTGATTTTGTCCCCAGATTATTAAATCACTTCACTGCTTCAGTTGCCCAAGCAGTTTTATAGATGTAGCTGTCAAACCCAATACAAGCAAGGTACCAGCACGCTCTCTCAAGCCAAATATTAAGTATATTCTACTGGCCCCGAGGTGCTGAAATGCACATTCAAACACCATCCTGCAGATGCTCAGTGAATGGTTGAAGAGCTCATTCCTGTGGTCAGAACACTCAGCTGAGGCATTATGATCAAGCAGTAAGGAGGCTGGCGGGTATCCTCAGTGAAAAGCTCACCTCATCCATCTCCTTTGGGGGATGTATTCATTTGTCTTCAAAAAGAAAAGCAAAAGCACTTTGCAGAGAATCCTTCTATCACACTGCTTGTTGGACAAACCTTCACCAGAATGCACAAATGAGATCTTGTGTCTGTTGTTTCCACTCAGACTGAAAGCAATGACACCCATGGTAGCATCTTTTTCATACCAGTACATATTCAAACACTGTAGCTAAAGTTTTTCTGTGCCAAATTGACACGGAAGAGTGCGTTAGTAGTTAGGGGCAGCAGACAGCTTCCAGATAGTAATTGTCACTTGTTTCTCTCTGCTCAGTGAGATTCTCATACCAATGGTCTGTCTGCAGCCTCAGATGCTGCACGGTTTTCCAGGATCAAGGTATTTTTCATCCGAATTTCCCTTATCACTGCTGCTCATTCAGCTGCATAATCCTCTCCTGTTTTGCCAGCAACTGACAATCTTCAGCTGGTCCCAGATTAAGCCTTTCTGAAGTATCAGGACATTTCTTCTGGCAGGTTGTAAACATGGGGAAGAGAGGAAACTCAGCTTTGCAAATACTGTGTAACACAGCGTCTCAGGTACAAACCCAATGCTCCCTGCTGCTGCTCACTGCTCCAGGAGAAGTCTGGGAAGTTCACATGGTTGCAAAGAATACATTAAAAAAAATATAAATATATATATACATTTAAAAATTGCTATGTTGACAGGTGTGTAGAAAGCTGGGGAAATTTAAATACCTTCCTGATAATGGGAGAAAGCCTAAGAAACTCAGAGCACTGGGGAGAGTGAGTCATATAAAGTGAAGCCAGAGCCTTCTAAGAGTGGAAGAAGATGCCTATAGTGCCCCAAACATTGTTTCAAAAGACACTGGCAGAACAGTTTCTTCTTTTCTCCTTTTACTGCCTGCCGAGGTAACTTATAAGAATTATCAATGTGTTGTTATACTGATGAACACTGAGCAGTGGTTGGAGGCTTCATCTGTGGCTGTCACACTGCAGTTTGGTGCCATAGGAGTATTTATGCCAGTTTTAATGATATTTTAGTAGTTTATTCTCAGTAAAATAAGTTACTACTGTGCCACATGTTAAAAGTATCTCTGCAGTAACAGATCGCCCATACTCCTATCTCTAAAAGGAAACATTACAGTTGGTGTAATTCACAAAAAGTTCTCCACTGCTCAGACCCTCCCTGATGTATGTGCTTCCAAGATTTTTCTTCAGATGCAACCTTTTTCAACTTTGCTCTGAAAGGACATGAGAAACTCATACTGAGAATAACTGCTAATTTGCCAGAAACCAGATGATGTCCTTGCACCCTGTTACAGGCCCCCTTACTCCTTAGCAACACCACCTCTCTCTCATGGAAAGGTCAAAGATGCACACGACTGTTGTGTCTGCATCTTCTCCTGCAATTGCTGGCCAGAGAGCAAACCTGGAGCCAATAAAAATAACAGTGGAAATGTTAGGTATTTTGGAAGTTAGCCATAACACAAAAATATTCTCTGGCAGCAGAGTATCAAGAGCTTGGGTTCTCAGTTTTAAATCCTGTCCAAAAGATAAGGGAACATCTTTCTGAAGTAGGGTAGTACAGACTGGAGAATCAGTGGTGAGGGGAAACTGAAAAAAGTTGAGACATTAATTTGGATTTTGAGTATCACTTGATTTTTCCATTTCTTACCATTCCTCTCCATCTTGTAACTGTTTTTTACAAGTTTGTTTGTTTGGTTTTTTTCTACTCTATTCATCTCCCCTTCCATTCACCAGACAGAGTTAATCACAAAGATTTAGCAGTTTGTAAGTTAATGACTTCCTGGAGGAGGGGAACCTTGCACCAATAAATTCCACAGAAAGGCCAAAGCATGACTAGTCCGGGTTTTCAGTTGGAAACTGGTCAGCACTTTATGAAACCTCTCCTTAGTCATCCCACATTAATCACTTGTTTTCTTACCTTCCCTGTATCCAGTTAACACAGCTCAACTTGCACACAGAGCTCCTTCACAGCATCTGTTCTCCTCTCTGTATGTTTAATCTTTGCCTTACTTGATCATCCATAATTTTGAAACAAGTAAGTTTTTTCTTCTATAAATACCTCCCCAGAAATTCCTTCCTCCTTTAGCACTCAAAAAACAGAAGGGTGAAAAAGAGAGGGCATTTCTCTTTTGGCTTCAAATGCCCACAATGACTTTTAGTTCTGGAAAAGTGCAAAAGCCAAGATCTGGAGCACCCCAGTGAAGAAAGTGGTTTGAGCACATCTCAGGGTAAGAAACACAAAAGGAAGTTCTTCCAAGTGTTTCTGGCTGTGTAGTAGCCATCAAAGAACCGCAAGGTTATCCATTAAGAGGTTTGATGCAGAGAAAACCTTGAGTCTAGTAACAGCAAAAGTGCTCTGCATTGTTAGCCATTTTAATGCAAGAAAAAAAGAAAAAACAACAAAACCCAAACTGAAGAGTAAAGGAGACATTTTATTTCCCTGTGCTGAATAAGTGCAAATGCAAATAAAAATAAATACCAACAAGGAGACTAGCAATGGCATAAGCTGTATCTGGGATAATCCACTAGTTTACAAAGAGCATTTTGGGAGGTGGAAGCAAACAGTTTCTTGTGTCTTAGCCAGCATTTGGTGCCCAAACAACCACATGAAATTAAGGAAAATATATTACAGATGTTCCAAAAGAGGTTAACTAAGCATTTTATTTGAAGAATATAAAATTCAAATAAAATACATGCCAAGCTACAAATGATCATAGAACTTCATGGAAATCAGACTTAATTTACTATAGGTTTTACTTCTTTGCCAGACCAAAATAAATAAATAAATAGATAAATAAAACTTAACTGTTCAAGTCAGATACAGCCTCTTTATAGGCAATAAAGATGATTAGGTGGTGTGAATGTAGCCATCATATTACAGAGAGAGAAAAACAGACACACAGAACCGTTAATAAAGAAAACACTTTGAGGTTTCAACTCACAGCTTCCTAAACCTAAGGCAGAAAATTATCTCCCAGGATACACATTCTGCTTACACTCTATGGGGATCTGAAACCAAGAACTGCAAGTGTTAAATTAACTAAAAACAGGAGAGGCAATTTTTTTCTCTATGTAAAAAGACATATGAGTTACCAGAACATAGTAAGAAGAATCATAAGGAGGAGTCAGATATAAAAGGACTTGAGTCACTCAAACTAATAATTCCATAGTTTATATCAACAACTCTATGGTAGTGTAAGCTACGATAACTATTTTAATCTTCAATATTAATTATAAAAGCTGTTCACAAAAGAAAGTGGTAATGTATTCTGTGTTTTTTCATGCTGAGATTAAATGTTCAAATAATTAACTATGCAAAGTTATGGTCAATTATATAAATGGGGGCAAGGGGAGGGGAAGTCTTAGCAGTTGTTCTTGTTGTGAGTAAAACTCATTAAGCCAGAAGGTTTGGTACTGTTCCTTTTCACTAATTTGTCTTGATCTGCTGTGGTGACACTATTCTGTTATGTAAATCCTTCATGGGATAATTAACTCTGTGCATTTTAAATAAGATAGGATACACTTTTCTCAATCAGGTTTTGAGTCACTAGAAGACTGAGAAAGTAAATCGCTTTTAAATAATGGTGGGCCAAGGAAATACCCTAAGTTCTGGGGCCTGTTTACGTGCTGTTGTTATTGTACTGTCTACATCATGGTGTCTATAGCACTGTCTATATGTGAGAGTACATAAGAGGAAAACTGCCAGTTATTACACACATACACTGAAACCATTCTGTTCAAAATCACCTTGTTAAATCACTAAATGAAAACAAATTAAAGCTATTACGAAAACTTCTAAGGAAATTTGTTTCTTTCTGGATTCTGGCAATAACAAAGAGAAGAAATAAAAATTCATTAAAATTAATGAAAAAAAGACCACAATCATATTTTTGAAAGTTTGCAAATCTTTCAGATTTAAAAGGTGTTTGAGAGCTAAAAAACCCTGTTTTGATTGTTGGATGCTTTCTGGGACCAAGCAGTCAAACTTACTTCCTTCTTTTGCTGGTTTATAGAGGGTGTTTGCAATAGTTTTGTTGGGTTCAATTTATATCTGAGGGAAAGCAATTAAGAACCATTTTTACTCCAGGAACATCCTTGAGAAGGAGTTGTTTAAAATGGTGTCTTTGATGTATATAAACTCAATTGTTATATTTGTATCTATTGTTCACCCCAGGATTTCAAGAAGATTGTACGTGTCTCTTAATTAAGCTATGCAGTAATGAGGGATCTGAGTAAGAAGGAAGACAGATCAGATGAGTTCTCCATAGCAATAAAAGATGTCAATCAGGTCTAGTGACCACCTATCTCATGACACAACAATCTTTTCTATTTCATTTAGGGAAAGTAATTTTCCTGATATAGCAAAGCTAGAGAAAGCACTGGAGTTCCCAGACCACTTCTTGCAAAACCTGTGTTTTAATTAACATTTAGCTAAGGGAACTCGTGCAAGTATTTTTATGGGCATAGCTAAAATCTTCCTGCCTGATGACTGACGATATTACATCCCTCTTCAGCAGATGGATTAAATGGGAGGTATATTGGGATTCAAATCATGATCTTGGCCTCAGAGTGTTAACTATTTCATAACTTACACAAAGACTACATCACTTCCCACTGTCTCTGTTTCAGAAAACAATACATGTACATACAGGGTTTTTATTCTGGGGGGAAAAATCTTTGAATGAATTGATAGTGCAAAGAATTACAACCAAAAACCTGGATCCTGTTGGACCTGTCCCTTGCAGCTTGTATTTCTGAATATAGTGATACAGGGACTGGCTCATATTTAAAATTTACTACTAAGTCCTCCAAGATTATAATGCTATTAACAGATTAGAGTTTAAAAACTACCTACGAATGTGACAGGCAATATTCTTTTCTGTAGTGAGCAGATTCAGGTTGATCAGAACATTTCCAAATTTGCTTACCCATTGATGATAAAACCTAACCTCATGCAATCTGAAAAGCTCTAAAAAATAATAAAAAACACCAAAAAAACAAACTTATGTGCTCTTTTTCAACATTAAAATAGTATGTTCTCAATTTCCAGTTCCAAAACTTTTTCTTGTTCAAATTTTTAGGGAGAGTTTAAAAAAGGGTTAAGAGAGCTTGAAATGAAAAGTGATGTGAAAGGTCAGACAAACAGATTTTTTCTGCCTTTTTTTTTTTTTGTTGTTGTTGTGGGTTTTTTTTCTCAAGTTGATGGATCTGCCACTGAATTAAATTTGAGGTTATATATATCCAAATCTACTCTACAAAATGCATAGTCTGTAAATATCAAAGAGCTGATTCAAGAAAGCATGTGATAGCCCATTGACTTCAGTGGTGCTTGGCAGCATTCAGTGTCCCACTGGAGGACAGAAGAATGAGAGAAAGTGTTGGGAGAGGAGGTCACACATTGAGAGGGATTATTTTATTTTTTTCTTAAATTGACCTGAGGGAAAACTTCATATTCTGAGAAATCTCTGAGACCATGACCTTTCACCATGGCATTAAAACTAAAACGTACAAAGGACTGGAAAAAATATAATATAGGGATCAATCCAGAAGTTGGAGGTCATGAGGATGAAATGGAAGACTTTTCTAGCTTTACTTTCTAAACCACTGTGTATCACATACAACCAAAATAAAACATTCATTTCCATTCTATTTTTATAGTTGTTCCTATCACCATAAAATTGAGCACCATCCAAGAACACAACAATAAGATTGGCATTTTGATTTTTTCATAGCATTAAATAGAAATTCTGTGATTAATGATATCTCTGTAAAGTATCTGTCACTAAGCTAGTGACCCTAAAGTCAGCCTTTGCAAAAGGAATCAGCATGAGACAATTCTTGCAATCAAATGTAAAATGTTATGAAATGCACTTTTTATTCTGTTAACTATATTGCTGTAATTTACTCAGGTGAAGTCAATAGGAAGTATCACTTTATCTTATTAATACATATCAGTCACAGGAATGCTTTGCCAAGGCAGTAAAATAGCTATATTGATCATTCAAGCATTCCAGCTTAATGTTTAATCAACAGTGTTGTAATCAGTGATGATCAAATAAAATTGACTTCGTCTGGTTAAAACAAAGTATAGGAGAAGAAGGATACTTTTGGCAGCAAAACCTGTGGCTACTGGTGGTGCTTGTGGCACTGCAGTTGTGTCAGCCAGGGACTGAACACCTGAATGTCCTTGTCTGACACAACTATGCAGATAGAAATCTGCAGCTCACAACTGACTTGCAATATAGAAATAACAGCATTAGGTTGCCCCAAGCAGAAGTTGTTTCTATGTTGGATAATTCCCATTGCTGTCTATCTTGGCTTGCTGACCCCAAGTGCTTAGGATGCTGGAGAAATTCCCTGGTTTCTCTGCCCTAAACCCAGCTCCACGACACAGTGTTAATAAATACAGACTGTTCCTCTACAAAGATGGTCACAGTAGTCTCTTTAAATCTACTCAGCTATAAACTTATTGTACCTGTGCCAACCCTGCTGCTAAAGGAGATGTAAAAAGGCACAATTAAAATAATGTAATTGAATTATACAAAAGAAAGAATCAGGTTGAATACATAGGAAAACTTCCTAGTGGCAAGAAGTTGACTTCAGAGAGGTTGCACATAGGTGTAGAGTTTGAGGCACTGGAGAACTGGGTCCTCAGGTAAAGGAAAATGGAAGAGGGCAAAATAAAGTCAAGTCTAATTAGTTGACAGAGTCACATGGGAAGCAGTCATATGGGTCCGTGCAGCTACACCTCTTTGAAGTGAATTAATTGCTTTGACCTGGTGCTGATTACAGCTTGTAGAGAAGGTAAAGTAAGTCTGGCTTTTGGAGAACAGACTTAAGGGAGGAAAATGCTGAACCCTGAAAAATGAGTGACCACAGGAGTCCTGGGGCACAGAGTTACTTGAAAGTAAGCACATTTTTAAATCCTCTTTACTAAATACCCTTAATAATTCAGTAATTAGTCTGACATATCATAATGGTGACATATGGTGACATATTACAATCAATTCTCCTGCCTCAGTTATCTAGCCTACCTTTCAGCCACAGCATTCCAATTTAGAATGATGCTATAACTGCAGTGTTGTCGAGGACTTATAGAATCATAGAATGGTAGGGATTAGAAGGGACCTTTAGAAATAACTGAGTGCATTCCCCTTGCTACAGCAGGATCATCTAGGGCAGGATACACAGAAACACATCCAGACAGGTCTTGAAAGTCTCCCGAGAAGGAGACTCCACAACCTCTCTAGGCAGACAGTTCCAGTGCTCTGTCCCCCTTATAGTAAAGAAGCTTTTCCTCATGTTGAGGTGGAACATCCTGTGTTCCAGTTTGTGTTCATTGTCCCTCATCCTATAACAGGGATGAAAAGAGACAGGTCAACTCTTCTTGACACCCACCCTTAATATATTTGTGAACATTAATAAGATCCCCTTTCAGTCTTCACTTCTCCAGACTAAACAGCCCCAGGTCTCTCAGCCTTTTCTATTAAGACAGGTGTTCCAGTCCCTTAATCATCCTCATAGTCTCTCCCTTGGATGCTCTGAAGTAAACCCCTGTCCTTCTTGAACTGGGGAGCCCAGAACTGGACAAAATACTCCAGATGTGGTCTCACTAGGGCAGAGCAGAGGGGGAGGAGAACTTTCCGTGACCTCCTGGATGGCAGTGAATCCACCAATCCTCCCTGTTTCATATTATCAGCACACTGAGGATGCAATCTGTCCCCTCATCCAGGTCGTTGATGACGTTGAACAGGACTGGACCCAACACTGATCCCTGGGGAACTCTACTAGTTATAGCTCTCAAGCTGGACTCTGCAGCATTGTTCCCTAACTCTGAGCTCTGTTGTTTAGCCAGTTCTCAATCCATCTCACCTTCTACTCTTCTAGCTTACAATTCCTGAGCTTGCTCATGAGGATGTTGGGAGAAAATGTCAAAAGCCTTGCTAAGGTCAAGGCAGACTACATCCACTGGTCTCCCTGCAACTACCCATTCAGGCACACCACCACAGAAGGCTATCACATTAGTCAAACATGATTTGATGAATCCATGCCATTTACACCTGATAACCTCTTTTTTCTTGCATGTGCTTAGAGATGACCTTCAGAATGAGCTGTTCCATCAGCTTTACAGGGATGGAGGTGTGGCTGACAGGTCTGCAGACTTAGCTATAAACTTATCACTAAAATAAATCTTCATACACTTTTGTAAGTCTTAATTTGTTGAAGTAAGTAGACACTTCCTCAGTAACAAAGACTGCTTTGGTTTTATGTAATGAGGTTTAACTTATTAGTACTCCTAGCTCTGCCACATATCAGTTTGACCAAGCTGGTGCCCCTAGGATGTTCTCCTAAATGAGATGCATATCTGTATTTCCCTAGTGGCAAAATAAATAGGCTTCTCTCAAGTGAAGTTTGGAACAAAGCATCTTGATTGTTTTTGTGAAGTGGGGAAACCCCTGGGGAGCTGGGACATCATGTATGCTCTCCTTCACGACAAAAGGTATTAACTTCACAACATGAAACCTAATGCTCCCCAGAGGGAGCAGGCTCAGTCACTTGGGGAAATATAAACACCATTTTATCCTTGTCCTTATATCTCTCTTGTTCTTCAAGCAAAATGGAAATACTAATTGATACTGTTAAGTTTTGTTGCTACCAGGTCTTTCCTCACCTTCCTTGGCCAGACTAAGACTTTTGTAAGTTGAGAGGGAAACAAAATCAGAAATAAACCCCACCCAACAATCTAGAGACAATTGCCTCAGCAAATGTATTCCTTCTCAGTTTCTGGATTCATTCTATTGTCATATCTAGCAAAATCAGGAGTGGATCATACACTGATTAGAACAATTAGTACTGTTTAAAATTAGAATCAAAACACTATTGAATTCACTACTGCATCAGGATATCTGAAATTAGCTTAGTGATTTCCTTTAGAAACGATGAGGAATGGAATGAATCCTATCAGCAGCTGACCAAGGTGAAAAAGTAATTATGAAGAGCTTTCATGGATTTTTTTTATCAGATGCATTTTTGTTTCCCAGTGAAAGAACCCCACTACAAAAGGATAGATTAATATCATCTTTTGTGAAAGCACATCTGGGGAAGGAAAGTCTGCAAATAAAGAGCTTAAGTTAACACTTGCATAGGTTTTAGTGAATATTTAAGGCTCAAACTAATCTTGAACACAGTTTGGTGGATTATAATAGAATTTCTTGAAGGAGCTGGGTTGGTTGTGTACCACAAGTGATAACACAGCATTTCTGTTGTGTCATAAAACTGCCAAAGCCTGCTTCTAAGACCTGATTTCTCTATGATTTCAGCTGGGTTTTGATCAACCATTTCAGGACATGTTTCTCAGTCCAGCTGTGAGCCTCGTCTAATACAGAGTTTCGTAAAAGTACTTTATTAATAGGTGATTCTCTAAGAATACTGCTGTAAGCAAAGTAAACTTCTCAGTTTACCATTTATAGAAAATAATTAACTCAAAATTACACACAAGTTAATTAAAAAAAATAAATAAATCTAAAATAGGATTAAGTTAACCTTCCTTCTCATCCATTTTTATTTTCTCTTATCTATTTCCACTGTCAGCTCCATGGCACAGCAGAGCTGTCTCCCCCTTCTAGGCTTCCCAGTGAAGTGAGGTCCCAAGTTCAGATGGGTTCCTGATATTGCTAGAGTGAAAAACAGTGTGCAATTAGTAAAATAGGAACCCAGATTTGTGAGGAGGCTAATCTGTGGCATGATGGGGAAGTGAGATTCACTCCACAGTAAAAGCAGAGTGAGCTTACAAGACATATTTCCTGTTATTGCATTTCATTACTTCATTACTTCATGTACATTCCTTAAATCATATTTTTTCTCTGTTATAGGCAGGATAGCAAAATCTCAAATCAGAGTACTAATGTTCAACAACTCTTGTGGTTTCCTTTAGTATTATATATTTTTGCAGGGGTGTTTTTTTTTTGTGTTGTTTTATGGTGTGTTGTTGTTCTTGTTTTTTCCCAGCAATATTATACTAAGAAATTCACTTATTTAAGAAGAAGAAGAAGAAGAAGAAAAAGGTAGAAACTATAAATGAAATTGCCTTGGATAAAGATGCATTTTTTACATTTTCACAGTGAGTATTTATATCCATCTTCTAGCTGGGGTTAGGTAAAGCAGAAGACCAACTGTAAATTCCCAAGTTACAAGCATGGCAGAGAATTGTCATGCCCCAGGGCACATGCACCTTCAAAACCTACCACAAATTTCATGTACCTATTGAGTAAAAGGTGTATAAACAATGTATTTTTTTTTTTTTGCCACTAATCTACCTGCTCCTTGTCCTACTGAGACTATCCTACTCTGTGACATTTTTTAACTAATTCCCACTGTGTCCAGTTCTAGCATATGCTATACAAAATACTCCTGCTTGCTTTTTTCTTGTTGCTTACTTTTCCATCAAGCAGTAGATTTCTAAGTTTTGGGCTCCAATTCCATAATTCCTATGACTGCTTTTTTTCATCCCCCCACCCCTGCTTTGGCAGATCATCCAGAGCTGTTTTTATAGATCTGTTAAGGTATATGGAAGAAATATTTGAAAGTGTTGCAAGCCCCATAGTGAGGATGTGAAGCACATTGAATGTGATGCAATATAACAGGTAAGAGCAACCAGCACACAAACCAAGCAAGGACTTGGGTTGGCAAAGATGCTCTTGTAGGCTCGACTGGACCCAGTCTTCAGCAAGACAATATCTGATGTGATTAAAAATGGTGCTGGGAGATAAAAGGGCTGCACAGGATAGGAGTTTCATGGCACATCTGGGAGAAGGATGTGGCATCCATTATTCTGATACTTGTGTTTGCTCTTTCTTAGTGGCCAGTTCAGTGTTTATCAAATGGCTGCAGTCACCACAGTTGCTGTAGTAGTGTGGGAACTGCTAGAAACAAGGAGTTGACTTCTTCAGGTTTCAAGGCTGTATTTGCACAGTTGTCATAACAAAATTTTCAAAGGGTTATGTGCCTGTTTTGGCTGGGATAGAGTTCGTTTTCTTCACAGTAAGTGTTACAGAGAGATGTTTTGGACTTGTGCTGAAAACAAGGTTGATAAATACAGGGATGCTTTTGTCACTCCTGAGCAAAGCTTACACAGAGCCAAGGACTTTTCTGCTTCTCAACCCACCCCACCAATGAGGAGGCTGGGGGTGCACAAGGGGTTGGGAAGGGACATAGGTGGGATAGCTGAGCCCAACCGATAACCAAGTGGATATTCCAGACCACATGATGCCAGGCTCAGCAATATTAAGCTGGGAGAATAAGAAGGAAGGGGAGGACATTGAAGTGATGGCTGAACACGTGCCTGCCTGTGGGAAGGATTGATGGAATTCCTTTTTTTTTGCTTAATTTGTGTGTGCAATTTTTGCTTTATCTGTTAAACTGTCTTTACCTCAACCTATTAATTTTCTCATTTTTACCCCATCTCGCCATGAGGGGAGTGAGTGAGTGGTTGTGTGTGAGGTTGTTGACAACTGGGGTTAAAACAGAATAGGCCATTAATACAACTCCATGATGCACCTTCTAGCAGAGGACTTGGGTTTACAGCTTCTGCAGATAAACTGTCATTGTTGCTCACCTAGTTAAAGTAACGTGTATTTATCTTGTCATTCTGCTATTTAATTATATGATCTCTGTTGTAGTAAAACATGTAAGCTAGGAAGACTTCAATGGCATATGTAACAGGACTGTAGAGGGCAAGTAACAAAATGAAAAGTAACCTCACTGAATGATTGCTTGTGGACAGTAAAAGAAGGGGCTCTTCTCATAAATTGCTAAGTAAGAGCTGTTTGTTCAAGCTGAGCACTTAAAAAAAAATGAAGCTTGATTAACTGAAGTATAACTATGAAAAAAAAAAACCAACCCTGACTGAAATGCACCATTCCAGACATGAATATATCAGTCTTATCCCTAGGGAAGAAAGTCAGTGTTTAAACTTAACATTCTGCTAGTAATGTAATGGAAAATCTTAAAAATAAATAAATGAAAAAAAATAATCTTTTATGCTTTTTAGGGAAAAGAGCCAGGTCTTTATTTGAAAGAAATATATAACAAGTGCAATTCACAAGAGGCTGTGGTAATATACTTGTCCAACACAATGCCTGAAGCAGCCCTCAGAGAAGGAAAAAAAAAAAAGAAAAAAAAAAAAGAAAACCAAATTAAAAACCAACAATGAAACCATCCTTAACTCTTGTTTTTCTGCTTTCTTCTCTTTCTCTGTGAAAGAGTTACTTCTAATTTTGCAGGAGGGATTTCATCTAGAGTGGGAGCCTTTCCATTGACTCTCAGCAAGCAGGAGGTGGATCTGGTGCTCAAGTCAATGAATCCAAGAGTATCATCCAGCCACAGCAGCCACCTCAAAATGAATCCCATTGCATCAGACTAGTACTTGTCATTGCTCTCAAAGCAAATGCATCATAATTAACAAGAATTTCCCCACTAAGCAGGGAAATATGCA
This sequence comes from Chaetura pelagica, assembly GCF_000747805.2. NCBI lineage: Eukaryota > Metazoa > Chordata > Aves > Apodiformes > Apodidae > Chaetura > Chaetura pelagica. The sequence goes on from NW_009953960.1 coordinate 1,167,133, forward strand.
TAAGAATCTTCCTTGGGGTAAAACTTAATTGTTGCTGGAATAGATATTTTATGTGACAGAGTAAACCACGAACCTGGGTTTGGTAACCTGCAATCTGTTTGATTCAGAAGGCATAACCCAAGCCTTCCAAGAAAACATACTGTGTAGGTTGAAATCATTAGTCTGTCTTGCACTATTCCCATATCTTATAAGGTAATTGATGAAGCAAAACGGCAACCTTGCAAGTAATCCCAAGCAAAGGAACCTGTTTTTTGCAAGACACACTAAAATCAGTTAAGACTGTGCAGTGTTCAGAGGTCATATCTCTCAATATCCTATTATTTAATGGTGTAACTTAAAAACACTGGAAAGTGAAGATGCAATTGATTGTTGGTAGCAGTATACGCAGACATATTCTGCAGCACTTTAATTAGTCTGTCTTGCACTATTCCCATATTTTATAAGGTAATTGATGAAGCAAAACGGCAGTATACGCAGACATATTCTGCAGCACTTTCTTACTTCCCTAGTGACATTCCACCTTTAATGGTAGGGTCTGGCTTCATTACATTGGAGTGCAAAATTTAAAAAGAACAAAATTCTTATAATTCAAAAAACCTTTCCGTGGGTGATTTGAACTATCCTTGTTCTTTCTGACACAAATGGAAGAAGAACATCTCAAATGCAGTGGGAATAAGCAAAACAGCTTTTGTGAAATCTCTGCATCCTCAGTCAGCTGCTCTAGTCCATCTCTCTGTCGGATTTATGTCTGCAATCCACCCTGTGCTCAGTGGTGTTATCTGCTTCCCTTTTGGCAAATTTCCAGAGAACAGCAAAGAAAATGCCTCAACAGACAGAGGAAAAACAGATCTCCTTATCTGTAGGAAGCATTTTTGCTCATTGATAGCAAAGAGCTAAAAAAGGGAATCCTTTGTAAATAAAGCACAACAGTTAGTGGTGAGGGACGTGGAAGAATAAAACCTACCAAGAGGACTAAGTTCTTAGTGAGATTTTTTTGGGTTTTGCTGTTTAGTATTTGTGAATATGAGTTCTTGCTTTACAAAAATCACAAAGTACAGGTATATTTAATGGATGATCAGACCTTTTTATTAATGGACCTTACCTCAATTGATAAAACAACTGTTAGTTAGCTAATGAGCTTTACTAGCCTCAGTTATTACTTCATGTCCAACATTATTAAATTTGATACTGTGGGTTAAGTCTTGAGTTTTGCAGTGAAACAAAAGTGGCAACAATGAGCTCACTCTACCTAACAACACAGTGGCTCTAAGATTTTGGGGAGTTCAGAAAGGCTTATTTACTATGCAGTTTATTAAGCCTGAAGACCGATTTTATGCTTTCAATTTTCAGAGTTACGGTTTTGGGTAACCGGCTGCAAGCACTTCACTCTGCCTGACATGTCAACCCTCACACCCCTGCTATGAGTGTGTACAGGTTCACAGCACTTGATCGTCTGCTCAGCAGCACCTAGTGCACACCATGCCCAGAGGAACTGTGGAGTGGAGACCCCCTTGCTTGCTGTGTTTCATGTCTGTTCTCCAAACTACATAAGCCTCACTGGAGCAGAATGAATCTTGAACCTATCATCTCCAACCACAGTCAGAAAAGACTCTATTTTCACTCGTATCCAGACACATCATGCTAGATAAATATCATTGACCATAAATAGATAATGTACTGTAAAAGGCTCTTTTCACTTACTACAGCAGTGATGAGATCTATTTTAACACTGATCAGAGAGGACTTGCAGGCTTCAGGTTTTTTTCTTGGTGTTTCCTTCAAGTTCTCTGAGATCTGTCCTGAATCTTTGTCCTTCAGACACTTGTTAGATATTGCCCCAGTAATACACTGAAGAGGGATTTGCAGACCCAAGCTCTAAGCTTTCGTTTATCAGACAAAAAAAGATAAAAATTGTTCTAAAATATTCAACATTAACTGCAGGTGGGCAACCAGATGAACCAAGGAGCAGGTTATTTTTGTTTATTTTTTAAAAATTATTATTTACCTCCACATTCATGTCAGGTTAGAGGACTGTTTTAAGACAGAAAGGGAGAAGACACAGGACTTGTAAAGAACAAGATTACTTATTTCAATAAAAGTGCTGGTTTCTCAATTTTAACATGATTAGGAATCTATAACACACCACTGGAATGACCTAGTTGAATAAGTACAAGATCAAATCACACATGTAGGCCACCCAGCAAAATATGTCAATCTTGCAAGAGGCAGTAGCTGCAAAATGGACACTCTTCAGCAGGCTGAAGTTGTCCTGAAACAGTATGCTGGTGTTGTAAAATCTAACCAGAATCTCCTTTTCCCTGCCCCTTTTTCCTGTCATCCCTTTGTATCTTGATCCTGAGTATCTGTCTTGATTATTTATTTCTACAATTTTATATTATCAGACTGGTTCTTTTATTTTCTCTTTCATCATTTCCATGAATAATCTGCCAGTTGCTGTGAATGTTGCATAGTATGTATCACAGCTTCTTGCAAGGACAGAAAATAACCCTGAAATTTGAGGAGGTATCTGAGAGATTCACTGTTTTATTAGTAGCTTGAAATAACATTAGTAGACCCAATTCTTCTTCTTTCTTGTTATATATGAATCTACAGAAAAAAACAATACCACATTCAGGTTGCAAGAAAGATAGACTTCAATTAAAAGCCTCTGCATGCACTCAGACATCTTTTTCAGTTTCTTGGGGTTTGCTATGCTGTTTGAACAGCACAGGACCTGGTTACACACTGCATTGTGTTCTCCACAGGCTGCAGGAAACATTAAACCTTACATGGTCTACATAAGTCTTCAACTCTGCATTTGATGGGTTTAGTGGTTGTTACTGGTGCATTCCCTGGAGTTGCAGCAATAATTCTTCTCTGTCGGAACAGACATCCTCTCAAACCATGGCTATGCTTTAAATTTAGAGCACAGGGCTCTTGGATGTTGAAGGCAGCAAAAGGCAAAGTTCTAAATGATTGTTCCTATTGCTTTCCATCAGGACACTCTGCTGTTATTCTTTTATATTTTAAATGGTTGTTTTGCGGGGTTTTTTTCTTACTCCATTTTTGGCCCATGAACCAGTAGAATCACATGAATCACTGAATGCAGGACTTATAGAATTAAATAGCCATCCATGAACATGTTTTCTGAGTGTACTAATCTGAGGTGCAAATCACACACAATTATTCCCCTGTACTTAAAATATTCATTAGTATTTAAAAACAATAAGTTTGGAGGAAAATAAATGAGGTTTTATTTCTTAACTGTGTAAGAAAGTAATTATGAAACAGAAAATATTTTACAAAATGAGTGAAATATACATCATTTGACTTATGTAAGTGTATCTCAGGGAAAAAGCTAAATACATACTATTGGAAAGAAGGCTTTTATCACAAGCAGTAGAGTCTGTATAACAAAGTGTGGTGTTAACTTGTAAGCCTTTATGTATAGGAACAATGTAATTCTCATTTATTTATTTATTTATTTCCAGCTTCTAGATGTCTTTCTAACAAATAATAAAAATAATAATAGTCTTGGTCATGCACTATTGAAGCTAATGTTATGTATCCCATTACTGTTAACAGCAAAAAATCAGGCTCTCTACTATTTCCATTGCAAAAGTATAAAGAAATGCATAACTACAGTACAGAGTACACATATATAAAATTACTTGTAGGAAAAAGTTGGCACATGGTATTTCAAAATCAGTATTTCCCACTCCATAATTTCTGTATTATTCAAGCCTATCTAATTTCAAATAAGTTAATGCTTTATATGTACTTCTGTCCCTAAATAGAAATACTTGCATTTTCTTCTTTGATGATGGATCCAATATAAACATACTTGTTCCAAACAAAAGAACAAAATTTCTATACAGTATTAGAATCACGGTTTTTTTTCTTCTAATCTCAAAAAATGTGATAATCAACATTCATTTTATTTACTCTGAATAAATTATTCCGCTCTTATTTACCATATTATTAAATTTTAATTGTTCCATTGCATTTTCTCAAATGTAAACAAACCTGTGAGGGAACAAAACACTACTTAATTATGGTAGCTTCAATTGCTCCACAAAAGAGACATTTCAGAGAGGAATTTTTAGATTGTCTAATCCGTCCCTAAAGGCAAACTCAGCTTTCTCACAGATATTGCCTACCCGTTTTATTACATATCCACAAAGGTAAATTTTCTAAAGATGATCTTATAAAAGAGAGCATTTAAACTCTTGTTCTCTTATTTATTTATTTATTTTTTTCTGTGAACATAATTGTGTATTAGCAGAATTTTCCTTTGCTTGGCTTTGCCCAGAAACCTGTATTAAAAGTGATGAGACATCTGTGTGAGTCTGTGTAAAAAATGAATAACAAATAAACCCCAACAAACAAAACACTGGAACAGGCTGGTCTGCACTGGCTGATGTGGTTTTGACTTCTGTCTGCACTTGAATGTTTCCAGTCACTCCACTATGCGGGGATGGAAAACTAAGTGTTGAAAACCTCACTGCTACTAGTAGGTGTGAGAGGTGTCCCTGCCCAAGCAGAGGGGTTGGAACTAGAAGACCTTTAAAGTTCAGTCCAACCCAACCATTCTGTGATTCTATGATTCTGTGATACTTTCCAGTCACTGCTGTGGGGCACCTCAGCTATGCAGGAATAGAAATTATCATCAGGCTGCCAGAAGAACAGAAAAGACAATCACTGAATCTGTGCAACTCTCACTCGCTACCTGAAATGAAAACTGAAGTCCCAGCACAGTAAGGACTGGTTATAATACGACACCATATCCAACATACTAAATCCCTTCCTGTGCTGGAACAAAGTACAAACCTCTCTGAAGTTACAGTCACAGGGCTCATTTGGAAGGCAAAGCAAATAAAGGCTGCATTTCACCTTAACTCATATAACACATTGTTGTGTGCTTCACCAGGGACTTAAAACAGGCAAGATCATAGAACCACAGAAAGGCTGGGTTGGAAGGGACCTTAAAGATCATCTAATTCCACCCTCCCTGCCACAAGCAGGAACACCTCCCACTAGACCAGGTTGCTCCAAGCCCCATCCAACCTGGCCTTGAATGCTTCCAGAGAGGGGGCAGCCACAAACTTCTCTGGGTAACCTGTGCCATGGTGTCACCACCCTCACAGAGAATAATTTCTTCCTAAAATCTAATGTACATCTATGTTCTTTCAGCTTAAAACTGCTCCCCCTTGTCCTATCACTACATGCCCTTGTAAAATATCCCTCCCCAGCTTTACCTTAGAACCCTTTTGGATACTGGAAGGCTCCTCAGAGGTCTCCCAGGTTCATGCAAATGGTCTTACAGCCCTGTAAGATGAAGCAATGACCATATATTTTCACATTGCTTCCAGTAACAAAACTCTAATGACTGAGGAGTGAAAGCTGTTCCCAGCTGTACAGCTGTGAAGGAAACCTCTGCTTGCCCCAGTGGAGTCAATCACCTTAGCATGGCACTCTCTGATGGTGGAACGTGAGCCAGCAGAAGTCTGGGTTTGGCTTAGGTGTGTAATTACAGAATGTGCTTCAATAGGTATGTCCTCCAAAAGCATTAAAAATAGCAGTGAGACCACAGTGGGACTCATTAGTGAGTGACAGACCTAAGTCAATGTGTGTGAACAGTTCCTGGGCTGGCTTGGACCACAGGAAGAACTGTTATGCAGTTGTCAGTCCTCAGCTCTTGCTGACATGCTGTACAAGTTCTACTTGCATGAACTACCAATAACTTAGGACTTTGAGGTGTTGACAGGTCAGCTGGAATTTTTTTTATATAAATAGTGAGAAACATTGGAAAAATAGATTAATACTTAGGAGACAGGGCAGGAAGGCTGTTATATATGGAGAAAATGATCAGCATGCTACTGGAACAGGGTCTCTAACCCCTAGAGCATTGCTTTTGCTTAGTATGTTACACTCTCATTTCAAATGCCTCAAATTATGGACAATGGAGCAAATTTTTCTTCATATTTAGCAATGATTGCAGAAGGAAGAAAAAAGTGAAAGATGCTGTCAGCAAAATCCAGCTGCAATCTTGCTATCACAACTTCTCAGAAATAGTCTCTTTCACTATCAGAAAATGCATGTGTGGTCTGACCACAGCTAGAATGTTTGTCTGGAATTTCTCTGCTGTTCTCATCTATGGTTAATGTTTATGACTGCTTTTGCACAGCCCTGGGGGCCCTCTGTCCTACCAAGAATGCCTTTTTCATGATGGTTTACTAAAGGACTCTAGCTGCAAACAACTAGTCTGGTATTCTACTTTACTATCGATGTGCAGTGTATTTCTGGTACAGAAAATAAACATGACATTCAGCAAAAATTTGTATCCCCTAAATTTGTTGAAGCAAAACAGAAGACTAACAGAGCTGCAGATAGCTGTCTGCTGAACTCTCAAAAAACCCTGCAGAGCTGCCAGAGCCCTCTGGGAAGTCCAGAAAGCAGTTTACTGCCTCTTTGTGATCTGCTCCTTTCTATGCATGTACAAATTAAAGTAGCAACATAACTAATAAAAAGAGAAATTTCTACCCCTGCTGCCTGGGATCAGCCCTTGCTGTTCTTCAAGGGGAATTAAGAAATGAAGTGAAACAGTAGAATTAAACCTTCTTACAAGAATTTTGAGGGGCTTGCTCTAGTCTGTCATTTTTAATTTTGACCTTCTAAGGCCAAAAGGTGTGAGTAACTTAGAAAGCAAAGTGACCTACAGTCATCAGTGGTGTCACTCCCTAAAAAAAGGAATTCAAGAATGTTCTGGCTACCTTCTGAACACTTCATGGTGATCTGCTGATATGCTTAAGTCCCAGCTTCATCAGGTGTCAATATAACTGCACTATAGGTTAGTTGAAACACTGGAGGGCAAAAACTTTGCTAAGCAGTGTACTAGGGCTAAGCATGAGCTCTCTACTGTAATTTGAACTTTGAAGTTTCCATATGGCCTGGGCAATGCAAATTTTTAATGGTATCTTTACAGGTAACAAACAGCTAAGAAGCAGATCTGTCACCTCAGTTGGAAGAGCTGAAAACTCCCATTTTTTTACAGCTCTAATTATAACTTGTGCAATATCTTCAAACCTAGATAAGAAATATTAATTTCAGCCCCACTTACAGACTGAAATAATCTAACTAGCTGCTCTCTGTTGTGTTTGCAAATCTAAATATACTGCATAAGCTCATGAGGTTTGAATTGTACTGGGATTGAAAACCAAACCCGACCTCAGACCTCAACCCTTTCCTAATTTTATTCTGGCATCACAAATTTGCGTCAGAGCAATTCCAAATACTAATTACTTCTCCCTGAAAGTCTTTTCCCAGTCATTTAAATAAGAATGGCTTATGGTTTACTAAAATTCAAGTAACAAAGAGAGCTGTGTGACTGCTGCTTTTTTGAAACTTGATCCTTTAAGATAACCAAAAGGCTAAAATAAGAGTAGAATTTAAAGTCTACTACTATTCCATGTATATTTTTCCCCATAATATTTTTTTCCTTTTGGGTAAACTTAATGTATTTAGTTTTTAATTCAGGTGGAATACTCTTTTTTTATTGCCATAATAACTTGTAATTTAAAATGTTTATGTATTTTCTTTTTTCAGCATAAGTCTTTTTAAAGAAATGTGGGGAAATCTAGAAAAATAATATTCCTACTAACTTCTTTCTTAATCAAATTTGAACCAAATTTCCAAATACTTTTCCCTTCCAAGCTTGTATTTTCAAAGAAACCTCTTATTTGTCAAAAATATTCCCCAGGGCTTGCCACGTGCACCTGCCAGCCTGACATTTTTATTTTAAAGCATGCAATTTTAATCCCATGTGCTCGATAACACTGACCTCAGATCATCATTTATGTTGTTAATAATGCAATCCTGTAAAAAAATACAAGGTGAAGCTGAAGGAAAGGTTTGCTTATCAGATGCCACGGCGGTGAGAAGAGTTTGACAGCAGGGAGCACGGGGTGAAGAGAAGAGAGCTGCCTGTTGGTATGTGTTATGTTTCTCTGTGAAAGGGGGAAGACGGACCAACTCCTGCAGTTTCAGCTATTTCCCCTCCAGTCCGGGTGCTTCTCCTTGAACTGTGACACTGAGATGAGAAGTAATGACATTATTTTGCAGACTGGAAGCTCAACAGGGCAGTGACTGTCTCTTTATTTGTACTCATCTGGCACTCAGCACAATGAAGGTTTGATAGAGACTGTGGCCTCGGGACAGTGCAAACAATCATACAAATAAGTCCATGTACACAGGAAGGCCAAGCTGGAAAGTTTAATCGCTGTGACAGTGCTGCTCTGGTAAAAGCCTACCTAAATTCCAACACCACATTAGAAATCTGCAATGATTCTCCTTGTACATTGGCATCTAAAGTGTATTTTACATGGCCAAAAAAAAGTATATCCTGCTCTCAAGTATTTCAGCTTTGCTGCTATCCAACATTTTTATTCTAAACACATATTTTTATGCGCGACTAGGGCTAAGTGACCAGCAAATCTGATTACCATGAGCATACAATGCCTGACATCCTTTATGCACTTGATTCTTGCACTCAACACAGTGGGGGCTAATGGGAGTTCTGAGGATAATGCCCTGTGTAGCAGGTTGAGAGCACAGCTCTGAAAATTAACATGGGAGGCTTTCCATCTTCATAAGGCTGCTTTGCTGGCATTGCTAGTGATGGGTAGCATGTAATATCAGGAAAGATCAGACCATGGCACAGGCAGAAATCCTGTGACACTAATGCAGAGGTTCCAGAGGACCTCAGCTGTTGGGAAGAGGACTTGAAGTCTGATTGCTTTCTCAGGGAAGAAATTGAACAATATATTTAAAAATTAAACAGGTTAATGAAAAGAGGTGACAGAATTGCAATAAAAAAAAAAAAAAAAAAGTTTTTTCTTTTATCCACAGCAAAAAGGAAGGCTGTGGGGATAAAACAATAAGCTGGGAGCTAGCAGAGTTCTTCTCTGGTCTTTCTACAGATTATTTTAATAATCTTAAAGGCAGACACTGGTACACACCTGGCAGTGTGAGGGTGTGATTGTGCATGTCTGTGTGAGAAGAGACAGGAGAATGGTATGAAAATACATTTTCATTGCCTTGTTGTTTTCTTGCTCTTTCTTCGCTAACCTCAGTGGAGCTTATACTGACTTCTTTTGCTTGGAAAGCAAGTTGCTTCATCTATTTATTTATTTGTCTTTCATTGCAAATATCCTCACTGGGTCAATTTTCAGTTACCCACACTGGCTACTTGAGACCAATTTGCAGATCTTCCATACAGTGTCTGGAAGGCCAGGAGCCAAGTTCCCAGCAGATTTAAATAAGGAGCTGTACCAATTTACATCAGCAGATTATCTGCTATGACACTAAATTTCTCCTTCTTCCTTTTCCCTATACAGGATGCTCTGTCTACTGCATGCAATAACATTAAAATGCTGATAAGATTAAAGGACCATTCTAGTAACCTTTTACAATCTGATTTACTAATTGGGCCATGGGACTCGCAAAGCAGTGCGATTCTACCTCAACTACTAATTACCTAGCACTCAAATCCCAAATTAAAGACCTTATGCAGATGATTGGAGTCTTAGGGGGATGAGATTCTCTCCTGCCATTTTAAAGAGACAGACTCTTTCATATATTGTATGTACAAAAATGGGAAGGAGGTGACAGGAGTAATTTTGCTTCCTTGCTGTTAACATTCATGACACCTATGCTATCTGAAGAAAAAAAAAAAAGAAAAAAAGAAAAAAGAAAGGAAAAAGAAAAAATAATTATACTACAATAGTGATGTTTTGGCAGTCTGGGAACAACTGCACTTATAAAGGGCTATTAATAGATTAAGATTGTGTCTACTGTACTCCCAACAGTTACCTAAGGATCTTGAAGTGTACTCGTAATAATAGTAATGCTCTGTACTTAAAGAATTTTACATCTCCAAAGTACTGTACAAATATTAACTAATTGATCATCAGCATCACAATGATCTGTCAACATTAATCAGAAATACCTTTTGAAAGAAGACCAACCCTGTATTTAATTTGTTCAGGTGGCACAACTATTCAGTAGAGGGCCTTACACTCTAGAGGCTGTGTGTTTTTGTACTCTAAAATTAAGTGTTACAAGAAACACCTGTCGTGGATGCTCTATTTTCTTATTTTGACCTCATGGGAAGAAATGTTGGAAAGTAGAACATTTCCTTGGCAGAGGATTTTGCATTACATATGAAGGTATTATTTGCATTTTTATAATATATACATTTGTTTAAATATATAGGAAAGAGAACCATGAAAAAAAATACAGCATGTTTTTTGATAATTTTTACTTTGTAGATGAACACCCTTCATCTTTATCCTTAGGTTATTGCATTGCACAAAGATAACAAAGTTCGTCATTCTTTGGTGCATCTACACTTGCAAATCAGGTTCCCTTTGATTATGAAAATTAAGTGGACCTGGAAATAGGAAACATACTTTTATTCTTTTTTAAATTTTTGATGGACCATGATGTCATTTCACTGAGAACCCGGAGGAAGACAATTCTCAGTTTGCCTTGTGTGGTTTCTAAAATGTAAGTGGTTGTGGTGGAGCTTTTTTAACACAAGACCAAGCTGTTGCATCTGTCTCCCCATACCAAAACTGATGTAAAGGACTGCCATAGGATCCATTTGCAATTGTTGAAATAGATTGCTGCACAACAAGGAGAACATGCCTCAAAGTTTTAAGCACCATCTATCAATACAGAACTTGGTAACTGCCTGTAATACACACAAAGTCACAAGCAGCTATCCATCCTCTGCATCCCAAACTCCACTGAAAAAATATTAACAAACAGAAGGTATGGCTCTCCAGATAATTTTACTTGCTCGTGTCCCCTTAAAAAAAAATAAATATATATATATATGTGTGTGTGTGTCTTTCATTATGTGATCATAAAGTTTTTCCTGAATGACCTGGTCTCACTTGATGCAGAAATGCAATTACACAATGTGTTGTTTCCCCTTTCTTATGCACAGTTTTGTTGTGGTTGTTTGTTTGTTTGTTTGTTTTTGTTATTGTTGTTTGGTTTTGGTTTTGTTGTTTTTTTTTTCCCCAGAATACTATCAAGCCAAACTTTGTTTTTAATTTCCATATGGGATTTTCTGTCATTCTAAGTGCTTCAAAAATATTAATGAACTCCAGCTGTATTCCAGTGCAGGGTGGAGGGTGAGAAAAAAAATAAGATTATTTAAGGCTTCTTGTACACTTAACTGTTGCATGCCTGATGTTTCCAATCTTCATATAAATATGATTTTAGGGAGAATTTTTACATGTAGTTTACTTTATTTTCAAGAATGAAATTAATAAAAACAAAATCTTTTTTCTTGGTGTATTATTAAAATCTATGGTGTTCATTGGTAGCATTGGAAACTTTAGTTACATTTCACAGGGTCCTGGTACTAAAATAAGGGATAATTGCAATAGCAGAGAACCTCCTCTTAAGGGGTGGCTGGTACACATTTTGCAAGCTGCATAAGGTTCTATGCTACAAATGTGGCTTGCAGACTTCCCACTGTTGGAGTTTCTGCTAATGTGAAAAGAAAGTAGTAACATGTTAGTAAACTAACTACTCATGGGTGTGTGAACTATCAGCGTGAGCTGTTGGCTGGATGACCAAAACCATCAGCCCTTGTGAACTGCTGTTCATATTTCCGTATTTATTATGACTGAACAAATGCAAGGATCTTGTTCTGGTCTTTCCTAGTGCTGCTCCCAGACTTCTTGCCTAGAAAGTCTCCTTACTCACTCCTTTTCTCAGCCTTCCACTTCCCTCCTTTCTTGCTCAATTGCAGTATCTCCTCTTGAATTTTTTTTTTCAACATGATAACTCAATGTTTCCTTTCTAATACTTCTTATTAGTCCTAATTGCATCCAACCAATGTTATTATCTCAGTCCATCTTATTGCCTCTTGTTATCTGACCTCAGTTTCCTCAGCAATTCTTGGTCCCTCGGTGTTGTCACACCCTTCTCCTGGGTCCCACACCTCTGCGATGCACACATAGTGCCAGGCTTCCTTACCTCCCTTTACCAAATCTTTGTTCTCATTCTCCCATCTCAAGGACTGCTGGTCTTTGTGCAAATTTCCTAAACTGTCCTCTGTCCAATCTGGTTTTGAGTATTTCTTCCTTCCAGCTTGGCTATCATTAGAGGCAGAAAAGAAGTTTTCACTTGATTGCAGACCCCGGATCATAACAGACTTGGAAAAGAAGGACTTAGAGGACTATCTAGATTACCTCTAGTTCATTTTACCCCCCAGAAGCAGTGGAAATTCAGAGTACATTTGCTCTGTTGTGGGCACAATGAAGAACTCCTCATGCTGACTCTGGAACTGAAAGCAGTGTGACAGTATCAGCAAGGTGCTGATAAGCAGGGTTACCACCTTGAGCCCCTGCATTGTCTCTGTTTAACTATACTTTCCTACACTTGTTTTCTCCTCACCTAACTAAGAACTGGTTTAGGTTTCCTCAGCACTTCCCTGTTCATATTTGCTCTCATCATTCAGCAGAGGATGAACCACACCAAAGCCCAGAGAATGGTAAGACACTCTTGGAAGGTGTTTGGATCTTCAAACTATCATATAACCCTTAAATTACTTGGTTTCTGTTACATGTAACTTTCAAGTGTATGTTTCAATCCCATCTTAGTATGTACTTATATCCTGATACAACAAAGAAAGAGAGAGTGCCCAAAGGTTTAGAGTCAGTAAAAATTACTAGACATGTCATTATAGTCTCTCTTGCCTACCATGTAGCCAAATAATTAGTGATATCAGATTGACTTCCAAGAACTGAGCCTCTTCAGTGGAGCACATCCAAACCTCCCAAGTCTGCAAGAATCTCAGGAGAAAGTAAAATTCCTGACAGTCGTGTGAATCCCAGCTTCAAGTAATACTAGTGTAGCCAGGGTCTGGCGGCCGGAAGATCTCACGCTGTACGGAAAGACAGGGCTCCACCCCCCCCCCCCCCCCCGTGAGGGGGCAACTGCAGAGGACGGATGTGACGTCACTCAGGCTATATAATGCCATGCCGCATGTTAATAAAGGCCATTTTGCTTTCCACCATGTTGGTGCCCGTGTGCATGTGGCCCGAGCGACCAGGGGTTGGTCGCCGTGCCGTTACTGAACCAGGTTGCCCTTGCCTGCCAGAAGGCAACAAGTGGTGCCGAAACCCGGGAATCGAGGGAACTCGCCCCGAATCGGGAAAGCGCCTGGGATCTGGTGAACGGCGGCCGGAGCGGTAGGACCAGCCCGGCAGAGAGACACCCCGGACCAACAAGACAAGGAGGACGCTCCGGGACCCGCAAGGGGGGATTGAAGCCCTTGTGAAGGTCGAGATGGAATCGCTTGTGCAGGTCGTATTACAAATACATAAGCAGTGGGGGATTGATTGTAAGGCCAAAGATTTTACTCTCTTTTTCTAATCCCAGATGGAGTCTGAGAGCAAAAATGAAATTAAAAACTTTCTATTAGAGACTAGGGTTGGATGTAAGTCTTAAACACCCTTGGAGACTCTATTTTTATTTAAATATGTATTATGCCAGTCTTTTGGGAACTGTCTACATATCACTTGCAAATTCTGGTCTGATTCTATGAACTCTCTATATATTTCTACCTTTGAGCGATCCTTTGCTGTATTTGTTAGATGAAATCACACCAAATCTGTAGCTGAAGGGGAAAACGAATACAGATCTTCTGAAGGCCATGTCAGCCCTCTTTCCATTAGGCAGCCTCTTCACACGCTGCCAGTAGAAGTGGATTTTTTTGCTTGATGTAGTGTCAAAATACAGGTCATTTCAATGAAGTAAACCCAAAACTTGATGGGTTTAGCTTTGAAATTTCTCAGCATTGGTAAGTGAAATAGATACAATGAAACCATTTTGGTTACAATCCTGTACTGTGGGATAAAAAGTAGCCTAGTGAATTTTCACAGAGAAAATGCAGCCTCTTTCTTTTTGTTTTGACTAACTGCAAATTGCAATGAAGAACTTATTTATTTTATTTTTTTTTTTAATGTATTTTAATGACTGGCTAACCTCAAAATTTGGGATTAAAAAACCAAAACACCCCAAAACCAGTGGAGAAACAAGTATTTTCCTTGGAAATACACTTCCTACCAGAGAGATTTTCCTTGGAAAACACTTCCATTTTTCTTTGAGCTCTTAGAGTACTCACTATACTCAGTTTTCCAAAGTCTTTGACTGATCAATCCTTCCTTCCTTCCTTCCTGGTGATTGTAAAGGGAAAATTAAGCATAAGTTTCCAGTGGCAGCACAAAATACCTTGGTAACTTCAGAAAAGTTTAACTTCAACCTCTAAACGAGCAGCATTGTGAGGCAGAAAATAGCAAGGCACAAATTCTGAGTTCATCTCTCTAGCTAAAGCAGGCACAGAAGCAAATGTGTTTTAAATAGGATTACTTCCAAGCTGTTGTAATGGATATTTTGGGGGGGTTTCCATTTTAGAAAATGCTGAGAATGGCTCTCGAGATGGGACTGGCAGTGCAGAAGCACTGTGTTGTTTATACGCTGTTAAGGAGTGGTGATAGGTGACCTGTGTATAAGACTGAGAGTAAGAAATTGCAAGCCAGGTTTTGTGCTGATTTCCTTGAGGCTTAAGGCAGGATTTTTGCCTTCATTATACTTATTTGTAAAATGTGCATGGAAATATTTTTCTGCTTTAAAGCACAGATATGATGGCTAAGCATGAAGACTAAAGACTGAGAAGTTGAGGCTGAAGATGCGGAAACAAGAAATACGATTATGCTTAAGCATGAAGACTAAAGACTGAGAAGTTGAAGATGCGGAAACAAGAAATACGATTATGCTGCCTCAAGCATCCTATTCCACTCTGAATATTTGCAAATTACCTTTGATCATTTCAAAGTGCACATCTCAACACAGGGTGCATTTCACAGGATGCCATCTTTAGAGACGCTGAGATCTGAAAGTACAGTTTGTGGCTGCACTCCCAGTGACCAGGAGGTGCAACTCTCAGACCTCAGGATCCCACCAGCATCTTTTCCAGTGAACCCAAGCACAGGATCTGCTTCTGGCATGTGTTTGAAGTACACAGCTCTGGTGAACACCAGTTCTGCTCTTCTGCTGTTAAGGACTTTGCTGACTTCAACCTAAAACCACTGTGGCTCCTTGTAAAATGTTTGCTGTGTTTCAGCTGTTATAGTAACAGAGTAAATCAAATCTCTGTTCTTGGATGCTTTCCCTCTTTCTATCCCAAATGTCTCTTTTAACGCACTGTCCCTCAAGGATCCTATTTCAGTGTTAATATTTTATGCATTAAGCTATGATAAATAAAGAATATAAACATGGAACATGAATGCATTCCTGAAGGATAAAATAGCACTACGAAAGCCCAGTTTTGCTTTGATTTTGACAAATTATTTCTTAAGAGAATAAAAGGTGTACCTAAGGAAATGCCTACCACTCAAAAGTTTAAATGAAAAACAGAGCAAGAGAACACATAAAGCTTTAAAGTTCTAACTACCTTTGTATAAAAAAAAATACCTTAGGGAAGTGAAAGTAAGACTGGTATGTGTCCATTAAAAGATGCACATGTAACCTTTGATTTCTTTTTTACAGACGATGTTGAGATGACAGGAAGAAGATGTTAAGAAAATGGGATTACCTCAGCCAAACAGGGACTGGAGGAGAAGCCAGTCACTGGAAATACTTGTCTCATTTTTTGGGCAAGATGTTTCAAGTGCTCTGAATCTAGTAAACCTGATGCATTTTAAAAGTCTCAGAATAGTAACCACTTATATATTTGAGGATTTTACTCTAGATGCAAGAGGATATACTGGCAGTATCACATTTCTTGGCAGAGAGATCCTGCAAATAGAATAATAATTTAAAAATAAAATGAAAGAAAGAAAGAAAGAAAGAAAGAAAGAAAGAAAGAAAGAAAGAAAGAAAGAAAGAAAGAAAGAAAGAAAGAAAGAAAGAAAGAAAGAAAGAAAGAAAGAAAGAAAGAAAGAAAGAAAGAAAGAAAGAAAGAAAGAAAGAAAGAAAGAAAGAGAGAGAATAATAATTAAACAAACAAAACAAAACAATCTATGGAAAATATTCAGAACATTTTACATACTGGATGGGAAGGAGGAAACAGAGAAAAAGTGCAGAAGGGTCTCCATAGCCTGTGTTCCCTGTGATCTAACGAAAACTCTTTGCTAACACTAAAGACAGGTGAAGACCTTGCATTTTGCATTGTAAATTGGCACAAATGATGCCACTTCTAGCACTATGGCAGGCTTCAGCAGGAGGCTTACAAATGCCACTTGTAATTAATAAAAACTCCAATCTCAAATACATTTCACAGTGTGTTCCTGGGGAGAAGTACTTTGCACTTTTTGAACTTCCCAGCTGATGGGCTGAGCACACAATTGGTGCAGTTTCTTTTCAAGTGGATAATCCAGTACATGGCTGAGCAAATGACAAACCAGATGCAGAATGAAAGGTACCCCTCAGGGCTTGGAAAACTGGAGAAACAATGGAATCCACAGGATATTTCTAGTGAATCAGACCCTTGTTCTCCTCCACAAAGGAGGAGGAAAAAAAAATCAACACGGTGACACATAAAACATGTGGCAACAAATAGATGGCAACTTCTGCAAAATGGGAACATGAACTACATGGCATGTGGATAAAAGAGAAAGCATCTGCAAAACATGTGAGGAAAATTGTGAATATAATTCTAGCAATTATGATTATAGTGTTGTATACGCTACTGCACTTAATTACAATTTTCTGTTCTTTTCATGCTATGGAAATGGACTAAATGGACTACAAAATATATCGCAAAAGACAAGCAATCTGTGGCATGAATAGGAACCTTCTTTCTCTTCATACAATGAGGCTTACATTTCACAAACATGGCAGCATCTCTGGGATAATTCTTCAGGGCAGGATTTTGATTACCAAATGAACATTGTGAAAAAAATTAGCAGCCTTTATTATTTCATCTGAGAACATGACTAGGATTATTAGGAATATTAAGAAGAGTGGGTTGATTTAAAAAAAAAAAAAAAGAAAGAAAGAAAATAGGTTTTTTTAAAAGTTATATTAAAATGGGATTTTTTTTCTTTAAAAAGTCCAATGTTATTTTATTCAGAGGAAAAGAGAAATGACTTTAAAAAAACCCACCAACCTTCATTTGCATACCTAGAGCTTTCCTTATTTTTCCTTATTGGAATGAGAAGGTGTGTAAGTTTTGTAGTACAAACAGACTCATTTAAAGGTTAAAGCGACAGTACCAATCATTGATCTTAAACTGTGAACCAGAACAGTTAGTCTGTGTGGATCTGTGAAATATTTTGCAAATAATGAATTCTTTTTAGGAACACTGGTCAAGAAGGGACCTCTCAGGGAACTGAATTATTTGCAGGGTTTTTTTCTGTGCATTTTAAAATGTACACTCATGTTTTAAGTGTTCGTTTCAGGCAGTTCAGATGCTCCACTGAATCAAATGAGGCAATGCAGATTTACAGGACCTGAAGAAATAATCCATTGTACCTATGGATAGGAGGAGTTACATGAAAACGTAGTGCTGAATGGCTAAGGGTTTTCAGTGGCATGGATTTTGACAAACACATACATGGGAATAATAAAGCCTGGAGTTAACCGATTCTCTGGAAAGACATGATGATAAAAAATGACAGTTCATTGTTTCATCATGTTGTGCTGCATTCATTCATCCTCATTCACTGTAGGGATTTTATTTGATTTTATTTTGAGTGTTTAAGTGTGCAATCTGATTGTGTGTTCGGAGATGAAGACTTAGCTGTTGGAGTCTGTCAGGGCTGTGCAGTGTGTTCCAGAGCCAGGAAAAATGTTGAGGAGCCTGGATTAATTTCATTTGTCTGAGACTAAAGAGTGAGATGGGTGAAAGCCTGGAGAGAAGGAGGCTGAATTTGAACCCTGAAATTTCAGCAGCAACAAAACAAACTATGCTATTGCTATTGACACAGCTCTTAGGAAACAAAAAGGTTGTGAAATTTGGTGTGTGTTTGGGGAGCAGGGACAAACAGAAGATGCATGACTGTAAGGTGAGAGGGGAGAAAGCACCAGGAATCATCAAAGTTTGGACAGTTTGGTTTATCTAAAGAGAAACCCAGGAAGGGAGTGGCTATGAAGAAAGGATAGGGGGGTGTGAGCAGGTCAGAAGGAACACACAGCTTAGAGGAGAAGATGGATGCAATTTGCAGGGGCACACAAGCCTACCAGGCCATACTGGGCATTCCTAGACCTACCACCCAAGAACACTCAGGACACTGCAGAAATTGAGCCATCATGCTAAAACTAATGGGACTTCACTGAGCTTTGTAGAAGTTTAGGAGCCACACACAGCTGGGGTAATGCTCTTTGAAATAGTACATGTAAGGGTACCAAACACACAATGAAGCCACAGTATCCAAACTGCTGGAGCAAGCTAGGTTTGTGAGCACCCATGTCTAGTGATCTCCATTCCAGCACATCTGGACAGCTATTCAGTGTCCACCCGGCAAAATCTCCATTGCATAGACAGTGTTTGACTTGGAAAAACTAGGTTGAATTGATTTCTTAAAGACTTTTCATTATAAATTCAAATTCCAGATTGTCTGCAGAGTTCAGCTGAACTTCTCTTGATTTACACCATCAACTATAATTCACTGGTAGGCTGGTACTCCTATATGATAGATGGTGGCAGAAAATGAACTCTCCTTCTCCTGATGGAAACTGAAAATTTAGACCATTGTAAATGACCAATATTTACACTGAAGAATTAATTAATATTCAGACTTCTCACATGCCACTTGCTGTTAATTTATCAGCATTTTTTTCTTTAGTTTTCCTCCTCTGACTGTGTCAGATGTGAACAATCTGTTTTTTTAATGCAAATTACAGTTTGCATAAAAGCTAGCATCCTTGCTTGAGGTCATCTAGCTGAGCATTTCTTTCACCCTCTGTTGCCTTCCACAGAAGCTTTGTCTAGACTTAGAGACACAAACTAACTGAGATTGATTTATCCCAGTCTGGACAAGCTTACAGCTCTCACTCTCAAATTTGATTTCTTTCTGTCTTTTTTTTTTTTAACTCATCAAAAACCCCAAAACATCATCATGATACCCATGTTCGTTATTGAATGGTAGAACTCCAGAACCTACCACACATTTAATTAAACTTGTGTTTTACCAAAGTCTGGGAAAAAATTCTCCCCAAAGGCTTTTTTTTTTTTCTTTCTTTTTTTTTTTTTTTTTTTTCTTTTTTTTTTTTTTTTTTTCCTTTTCTTTTCCAGGAAGACAAAACTCTTCCTCTGCAGTATTTAGTCCTTGATAAAAAACAAAATATGGTGCCTTTTTTTTTTTACTTTTTTTTCCATAGACAAGCAAACGTAGGAAAAAGCTGACTCTAAAAATGTTAGTTTGAACATATATAATTAGATTACAATAATTTAATTAAAGCCCATTTAAAATCCTAATGTTTATTATTAGCTTGTGTTCTTCCTAATTATTTTATAGGCTTTTATTTTTTATGGCAAGAATCCAACCATTACAAAACCGTGAAACTTGATACACATGCAAGCAAAGAAATGCATTTACAAACTTTGTTTAAAGAGAGAATTGTCAGAAATGTCAGAGCGTAACATTTCACAAAAGAGAAAGAATAACTTTGCTTTAATGATGTAGTGTTTCTTTTCCTTGTAAATATATTAAAGACTACATTACCAATTTTGTAGGGCAAGAGGGGAAAGGGAACTGCACGGAGAAAGCGCAGAACTGTGTAATGTCATCAACACCAAGAAATTAAGAAGCAAAATCAATATGTCAGTGTTCACCCAATGCATTGTCTTTTCCAATTTTTCTTATGGACACCAGAAATAGACTCTGATCTCAGCCAAATTCTGATCCTGGAAATACAATCCTTATCCACAAGAAAACAAACAAACAAAACCCTCCAAAACCAAACCAAAACAACCCAAACCAAAACCAACAACAATAAAAACAAACACAAAACCCTAACAACAACAAAAACCCAAACCAATAAGCCCCCCAAACCAATTTTGAATTAACAGAAGTTTATAAAATGGGACTTCTGAATGCATTTTTCTAAAGATTTTAAGGCACTACTTAATCAGTTAGTATCCTTATATCTGTATTAATGAGTTAATTATGATACAACCATTACAAATACAGTTATATCTACTGAAATGGAATCATACAATATCAATACAAAAAAAAAAAAAAATCAATTTATTTTGATTTCTGAAAAGCTTCTGGTATTTTTTCCCCCATCTTTGTTCTCTCAGAAATCAGTGAAATTCTTACAACGATTTTAAGAGGCAAGAAATGTCAGAAACAAGCATTTGCCACTCTTTTCTGGTCAGAAATTCAAAATAAGTGTGATACAACTATAGCATACACAGCTTTAAATCATACCTTTCTAGTCTGAAAGTCAAATACAGGCATTGTGAAAATAATGGTACTTCAGTTACCTAGGGAATTCAGCCCAAGGGGAATCAATTGTATTGTAATGATCATGCTTTTAATCCACTTCTACCTGAGCTCCAGATGGTCAAACCAAAGAATCAACACTTTAAGCAGATGGAATTGGTATCTGATTCCCAATTACTAGAATTGCTTCAGGTGGAAGGCTACTGGTACTGATGACAGAAAATTCTTTGTCCCCAAATGGTGGCAAAAAATGCTCACTCTGTTCCATTGCTATTAAAGGCTCCCACTGATATTTCAAAGTGAGGTAAAATCATTGCAGATTTGATCCAAGGCTCATGGAAGGTAGCTACTAAGATTGGTAGGTTTTGGATCAAGGCCTAAATGTGGGTGATAAAGACTAAAGGACAAGGTGACTGGGCTGTACCCTAAGGTTCAGCAAGAAAAAAACACTGGTCATGACACAAGAAACCACTGGCCACAAGAAAATAGAGTGTGAGAAGTTGGTCAGAGCTTGCAAGTATGGATTTCTTGGGTGGTTAAAGAGGAGTTAAGTGAGAGACAACAAAACCCCACAAATACATGGACAGGGTTGTTGACGGCTTTTTGGGGAATAGAGTCTTGTGAAGGCTACATAAAGTGCTCACACAGCAGGAGCAGCAGTAAGAGCAGATAGGGCTGAGATTGCATGAGCAGCCACATCAGAAATATCATATTTGAGTCCAGATTTGTCAAAACTGGGGCTACTAGGGAGAAAAAATTAGGTGCAAGTTGTTTATTTGTGAGAAGACAAGGGCAGAGAAAGGATGAATGGAGGAAGAATAAGCACATAGAAATGGAGAAGAAGTGGGATACGAAATGGGAATAAACGTAAAGCCTGATCAGCTGGAGATGAAAGCACATGATGGGGGTATTGATGTTATTGAATTCCATGTGACATTTTGCTGCTTCTTTTTCTTCAGGTGCTGGTAAAGGTGTGGTTCCCTGTCCGTGCTGATCTGACTGACCATCTTACACATTAAGCCATACTTATGAATTGACCTCAAAATTGAAGAGGAGAAGAAATCCTCAGCCCCTGAAGACCAGCAGATGTATCCTTCCTGTATCAAATGTGCCAAAATTATTTAAAATACTCTTAGTAGATAATATGGACAATAGAGATGAAAACAATAGAGCTCTATGAAAAGCAATAAAGCTCCATTAAACCTTGTTCAGGCTTCTACAGACAACTGTGCAATAGTTACCAGCTGTACATAACTATTTAGTGAAAGCATCTATTTCAGTGACAATTCCCCATCAAAGGGATAAATGGAAGTATTGTTGTCATAGATTCAACAAGTTGGCTCTGTTGATTTTTTTGCATCCAGAAGTTAGAAATGGGTATTGTTCTGAATGTAGCTCACGCCTTCCCAATCAAACCAGATTCTCATGTCCCTTTCCCCATCTCGTGTTCATGGCATTTGCACTAACTCACAGCCTAGAAACAAGAGACTAATTGTCTTGATGCCCTGAATAAACAAATACATAGATACTATATTTTAGATATACATAACATTTCTTTTTATCTATATAAACCCACTGTATATTTTTTTGTGTCAAACCAAAATGCATACTTTTTAAATCAAGTAATCTATATTTCCCCTGAAAAGAGCATCCAGACCAATAGAAAGTACTTAATTTGACTGGAAATTATACTGTGTTTAAATGTTGTTCTTCCATTTCAAACACTATGCTTGTTTTGAAAATGTTAATTTCTGAAACAGAATTCCTATTGCAAAACAAAGAATGGAAAGACTTGTAATCAACAACAGTCTGGAATTTTCAAGGTTTTCCTCTTCCTGTTTTTGACTATACTTGTTCTCTCAAATAGTGAATCTTGTGAATATAGTCTCAGTGGCTCAAAAATTACCTCTGCTCACTCCCAAATCTCCCCCTAACCTCAAAAACCCACCCTCTGCACCAGCAGTTTATCTGCAGGAGAACAAAGATGAAAACTTCCACGACTGTTGGAGAGTGCAGATCATTTGACATCGGGCCGGTGCACGATATACTGAGCATTATGCTCTGGGATTTATTTTTATAAATAGAAATGAAACTTTATTCCCCAGTCCAACTGCTAAACTTGATCCCGTTGTAATCAAATCCAACCTTTTGTTGTTAAAATCAGTCATTTTTCTAAACTACATCAGCTTCACAGACTGTTATTTCTGTTCACTGACCAGGTTTAGACAATAAAGAACTGCTGCTTCTTGTCTTATGGGACTGCTTTAGTTTCATACAAATACAGCCTGTGGAAGTAAAGGATAAAATAACCTTTTTGCCAGAAAAAGCTGGAGAAAGTCAATTCCCCTTTGTAAATAAAGGCTAAAGAACAGATTATTTAGTTCTTTCGAGGAACAGTTTTCTTTGTTTCATGTGCATCCGCCAGCAGAGGTAATTTTAAATGCAAGCATTTTGCAACTTTGACAGTGGTATTTGTTATAAAACACAGGGATACAAACGTGACAATGGATTGGAAAATCTGAAAGGAAATTGCAGTGATCAAGAGTGGAAGAAAAAAAATGTTGTTTTTTTTTAAATTGGAGATGTGTATTTTCTTTGGCTAAATATCTTATAGAAGTTGTTTTATCTCAGCAGCCAGTGCCCTTTTTCTTGTATTAGAAGGAGGTAATAAAGAATTTATAAAGAAAAGATAACATAATTCTGATTTAGATGTAAACTACAGTTGAAATAATTAAGAACTTTACACAGAAAGTTGTCTGGGGAGGCATTGAGGGTACAGGGCGCCATTACAGCTGCATCAGATGGCACAACTGTACAGATTTACTGCACAACATCATGAACAGATAGAGGAGAAATGCAAATGGCTTTTTAGGTGAGCAGGTGAGACATGACATTGACCAGACACTTTAAAGATAGTTTACAAAATGAAAGAGTTTTGGTATGACCTTCTCTTGACTCTTACGTTATTTATTCTGTAACGACAGGTTAGTGATTCTCTATGGCAACAACACCAGGTTGGTTCAGGAGAATTCGTGGCTCCTGAGAGGCTCACTTGAAACAACCCCTCTCTCTGTGTAATAATTCACTGCATCTTAGAGTGGTGTAAGAAGTAAGGTTATGAAGTGGAGTATAGAAATAAATATAATGGAAATTTTATTGCTGATATCTTCATTCCCAGGCAGATCTGACTTCTTGGAATACAGGAGAAGCAGCAATGGGAAGGCGAAAGAGAACAAGAGCTGACAGGCAAGGGAAGGGAAGGCAGGGAGCAGAAGCAGTGGAGTGGCAAATGCAGATATTTATAGTGACTTTATGGCACTCTGCTTCAGGGGGCAATTTTCTCTGTGGCTCTGTAAAGTGTCTCTGATGAGTCCCAGAGTAAGCCAGGGCTTGGACCTGGGTCTGTCTTCACCTCCCACTTAAACAGAGGCCCTCAGAAAGCACCCAAAGAACTTGATAAACCTACAGTTAAGTTTATAAGGAGATCCTCAAACTGTAAAAAAAGAAACCACAGCACTTGTTTAGTACAAAAGTTTAAAAGTTTGAAAAAAATACTCTCCCTGTCCAGTCTCTCTCATAAAAGAGGATCCTTTCTTCCCACCTTCCCTCTACAAGTTCTGGGTCACAAGCCTTCTCTTTCCTTCCATGACTCCAGCCCCCAGTTGTGTGTTTGCCCCACTGGCAGACAGTGCTTGCAGCAGCCTGTCTCTGTCCCTATTTACCTCATCCTGCTCTGTCATTCTCTTGGAAGAAATAACTTCTCCCCAGCCTGTGGTGCAGCATCCTCCTGTCCTGTTTCTCAGCCACGTTCAGTGACAGGAGCTAACAGAGAAACACTGACACCAATATCCTCTGCATCTGCTGCCTGGGCTGCAGAGATTCCTGGCAGGGTGCTGGTCACAGGATGACTCCTTATACAGTCACATGGAAAAGGTGACACAAGAAACTGACTACAGAGCAGGAGATGGAGTTCAGTTCGGATATGCTGCACAGCTGACGTACCAGCACCTAAATCCCACCCTTCTGTCTATGATGGATCAAAAGGAAAAGTTTGAAATGTTCACTTTCTGGCATAAGGTATTTTGCAATGATGACCCTCCAACAGCAAGTCTCTTACCAGAGGAGCAAAGCCTATCAGCACTGAATCACGAGAGACAGTTTTGTTGTTCTTTAGGGAAAAACCTGATTCAAATATAACCCATCACATATGGGAAGGACAAGTTTATCTTCCTGATCCCTAGCTGAGGTCCATACTTGTGCTATACTTCAGTTACTATAAAACTTACAAGGACAGAACTTCCTGGTTTAACCCTCACTTGTGAAGGAAACAGACTTCTCTGAACACAATAGCATATAAATGTGTATATGAAAAACCTCAGAAACTTTGTACAATAAGATCTGGCCATAAGGCAAGTACAGAAGTGGGAATGAACTTTGAGTGGCAAAGTGTGACTGCAAGTTGTTTGTATTGTGATACAAAATGCTTATCAGATTTTTAGCTATATTTTTTTTACGCCTCTTCTTAAAAAAAAGATACCAGCAACAACATCCAGTTTCATGTCACACAGTTGAACTGTGTAAAAACAATTAGAAAGACATCAGTTCATTTCATATTCTTGGGGTGTGCTCCAAGCTTCAAAACAGCTTGGAGATGGACAGAGGGGAAATAGTTGCCAAGGGTTCAGGGTTTGTATGTAAATATTGAGATTATCATGTCTTAGAGTTTCTTCTTCCCACTCTCTGTAAGTATGTGCTTCTCATCATTCAGTTCATAAATTGTCTCCTTGATAAGGATGCTGTTACAGGCTTGGAAAGAGGGGAAAAGATTCATTTGCCTCAGTACTGAAGTGGTGCTTTAGACATACCAGGGTATCACAAACACCCCCATGAAGCTCCTAGATATGCCTAGGCATCCTCTGGAACAGCAACTCGAGACCAAATAGGATATCCCAAGGAATTTTCAGTAGTTCTAGACAACTAAGTTCAAGCAACTGAATCCCATCCTGTGGGACACAGGTAAGAAAGGTGTAAAATGCTTTAGCAGACGTTCCTCAAATGCTGCAACAGCTTTGGCTGGCTGCAAAACTCTCTTTAGCACAAGCAGTACCTTAACACGTCTTTTGAAGAAATTTGATGCTGAAAAAGAGATAAGTTTTTTTTTATTTTATTTGAAATAATCCTGTCTGGAAAATGTTAGATGAAATACATTATTTTTGGAAGGAGACAGTCTCCTCTAGAAGGTCAGTCAGTACCTTTAAGATTTAATTTGTCCTTCAAAGGGAGTCAGAGGTGACAATATTACCAAATGAAGTGCTGCAGGCAATGCCAACAGAGAAGTTGTGTGAATTGAAGATTTAATGTTTCACCGAAGTTCAATAAAAAATAGGATTGGATTTAACACGCTGAAGCATGCACTCTTCTTAGAGTGAGAGAAAAAGGACAGTATTGGTGCAGGGCTTTTGTTGCTTTTGTGCATTTCAGACAATGTTGACATCATTCTTTCAATTGGAGGAACAAATTTTGGTCAATTTCTCCTCCACATTCTTTAGATGTGCCCCATGAATACATCAGTAATTCCCAAATCTCCTAAGCAGATAATTTTTCTGAAACACAATAGACAATAAAGTAGTGGGGCAGCAGTGATATTAAAAAACAAATCTATGAAATCTGATAAAAAGGCTGTTAGAACTTTTCTGAAACTGGTAGTAACTACATAGGTGGCCTGGTAAATGGTAAGACACACACACCACTTGAGCACAATGTTCCCACTTGGGCACAACAACAAGACTTTGATTGATTGGTTGGTTGTTGGTAGTTTTAATAAAGATGTTTCTGTAAAGAGTCTTTATAAAATTCTCCTCTGTGAACGTAGAAATCTAAGTAAAATTAAATGTTTCAGACAGGAATCTCATCTTCAGTTTGCAACTGGAGTAATTCTATTTTGGTAAAGGAACAACAAAATCAGAAGAGCATCTTTTTACTCTTCTCATTACTTGCCTTTGATCGTGAACCCAATGTGCTGACAGGGCAGGAAGTTCAGTTTAATTTTTCTTTCCCCTTCTAATTTTTTTCCCAGTGGAAAATCTAAAAAACAAAACAACAACAACAACAAATTAACTTAAAAGAAACTACTAAATGTCTGGTAACACTTAAGTATCATGTAGTACCTACAAAAACTTCTCAGAACTGGCAGTGATTTTGTCACTTTTATCTGTCACTGTTATTGTTTTTGTTTGTTTGTTTGTTTGTTTGTTGTTTTGTTTGTTTGCTTGTTTGTTTTTAATGTTACTTAGCACCTGAGAGACACCAAAGGACTTCTCACATAGTTTTAGATCAACTTTATAGCAGGGATGGAGCCTGTTTATAAGACTAGAAGGCAATGCATTCAGATTTCCCAAGCAGTCCTTTTTTTAATGAAAACTCCATTCAGTCTGGCCACTGCATGAAGGTCATTATACATGATTTCATCAGTTTTGCTTTGAAACACACAGAATGGCCAAAGTATCAATGTTACAGCAGAGTTACTGCATTGATATTGTGCAGTTGACCTGTATGTGCACAGCAAACCTTGATGTGTAAGACATGGGATTTTCTCAGTTTTCACAGATGCAAAATATGACCCTTTGTAAGTGTTATCTGCAGATAGTGCACAGATAGAATATGCACTTTTTCTAAAAGACTTCCTTCCATAGCCCACATGGCATAGTACAAGTTGCAACTAAAAAGTATTGCATAATCTTTTATGGGCAGAAGAGAACAGTGGCTTGTGAAGGATAACAATGTCATCAACATAATGGTGGTTGTTTTGATACAGAGCCATTAAGAACTAAATAATAATGGTAAACTATTTCACTTCAGACAGCACTTAGTAACAGCTCACCTGTGCTAAGCAAATTTTGAATAAATGACCCTGCACCCTGAGACTTTTTTTTTGTCTATCCTAAAATCCATCCTGATCAGAAAGTGGAAACAATTCCTTGTTCATATTTTTATTCCTATTGCAGAAATATTAGATGACCATCTGTAACTTTTCCACAATTAGCTCTCAATAAGAAATCACTGTCCTTGGACCTTAATGAGATCAGACAAAAAATGCAGCATGTTCATTTCTGTAAAGGAGGACAGAAAGCACTGTAAAAATTCTAAAATTCCACTTCAGACATACTAAACAGTTCTCTTTTGGTGACTGAAGATGAAAGGCTGAGACTGCTGTCCTCTGTATCTGTCTGGGGTGTGTCTGCACATTAGCTGGTCATTGAATCTCTGTTCCTTGTCACCGGAGGGATTATTTCTATGCTTTGTTTCATCTGACCTTTCTTAGATGTCTGTGATGAGCTGAACTGAACCCCTGGAGTGCCCATAAGCTGTGAAATGAGCCTAATGTAGCCAGCGTCTGTATTAGTCATGTGAATGCCTCTCTTTGCTAGAACTTAATTTGGTGGTGGCCCTGTTCCTTAATCTCCTATGGGGTCGTATCATCACAGAATCATAGAATGGTGTGAGTTGGAAGGGACCTTAGAGATCACCTAGTTACAAACTCCCTGCATGGTCAGGGACACCTCCCACTAGATCAGGTTGCTTAGGGCCCCATCCAACATGGTCTTGAACACTTCCAGGGAGGGGCCTTCCACGACCTCCCTGCACAGCCTGTGCCAGTGTCTCACCACCCTCACACTAAAGAATTTCCTCCTAATGTCTAACCTAAATCTCCACTTTTCCAGTTTTGATCCATTACCTCTTGTGCTGTCACTCCATGCCCTTGTAAAAAGTCCCTCCCCAGCTTTCCTGTAGTCCCCCTTCAGATACTGTGAGGCCACTATAAGGTCCCCCAAGAACCTCCTCGTTTCCAGGCTGAACAGCCGTAACTCTCTCAGCCTGTCCTCGTAGGAGAGCTGCTCCAACCCTTGGATCATTTTTGTGGCCTTTCTCTGGACTTTCTCCATGAGTTCCATGTCCATCTTATGTTGGGGGGTCCAGAATTGGAGCTGACCTGAAAGTACCACAGCAGCTAGACTGGACTGGTGATAAAGAGAACCAGATCTTCTCTTATTTCCTCTTTCTGATACTTTAGCAGCAGATTTGCTCGTTCAGTTTCTCCACTTTGTTTTCCCTGGTGTCTTCAGAGGCAGGGGTTTTCCCTCCTATTTACATCTGACAGCAAAATTTGAGCTGAAGTTTTAAAAATTTCATTTAGTAAATTTCTCTGAAATTTCACTTTCCTAAGGGTAAAGTTCTAGACTCAGTGTCAGGAAATGTGGATTTGTATCCCTCAGGCTTCCTTTTGTCCAATGGGTATTTCAGCCCAGTGGAAAGAGGTGTGCCCAGTTCTTCAATAAGCTTATGAGAAAGTAAACAAACAAGCAAAAAACAAAACAAAACAAAAACAAACAAACAAAAGCAGAAGCCTGGAGGAAATGCCGCTTGAATATTGCAATTTGTCTAGGTACAATGCTTAAAATCTCCTCTAAAGGGTCAAAGCCACTGAGATAAGCATAAGAATGCTAGTGATGGTAAAAGGACAGTAAAAAGATAGCTTTGTATTTTAATTAATTCTGTTCTGATTTATAAATGATGCAGCTTAGAAATTCTCATGGAAAGTTCTAGTGTTATATACATTTGTGGCAAGCAAAATAAGAAAACAAAGGGTACTTTCTTTTAAGGGTTTACACAGAAAATAATAAGTTCCTAAAGTTCCTCAAATTGGAATATTTTTCTTGAAAACTGGAAATGTTATGTGTGTAGATTTTTCATCCAAAAATAACTCTTTGGAATTTTGATCTTTACATATAGACTAGAATTTTCAGTGCAAACACCTCTATAGCATCTATACTTAATATTTTGGGGTATTGCTTTTCATGGTTCCAAAGAGAATTGTGACTTCTGCAAGACTCAGGGTTTATGTCTACAGCAAAAATTAGGAAACCTTATCCAAATTACATAAATATATGGATGTAAAGTGATTTAAAGTAAGCTAAATTATATCCACATTGGTCTTTTAATAATATGTATTTACATTGTTTCGTTAAACCATTTAAATTACTTTGGAATTAATTTCCTGTGATCTGTGCAAGCAAATTCTTACTGAAGGATGTGACTGCTCCTCTTTGGGTTGGCATGTATCTTATCTGCCTAAATATTTTGCATGCACTCATTCGTGACAGATTAAAAAACTTTTTAAAGATACATGAATAAAAGCAGTGAAGATATGAGTTTTATCTGCCTGTGCTTTGCATAAAAGTAATATCCCAATCCTTGCCACTTTACAGCAAATACTGCTAAGTCCTACTGAGGACCAGAATGATCACAGGTCACCTCTGACCATGCTCTAAGCTGCAAAGCATGTAAAAGTAATTTAGAGGAACTGGCTCATGGTCTGTCCTACACTAAGTTTGCTCTGATTTTTTACTATTTTTAGTAACATCAAAACAGCTTGCAACCTTGAAACACTTCAGTTTCCTATAAGCAGGGGGTGGAGGCCACAGCTTTTCTGAAAATCATGCACTAGTGTCTGACCACCCTCACAGGGAAGAATTTTTTCATAGTGTTTAACTTAGATCTGCCTTCTTGCAGTTTAAAGCCATTACCCCTTGCTCCGTCACTCCATGACTTTGTAAAAAGTCCCTCCCCAGCTTTCTTGCAGGCCCTTCAAGTACTGGAAGATGCTGTAAGATCTTCCCAGAGCCTTCTCTGAAGCAGGTTCTGACTAGTGGGCTTTCCCCTAGCTAGAGAACAGGATGAGGCCACTGGTGCTGTTTGTGTTCATGTGAATGCTAAGGCTGCCTGATTGTGCTGTTTCATGTAGCCAGGCATGTACCTACTTGGAGCACATTCCCTGACTTGGTCCTGGCTGGAGCAGGGAAACAGAGCTGCAGCTGCCTCTCCTCTGTGGAACTATGGATCTCAGCAACCCCGGGGGGCATGCCTACGAAGCAGGATGAAACAGGCCACCCTCAGGGCACTTTTCATCTGCTTTTCCCTTGTGGTGGACAGGCAGTTCTCAAAGGCAGAATGACTCTACTGCATTTGCTATGACTGTGACTGAAGCAGTGGTGATGGTTCCTAAGATGCTTCTCCCTCCTTAAAGCTGTGCCCTTGCAGGCAGCAGAGAGGGAATGTTAAATACTACCCAAGCTTTCAGAAACTGTCTTGGGCACCACATTTGTTTCTCCTTGGCCTACTATCCATTTGCAGCACATTTGAAAACTTTTTATTTTGCCCTTCATTGTTTTGAGTACTCCCAATTCCCTTTGTTCTGTTCTTTCCATATGCCCTCCAACGGACTTTCCTCATTCAAAATCAGCTCAGATCTACTGCTTATAGTCCAGTCTTGATTAGCCCCTTCCCAGATATGTAAAAGACATTTATGGACCCATATCACACAGCCTCTTCACCTGATGAGAGCCCTTCAAAATCTTCCACAAAGCTCTCCTTTCTTGTCAATTCGTTACAAACCCCTTCACCACTGAGTGTGATGACAAAACCTCAATAAATTGCCCATTGCTTATCAGACTGACCAAGAAAGAAAATGTTTCCGTGTGTTGTCCCATCACTTCACATGAGGCTGTTTTCTTTTGCCTTACGCTTTATATACAAGCTCTCAGGGACAGAAACTGTCATTTTAATCTGTATTTTTGAATGCTTAGCACAATAGTTCAAGACAAGGCCTCTAGGAATTACAGCAGTAAAAAGCAAGTAAGATGGCTATTCCAAAGGTGTGGTTTGAAAAAAAAACCTACCTGGTCACTTCACTTGTCTTGACCTTTGTTCATTCAAGGTTAAAAGAGTGAAAGAGCAAAGATTTTTCAGTAAAATCTCTCAACCTTCCTTAACCTAAGTAATTTCTGCAAGTTCTTTTTATTGTTACTTGTCACATTTCAGTTCCGCACAGTTAAAAAATATCATAGAAGCTACAGTTATTATAGTTATTAACATTTTATGGCCTTGTTATTCATACCTTAAGCTCCTTAAAATGAAGTGGTGCATTTTAAGAGAGCAGCATGTATTTAATTGATTTGACTGTAAAAAGGTTCCCCTACTTCAGTGGTTTCCAATCTTTATTTCTAGAGTTTTGCTTCTATTAATGATGACAATATCAATTTTATCTCTTTAAGAGTAGTGATACAAAGCACTTCAGATTTTCTTCCTGTGCTGTATATCTGTGCTTGGTTTAAACGTTTTTCCTTCTTTCATAATTAAACACCATGGAAAGACTTGCAGTGCTCTGAGCTAGTTGTTTATGCACATATCTACCTCCACTTCAGAGTACAATGTCATGGATTCATTGGCACTATAGTTAATCTTGAATCGTACACATTTGTTGTGGTGTAAACACTTATCCTTGGACAGCTACCAGCAAGTTGCTATTGTCCATAGAAGTTTATCTCATGTAACTTCAGATACCTGTAGATACTTATGCGTGCACTGACGCCTTTGGAATCCACTTCCAGTCGATGTAGAGAAACAAGACTGCTCAGTTGAAAAACCTCAGGAACTTATTCCACCATAAGATTAGTCTCCCTCTAAACAGGCACCTTTTTTATCCCCTGGCTGTGTGGGAATCCTAGACTAAAACAGTGGAGGACATAAACCATGATCCCCGTTAAGTCTTGTGTGGTGGCACTTACTTTGTATGCTGAAATTTCCCTGTGTTAGATCCCAAACTCTAAATATTTAGCACATACTTCCCTTCTGTTTTGTATATCTTCTTTGCCAAGAGACAGGGACAACTAATCTAAGTTTTAAACAGATGCAAGCACAGGGGTCTTTGTTCACCACAGGGGATTGTAATAATTGAAATATAAAACTAAAGAATACTGGTCACTCAGGGGTACTGAAAAACAGCTTCCTTATATTTTGTGACTGGAAGAATGTCAGACACCTGCATTTGGACAATGTAAGCTTATATTTCTATGAGCTTAGGAAGGTCAAAAACAAAGAGAAAGAAAAAAACACAGGCAATTGAATTACAGTGCAGTGATAAAGTCAAAGTAGTATATGTTCACATTATCTTTCCCAGACTGCATGAGTCATTACAATTTTGATACCTCAGTGTCCTGGCAAAGATCTACAGAATAGGAAATGGCTACTCATAAATTCATTGTCATAAAAGAGAGTAATGAGAAAATAAAGCAGTACAAATGTAAACCATTGTTTTCTACGTCACATACTCATACCTGGCACATTTCTGCTCCATTGGCAGCTTTTGCTGTGGAGAGAGCCAGGAGCTGAATGTGGCATAGCTGTGGCCAAACACACCAAACAGGACAGAGGTGTGTTCTAACTCACACAGCCCAGGCAGTGTGCCAGGACACTGACTGGAAGCTCACATAACATTTGGATGTATGTTTCAGTTAATCTGAAACTCCCCAATATGTTCAGAGTATATATATTTTTTTTATTATTTTCTTTTTCTTCTATATTTAAGACTTTAAAAAGAATGGAAAAATGCAAACAGCTTGAATCTCTGTGATTAATTTTGATGGTAAAATAAGATAGTATGCAAGACTTGCTGCACCACTAATCTAAAAATCTTAAGGTATGTTCAAATACAGTTTAATTCTCTTTTCAAGTAGGTGGATTTTTTTTTTCTCTGTAATTTACACACACACACACAAAAACCCAAAATAGAAAAAACTGCTGCACCTGAGCTGCACTGCATTTCTAGGTCTGACCTACGCAATTTGTTGACCTGACTTGCTCAACTCAAATCAGAGAAAGATGCTTTTGTTCAATGAGGAGAAAACTCATTTAAGTAGGCTTCTCCTCAGTTTACTAGTATATTGAGTTGTCAAAAAAGGGATATGAAATAAATAAGTTATAAAGAACCTAGTATTAGATATAGCTAGATCACAAGACCATAGGGTCATGAAATGGTTTGGGTTGGTAGGGACCTCTAAAGGTCATCTAGTCCAAATCTCCTGCAGTGAGCAGGGACATCTTTAATTAGATCAGGTTGCTCACGTCCTGTCCAACCTGACCTTGAATGTTTCCAGGGATGGGAAGCATCCAAGATCTTGTAGCTGGTCTTTGATTACATCTTTTTATTAAGTGAAGCATCTCTACTCTGGTTATGGGCTTAGTATTTCTGGCTACATTAAACGTCAGTGAGAGATTCACAGCTGAGAGGTGGGAGAGAGACACATGCTGACTTACTTTTGGCCTCTCCTTCCATCTCCCACTTGGCTGTTGCCTGTTGCCTGCAATCTCTCAGGTGTGGAGGTCAACCTTTGGCCAACAATTAGGAAAACGATCTTTCCTGTGAGGGTGGTGAGATGCTGGAACAGGTTGCCCAGGGAGGTTGTAGATGCACCCTCCCTGGAGGTCTTCAAGACCAGGTTGGATGGGGACTTGAAAAACCTGATGTAACAAGAGGTGTCCCTGTCCATTCAGGGGTGTTGGAACTAGATGATCTTTAAGGTCCCTTCCAACCCAAACCATTCTATGATTCTATGATTCTGTGATTCTATGAAATACTGTCAATGCTACTGGTCCAGCATTACCTCATCTACTCATGTTCCCACAGAAACCAAGAGGCTCAGGCAGGTAGAATAGATCCAGTCCTAAAACACTGTAAGTAAATCAGTTGGTAACTAGAAGCTAACAGTGGAAGAAGGCTTTCTGAGTGCTCAATTCTCCATGCCATCTCTCCCTCACTGCAAAATAGGTCTCCTTAAAATATTAATTTTGCTGCAATCATCTTACATTTTTTATGAGTGTGGTGTGCACCACAGACTGCAGAGCTGAAAAAGTGGTGGTGACTTTTGTGGTGGGAATTAGGAATTAGGAAATAGGGGTTAGGAATAGACTAGATACTAGGAAGAATTTGTTTACTGAAAGAGTAACCAGGCACTGGAACAGCAGCCAGGGAGGTGGTGGAATCACAATGCCTGAAGGCATTTAAAAATCACGTAGATGAGGCATTTCAGGACATGCTCTAGTGGACCTTTTTTTTTGGAGGGGGGAGAGGTGGAGCTTGTTGGTTGGATGAGATGATCTCAGAAGTCTTTTCCAACTGTGACAATTCTGTGATTCATTGCACTTGGTTTTGTTCAATCAAAAGTCAGGCCTCTAGTCCCACCTTGTCAACTGGGTCCTGTGCTGAAGGTAATACCTTCCTTTGTACAATTACTGCCATTAATTCTGGAACAAATCCCATCCTAATAATTAAATGATCACCATGACAGTTCTGCCTGTTTGTTCTGGGCCAGCATGAATAGCCCTGACATCTTGCTCAGATTGTTGAAGAGGACTACTTAAGGACTCACTTGGATTACTGAAGGTAAATAAACTGAGGTCACTTCTGAGAAGTGTCAGTGTCCAAGAGAGTCTCTGTTCCTCAGCTTAAATGAGAATGTAACCCAATTAATCTTTCCCATAAACCATTTTCCTGGTCTTCACTTTTCATCATTTGTTTTTCTTTACTGTTCTTGATTTGCTCTTATTCTATATATTTAAAAAAAAAAAAAAAAAAAAGCCCATATATTTACCAATATTTATAATTAAAATATGGTTTTCATTTGCAAATGCTATAGTATAGAACATCACAAGAATGAAAGCTCACATAATTTTTATGTACTTTAATATTTCTTCTTACTCTTTTTATTCATTGGACTATTTCCTGTGCATAAATTACTTTATACCTCAGCCCAAAATTTGAATCTCATTGTTTGTTCATTTCTGCCTAGTGTTTCTAACCCCCATTGGTATTTTTTTTCTTTCTACTTCTCTTTTTGTTTGTTTATTTTCAAAACTTTTTCCAGTATTTGTGAATTTAATTCCTGCTCATCATCATTAATGAACATATTAATTAAAATACTGACACTTCTTGAGAAGCTTGACACCTCCACTGTATCCAGTACGCATTGTTACTGACTTTGACTGACAAATGCAATATTTTTGCAATAGCTAATATTCTGCATTATTCATACACTTGTAGTTTTTATAGGACAAGTTAATAATTTAACATTATTTTAGCACTTGGGCTCTTTCAAAAAAAAAAATGAAATTATTAACTCCAACTGAAGCAGCATTGCATTTTCCTGTGTTGGTTGTCTTTTTTTTTTTTTTTTTCTGCAAGGGTATTGCATAAGCACATAGTCTTCAAAGAAGAGAGCTGCTAGGAAGAAAAGTGTCTGCCAGATACTGTAGAGCAATGTATTAACATTATTTAAATTCCTTTTAAAGAGCAGTCCTTCCCCCCACAGTTTCTTCTTGACAGGTGTCAGTTGATGAAGAGATGAGTGCGAGGGTGGGTGTTCTTATCTAAAAGGATTTAAAATAATGTTACTGACATTATTTGAATCAAAATGACTGCCTAAGTAATGTAGTAAGGAGTTTTGTCTTTTAAAGGGTATCCAATTATGTTACATTTCTCAGTAGACCTACCTTCCTCCCTGTGTGGGACTTCTGTGTTTCCATTTTCCCAGGGCATAAGATGCCATAATGGTCTGACCGGTCACAGTTGCTAATTGAACACTTCACAAATATTGGTCTAAGGAGTCACACGTGAGCTTCAAGGGTTTGAAGTGCTGACTTTGTTTGCTGTGAACCTGTGGCAGTTCAGCAATTCTGCAGCGTGGAGTAATGGGGGTCCTGGGGTGTATATGAGTGACTTGGTGTGTGCTATGCTTTAAGAATGGCTGTTAAACAGCAGAGGATTTCTAGCAGGAAATTATAAATAAATTTAAGAGCCCTATAGTTTTGTTCTGTGCCCTTTCTCCTCCATTTTATTCTTGCTGATCTCTTAAAAAAAAATTCTCAGTTTTTTTTCAGTCTCCTTGGGCAAGGAGCCCTCTTAGAAGTAAAACTAATAATTTTTTTTTTTTTTTTTTTTTTTTTTTTTTTAATTGGCTCTAAACGGAGGAATAAGAAATTTGTGATGCATCCATTGAATTTATTTGTATATTTTTTTTGAGGTCTCAAAGGAGGCTGGCATGATTTTAAAGAATGGTAGATGATGTTTTTGAGGAGAAATTTACATTTTAATAGCTGTGTCCAAAATTAGCTGCTGTTATTGATAAACACAAGAATTGTGTTTTTCTCAATGTTATTAGGAATAATTAACAGGTGAAATGGGGAAACCAAGAATAATATTCTTTATTTCTGCTGATAGAGCATTGTAGAGTAGCTTATCCTATAACAGATAAAGTCTTGTTCCCACCAGCTCTGTGAAGTGATGTTGCAGTGCTAGAAGTGCTTGAAGGAAGACTCTGAGGTAAATCTAAAACATTTTTTCCTAATAAGGGTCCCCAAAATTTGAAATGTTGAGAACATTTGGGGTTTTATTCAGAACTTATTAATAGTCTGTACATATTGAAGGAAACAAACATTAAATATTCCTAAATTGAAAGAGTATCCAGAGTACAGAGTTAGCAGGTAATACCTATCAACTAATATGCAAACCATTTAGTCATATAATTATAATGGTTCATGAACAAAAACTGTTGTTAGCTGAAATTTAATATATGTTGGTGTAAGTAAATGTAATTCAACACATCTAAATAAGTTCAATAAAATTCTCCCGTAATGATATAAGTTCAGAGGACCACTGAGAACTTAAGACATAAATAATAATAACAATAAAAAAAAAATAAAAAAATAATCCCTAGTAAAGTTTTCTCTAAGTTGGTTCCCTATGGTAAATTTCCTAGATATGTACAAGAATGCTCCTACCACTCAGAAAGAAATTCTAGTCATTATGCATTTTTTTGCCCTACATTGAATGCATCTGGGAAGAATAACAATCCATGAATGACCTTTCCCTTCCATAAGCTGAATTTCAGGGAGACTTGGAGATGCCATTCAAGCTGATTATGCTGTTTGCAGTATCGTGGCTGGCTGCATAAACATATAAAAATTATATCTGCATGTTTTACATGATTTAGACCTACAATTTTTAATGCATATGAAAATATAATGTAAAATTGGAAAAAAAAGTTCATAGAGCTGCTGTGATTTTCTATCAGACAAATAACCACACAGATGGATAAATATTTTATGACATGGCTAAGTAAGGCAGCAAACAAAGCATTAAGAAGAATTTGGAAGCTGATATTTGAAAGGAGCAGATGTAATGCCTGTCTTTCTTCCATTTATCTAGAAAGGTCCATAGAGGGTAGTTTTTCCCTAGATGATTGAGAAAATCAAGCTGATCACAGCATGCTCTAAAATGTAGACTTATTTTGAATAATTTTACTTGACCTTCTCTTCCTCTCCAATAACTAAAGAAGATCCTATATTTTTGAGGTTCTGTTCAGAAATTATGAAAAAGACATGGTCTCTGGCTTGAAGTAGAGAAACAAGGATCATAACAGATGAAGAAAAGTGGGTGGAAAGAAGAAGGTTTATAACAAGGTAATTAGGTGGTAAATGCATATAGTTTTCAGCATTTAAACTTAGAATTGGGGCAGAAGGAAAAAGTAGCTTAAGTGCTAAAAATTACAGCTCTGGAGATGATGTTTGCAAGTGGGGAGAGCAACAGAAATAGCTTAATAGAAAAGACTGAGATCCAAAAATTAATTTGGAAAAAAAGAGAAAAACACAGAATTATGAGTTTCTAATGGTCTGCACATCTCAAAAGGCGAGAAAGTTGTCAAAAGACTGGGGTAAAAGATGGGACTGAAGATCTTTAAGTCTTTCCCTTGGTATTTCTTGCATCATATCAAGCACCTGGAAAAGCAAAATATTACCAGTAAGACTGTCTCCAAGCTGTGAAGCTTGGGTATTTTGTGTATTTTTGACCCCAGCAGATCACAAAGGCAAATGCTTTTCTCTGAAATCTGTCCTGCACATGAGGGACTCAAACCAACCTGTAATTTACACCTTTGTCCTGTCGAGAAAGCTGCAAGCAAGAGGTCAGCTGGAATGTTAGGCTTTCATTCAGTGTACATTTGAAAGAAAAGTTTAAGAATATATAATGGAGAGGAATCTCTTTGGTCAGTGCATCCAGTCCTCTGTACACAGTCTCACAGGATCCCTGTGATGAATATAAGCTGCACCTTAAAATTAGCTCAGAGGTTATTTGTCCCCTACATTTCAGGCTCCAGATTTGCTCAGTTTGCTCTAGTGCTTAGGTTTTCTATTCCTAATTAAAACACGTGTGTGATGAGTTTATGACCCACTGGATCTTGTGGCTTTAGTTCTTTTTTCTTCTCTGATACTTTCCCGTCCAGTGTATTTACAAAGAGCTGTTATAAACATTTCTCTTAATAAATGCTTTTCATTTTCTAGGCTTTCAAAGGAGGCCTCTTGTGCACCAGACAATGCAGATGCTCCTGCTCAAGTTCATATTTGCAGGTGAGGTCTTTTAAGGACGTTTTCTGTAGCACAACCACTTTTTTTACTGTTGCAACACACACTTTCCCTAAGTGTCATATTATCCATCCTATCTTCTTGTACTTCCAGCACCTTAGAATCTTTTCCTCACTTTCCCACAAAAGAATGTAGTTATGGTGACATGTGCATTTTCCACCTCCACAGTGCACTGCTGTTTTTCATTGCATATATTGCTGAATGGAGGAAAATAATGTACAGTCTCAGCTGGTTAGTGACCTCCCCTGTGTATCAAGATGAGCCATAAATATATATGTTGCTCCCTTGGCTGTCAGTGAACCCTGCTCATCAAAGCAATTCATAAATATGTCTACAAATAACTTAGAAATTTGCCTTCTAGATGTCTTGGCAACTGCTGGAATATTTTTTAACTATTTAAGCAGAAGTGATACCTAAGACAGCAAAAAAATGATTTCATTGAAGGTTAATGGGTTGACTAAGCTTCTGGTAAACTGAATGGAACCACTTGTTGACCACATCAAGAGGTTTAACCTTTCTGTAGTAAACAGAATGAAATTTGTGACAACTACCTTCATATAAAAATGTTCTTACCCTGAAAAGAACTTTACCCACCTATTATCTGCTAAACTGCCAGATATTTTAATGATGGTAGCCAAAACAAAGACCATACAAGTATAATATAGACTACTCCCTGCAAGCAAGTCACAGTATTTCTGCTTTTCAGATGAGCACATTTTCTTTCTCAAGCAGAGAGAACATTAATATTATTGTAGTCCATGACATTTGCAGGGGTGTCCAACATGGATATTTGTTAAAATCAAAATAAAGCCCCTCTGGAGTCCAGTTGGTGTTTACTAAGCTCTTCCTTTAAAAAAAACAACAAAACAAACAACAACAACAACAAAACTAAAAAAATAATTTAAAAAAATTACTTGGATGTTTTCTTATATTTGCAAGATGAAAAAGAATAATGACGCTTAGCCAAGCAGGAAGTACAGGGAAATGCAATCCATAAATTCTTGTATTAAAAAAAAAACAAACAAACAACATTTTTGGAGAGATTTTTTCCCTTTTTATTAAACCAAGAAATGTTCAGTATCCTGAGGTCTCACGGGGTGGTAGAGTGAATTTCAGGGAATTTTAAAGAAAGTGCTGAGAGTCTTTCTTTGATTCTACTTAACAAAAGATGAGAAATTAAATAGCTAATCAGCCATGATCACTCTGACCTCTCTGCCACAAAACAGCCCAGCTGAGCACTTTGTAGGATTCCCAAGGACATGCACTGTGCTGCAACATACAGTAGTGGAAAAATCAACCAGTGTGCATGTATATTTACAAGAATGGGTGGTAAAAGTAGATCTTGCTGCCTACAACCCCAAAAAATAATCAAATGACATAAAAATATCACAAGATAAATGCAATACAGTTCCCTTCATAGTTTGCAACTTGGGAGCATCACAGAGTGACCCATGCCCAGTGTGTGCAGCTGTCAGTGCACAGAGATGGGAATTTGGGGACCGTAGGTACTGATGTGGGTGCCCCAAAGGTATGACCACCACATCTCCAACAGGAGGGGTGTGAAAACAGCTCTGAGAAGAGGAATATGTGCTTATAGCGTCCACAACCCTGTGGGGAGCTGTGTGCCCTCAGCTCTGTGTCTGTGTGGGTGCTTGTGAGTGTGTTTAAAACTTTTGGAGATTAGTTACAGGAGGAGGTCTTGTAGGCATTCATTAGCAGTTTGCAAGTGTCTAGTGTGGTTTATTAGTTTTATTGCTGAATTGATCCTGACTGTATAGCTCACTGATTGCCAGATAATGATGAGCTGGTAATGAATTGACATACTTCCTTGATACTGATTTGATTTAAATCGCAGGCATTGGTTTTAAGGCACAGTAATAAACTTAATCTTGGGCCAAAAAACATACATAAAGGGAACATTCATTTGTAAAAATAATAGATTTTTTAAAAAAGAACCCAAAACATATTTATAGTCATTGATGGGATGCTTCCAGAATTTTTCAGCTGAATTGAAGCAGAAAACCCCTCAGAAGTGGCTTTTCTAGGGCATCTTAAGCTCAGCACCATAGAAGCAACTATGGATTTTAAAAAACTCAGGGAAGCTTCTGCACTTTTTGTTTGGGAAATTCTGTCCTCCTCACTGAAGAAATTCAGAACAGATTCTGCATCAATACTCCATTTCATCATTGTACTTTTATTTCCAGTTGAACTTCAAAAGCACATATTGTATGAAGGATCATTAGTGAGAGATCAACAAAAAGAAAGACTGATAAACTTAAATATGAACTGCAGCTTACATGATGATGCTTTCCTGCATCTTACAAAGTAAATGAAGGTGGCAAGCTGGGAGGTACCCACAAAAACTACTAGCCAGTAATTACTAGAATGAAAAGGACAGCCAGAGGTGGTGGTGCTGTCAGAGGAAAGCTGTGGGAAAGCTACAAGCAGAAGCATAAATTCATATACAGACATTGGAGAGAAAGAAAGTAAAAGAAACTGACTACTCAGAAATACACCAGAACACCCACTGAGTTTGTTTTGAACTAATCCAATCCATTTTTATTTTTATTTTATTTTTTTCTTTTGGTCTGAAAACAAAAAGCACTGATTCTTTCCTGATGGTCTCCATGTCTCTTCTAGCTACTTAAAAAAAATAAAAATAAAAAAAAAAATAAACAAATCAAATAATTACAGCACAGCACCACCTATGGTTGCTGAAACTCCTCAGAACCACAACATTAGTGGCTAAACAGAAAATAGGGGTTTATTTAAAACAAATATCAAAGAAGCGCTCAAGTAGTAGTAATGGGAGGTGGGGTCTCAAGTGTAAAACTTGGGTTGCAAAATTATTCTCAAGTGCTTTTGGGACTACATTCCAGGAAAGTATGATAACACGCCACAAAAAAATATAACCAAGTGTAGTTTATTTAAAGAAAATGAAGAAAATATTTCACTGACGGGGTAAATAGTCAATGAAATGCTAGTGTAACAGGTCTGGAAGCTACAACAGACGACCAGGAGTCAAGACATTGTTTCACCTAAAAGAGATCACCTTCAGCAAGCTTTGCAACCTCCAGCTATAAGCAGAGATCTGCTGTATTGTTAGAGTTTTCAGTAAGGCCATTAACTTCTGTCACAGTTTGACTCAGGTCCGACAACAATGCTCTCTCTCCTTCCCTACCTGGGTTGGGGGGGGGGGGGGATCGAGGGAAAACATTAACTTCTTAGAGGAAAAGGTATTAATACAACCGATAGATAATGCAACCGATAGATAGAAATTAAAAAGCAGTAGTTAATGAAACATGCAGATAATATTCTTATCCAGTTCCATTTTTTGTGCTTTTTTTCATTTCTCTTTAACCTTTTCATTCATGTTTTCAGGAGGATATATACAAGGCATGGCTGATATATCTGGCATTGTAGTTGTTCACTGTAAAAAAGACCTATTTCTGCTCTTGCACAGTTATTTCTTAGTTCCTTGAATTACACCTGTTTCACTTCAGTCTGAATGAAGGAAGTTTTAAACAGTATCTCAGGTACTACAAAGGCCATAACAAACTGTTGCAATGGGGTCTATGTCAGGTAGACAGCTGAGATGTCAGTCCTCAGATTCTGGCAAAGGAGATTGCCATGGGATTAGATATTTCCTAGATTTGAAAAATGCTATTTTGATGTTTATTGAATTGGATAGGGAAATATTTGTCAATAAGGCTGGGGTTTACCTCATCCAGGTTCAGTACTCTAAAGGTAGTCATTATTCAGGTCCTGTTAATAGTCAGTAGGTAAACAGAGGCACTTTCAGAAGGTATAGTCACCCTTGTTATTGTGAATACTCAGGTTATGGTGGTTTTCTAAGTAGCATCTCCTTCCACCAACCACTGAGAAAGAATCCTGGTTCAGCCTACATACCTAATTTTTCACAGACTAAATTTCAATGAAATGGATTTCACGCTTCACCTTATTTTAGAAAGGAATTCATTGGTGCTTCACCTCTGAAGGCTAGAATACAGCAATATGGGCTTCCTTGGGTCTCAGGTAATCCGTATGAGAACAGAAGCCACTCAGCAGGGTGGGAACTCCAGACTAAAACATGTCATTTAAGTGTAAATCAACAGCATCTCAAGATTAATGCAGTATTCAAAAAAACTGAAGCTTTCCCCCACCCCTCTCCCAGGATGTGACTGACTTTGGGTAAAATGTTCTCTTGAGTTATTTTTAAGATTTTCCCTAAAGATAATTCACAAACATCCTCCAAACAATCCAGTACCAAAGAGTAAAATAGCAAACTGATATCTTTTTTAATTTGGGGCTGTATTGAGAATATGCTCACCATCAAATTTGTTTTCAATCAATTGGTTTAAATGTAGCTAATCTCAGAGGCTACTAAACTTTGTCACAGAAGTATTGGTTTAGTTTCAGGAGTGTATCACCTCTGAGCATGACTGTTGTAATGCAGCTGGGGGAAAAGTATTTTACTACTTTTGATCAGATTTAAAATACAGAAAAATCCAGGGAAGGTGACAACCTTGTTCATCAAACATAGACACATAGTCTTAATTTCAGTTAACGGTGCCAAATAATGGCATGCAGAAGATCATTTCAGTGACATAGAAAGAAGAGAAAGAATACTTCTATTGTTAATTACAACAATTAATTTCTGATGGATGGAACACTTAATGGAACAAAATAATTACAGAAGGATTGCTGAATTTAGTTATTTAATTATTCACAATTTTAAGAGAGAAGCTTTTCTGCTCTGCGTGGTGCCTTATCCTGTTCCCATGGATTTCCATTCTCTCTGCTAGCAAACCTGAACAAAATGGAGATTTGGTTCTCCTAACCTGAGACAGGGGAAAGTTCTCCTGAATCATGGCCTCATGGATAGCTAAAACAGCATGGCAGGTACTTTTTGAGCTTCCAAACTACTAAAAGATGGAAAATGGCCAATTCAAAAAAACAGCCTGTTGCGATGGGAATGACCCTTAGAAATCCAATAGTAAAAAGGCTGTAGGAAATATCTTTTCCTACAGCAATTCAAGAGAATTTTTCTATAGACAATTTTCTCACAAGATGAGAAAATGGAGGAAAAAAATAAATAGCCTCTCACCAACAAGTGTTGTAGCCTCACCCAAGCAGAGACAAAATCTAGGAAGTGTACTCTGCAAAAGTGAAAACCATATTGTGTTTCTTTATCTGACTCTGAAGCTTCTAGGAGGATAACTTGACATTATTTAAAAAACAAACAAACAAACAAACAAACAAAAAAAACCAAGTAGCTGGAGTTTACATGAGAGAATAAATGAAATCTTTTTCAAACAAGTGACTATCAAATTACAGATCTATCACTACAGTTTCCTGCAAAGGGTCAGCACCTTCTCTTGTTCCTGACAAAGTGTGACAGGTTTGATCAATATTTCAGGTAACTAAACATCTGGCTAATAACAGGACTTGTGACAGAAAGATTTGTTTCAAGACAATAAAATAAATGCCTCCTCAATGATGTATTTTAATTTCTGTTTTGTCTTGTATTTCTTTTCTTCCTTGCTGAACAGTTTTTATTAATCTGAATTTTCCCTCTTCAAGACTGAGATGATACATGTGTTCAAAAAGAAATTTGCAGCAAATCTTAGATGTGGAAAAAAAGTAATTAGAAGGTCATGTAAATTAAAGCAAAAACATTTTTGGTTTTGGTCAGTTGTAAACAGAACAGCGACATGTTGAAAGGCAATGTTAGTGCAAATTAAATGCATTTTCATTTCATGTGATGAGGCCTGTCCTGTTTCCAGACTCATACTAAGGAAAGCCTCAGGGTTACAGGGCCACAAGTGCAGATCTGTCTGGCAGATAAGAAGACAATATACATTGCTAAGGTATTTTTCTCGCATTAGTGTCTTCTGAATTCCAGCTGATGAAACTTCACAGAAACTTGGTCAATTTTACAATATTTTTAAATCTTGCAGTGACTTTTTTTTGCTTTGTTTTTGGTTTGGTTTTGTTTTTTGTTTGTTTGGTTTTTGTTTGTTTGTTTGTTTTGGTTTGGTTTTGTGTTGATGTTTTTTTAAAGTAGCAGCACCCCCTTTCCTTTGGGTTTCCAGGAAACTCCAACAGGATTTTCAATTCAAGGCAAATGTGATG
Source organism: Chaetura pelagica (assembly GCF_000747805.2). NCBI lineage: Eukaryota > Metazoa > Chordata > Aves > Apodiformes > Apodidae > Chaetura > Chaetura pelagica. Next base: position 1,212,051 of record NW_009953960.1, read on the forward strand.
GAGTTTGACCATGCAACTTTCTCCCTTTGGAAGGAAAATATACACATTGCAGGAGGGTAGAATGGAAAGTGGAAAAATAGGCATGTGCCAATGGTGCACCATAATGAGAGGGACGCTGAGAAAAAAAGTGGCACAGATAGCCTAAGCTTTTCCTTTGCACACTATTTCCCTTAACTGCTGCCCTTATCAGAATTTGTTCTTTGGTTGGTCACAGCCAGATTCAGAGAACAGCATTAGAACTCCTGCCTATTCTGCCACGCACAAAGAATTCTGAAAAGGATTATATTGCAGATTTCTCCTTCTGTATAGTCATAACATTTAAAATACCATTAAACCTTTGCTTTTGCTGCTCTGTGGGTTCCCATACCCTACAGCTTACCACATTTCAGAGTCTGCAGGGGTTCATATTGTACTCCAAGCTTTGTGTAATGTTGTAACATTTCTATAAAGTCATTATGTGGAAGAATGTTGCAAGCTTTGTTTCTTATTTTTCTGTGGCAGCTTTGTGTGACACTTACTTATATACCTGACTATGCATCGTAGTCCCTAGTGATCATTTTTCATAGTGATCTAACTTGTCTGGTATTCTTCCCCTAAAGGCCATAAACACGGTGGCTCTATGTAATCTCAAGGCTTTAAAGCCAAGCTGTTCTGATGCTGTTCTCAGCAGCTAAAGCTTTCCACTTGTGCTGTCATCTATGTGTGCAGCATCAGCTGCATCTGATGCAACTCTCCCTTTCATGTGACAGAAGCTACACTTCTGGAAAGAAGAGTCACCCCAAAAGATGCCTCTTGGCAATGCTATGCGGGGATCAGGCTGAACACACCAGATCTGTGCAGGGGGACAGATGGATTTTCAACTACCTCAGCTCCAACCTGCCAGTGATGAGCTACCGGCTTTGTTTTGTCAGAGGCTGCTGACCCTGAGTTACCCCCATGTGGCCATAAACACAGTTTTCAAACAGGGGTTTTTTCTCATTTGAAAATGTCTGTGTCCAAGCTTTCTACAATTAGATGCAGTATTACTTGAACCAGTGCTACATCACAGAAACTGTCTCTTTAAGATGGCCAGGATATATATTTTCTTTTTTTTACTGTGCCTTATAATACTAAGAACATCATGGAAAAATGATACTAGAGAGAAGGAAGAGAGCTGAGAGAAAAGGGAAAACCGGAATTTACATTTCAGTGGCTTCTATTTGTATTTCTTTTCCCACCCCCCAATGGTTTTTACTTAATGCCTTGAGAAATCTTTTATCAAGCCAGTAGAACACCAGCCCCAGTGGGTTATGGTTGGGCTTACGCTGCTTGATTCAGACTCTCGTGCTGATTCAAATTACTTTCTATCATACATCAAAGAAACCTCCAAAATCTGGCCTGTTCAAATTGCTGCACTATTTCTGGGTGTTGTTTATTACCATTAAATACTCAAAGCCTCCAGGCTCAATTAGCTGTTTCATTTTATAACAGCCTTTAGCATCCATGCATTCATGCATGAATCCATCCCTCTCTCTTTGTAGATTTTGAAGGGTATTTTCACTAAGGCTCCTTCCAAAGCTTTTAGCCCTTCAGCAGCCCAACTGAGCAGGGCTTTCTATGAGGCAAATCCCTCAGCAGATGCTAAAGTCTTCTGATAATCACTAGACTCCATATAGACGAGGCACAATCTCAATCTCTCCTTGAAAGTAAATCTGCCTCAACTGCCATTTATTCTGCCTAACTTTGGCCATAAAAAAATTGGGCAGCTAATGTTATTTAATTGCTTAATTTCCCTGTGAATGCAATGAAGAGATAAAGGCATCAGTACTGAGCTATTCATTCTTTTCAAGGGTAGAAGAGTGATACAGGACGGATTGCCAGTGGAGGTGCTACATTCTCTGCAATGGCTGTAGATAATTACCTTTGATGACTAACTTTCATATTTATAAAATTAGATGATGTGATGATAGAATGACCTTGTACATGAATAGGTCCCAGTACAGGCAATTTTCAAAGCCTATGAACATTTTGCTATACAAATGCTGAGATATAAACATGAGATGTTAGTAACAATGATGACATATACCTAGTCCACATTTTTCAGACCACTTGAAAACACCTAGCAGTTGTTGAGTTTTTTGTTTTGGTTTAGATTGTTTGCTGGTTTTGAATAAACAGATGATCCAATGTCTACATCTCTATGTTCACATTACCCACTTGTGTGTGTATTTTCATATACTGCATTTGAGACAAAGGAGTGTTAAGACCTTGAGACAGGCAGAGCTCTGAGAAGGATCTGCTACAAGTTAAAATGAGCATTCAAAAAGCACCATAAAGACTTTCATAATCTGAAGAGTCTGGTTTTTTTTTAAATTTTATTTTATTTTTAATTTGAAAAGCTAGAAGAACAGTGAGGTTTAGAAAGAGAAAGTCAGACAGACAGTTAATAAAAAAGAAGGGGTTTGAATACATGCCTCCTCCCTGCTTACTCCTTGCAATCCCCTCAAGCCTAGGGATCCATAAATCCTTCTTACATTTTGTGGGAGAGAAGATGTGAACCCCATTTCAGGTTGGATTTATGGAGCCCTTCTGCTTCTGAGCTTGTTCCCAAAGCCTGACCCTTCCAAGCACTCTCGGGATTTAATCTCTTGTAGAGGGCACTGATAGCACTAGGGAAAAAAAGACACCCAGTAAAACCCTTTAAATTAACATTATTTGCCTTTGGAATACTATTGCCTTCATCTCATCTAGTAATTTATATCATTCAGAATTGTTGAGTATTTGCTGGATTTTTGAAGAACACAAATGCTAGTGTCTTCTGCTGCCAATGACTATGCATTTCAATGAAAAATAATAGCAGTATAAAATGCATGTTAAAAAATTATCATAGTGTGAGCACATGGAAACCTCATCTCACCTGCCTGAAATGAAGATTCAGAGACTCCAGGGAATCCCACCAATGTGGAATTCCAATACAACTTATGAGAAAAGTATCTGTCCCAGAGCTAGTTGACCTATAAACAAACTTCACAGAAAGGAAAGAATAAGTGAATGAAAAGGTGAAAGCATCCTCAAGCAACCATAGGTACCAGGACTTTTCTGTCCTTTCAGTAGCTGTGTTAAGTTTCCTTTGAATCATTTCCACACCAAGAAACTTGTGAAGCCCCTGCCTGCTCCTGGATCACAAACAAACAGCAGTATCAAAGACTCCACTGTACTTGCTGGGTTTGTGAGACTATATTTTGTGGCCCCTATTGAAAAAGACATATTTTTGGCTTTGTGATGAGTTGAGATGTTGTGAACTGCCTGGCATTTGATCTAAGACACAGTGTGTGACGAATGCTTGGGTATCAAATAGTTTGTGACAGATGTGAAACATCTGACAGGAAGAAAAAGATGCTCCATATCACAAGAGAAGGGAAGTTGCTGAATTACTTCTCTTTTTATATTTTCATTTCCCATCTTCAGAATCTCATGTTTCTCATTGGATGTTTGATGCCAAATTCAGGTACTAGCAAATGACAAGAAGGAAGAATCTCATTGATGAAAAGAATCTAATCTGAATACAGAACTAGTGTTAGCAGGTAGCAATGAGAAGTATATTTGCTCAATATCAAAGCAGAAGAGTGAGTTTTATGAACAACTGCAGAAAGCCAAGTAACCTGCCAGGGAGAAAGAATAATCTGAGCAATTCCTAATAGAAATTTACCAGAGAGACTTTCAGCTGGTGTGCAATGGCAGAAAACCATTAACACTGCTGCTAATATTTAGCAGCTTAAGCACTGCCCAAAGCATTGGAAGACTGAGCACATTTGTGAGGTTTATTCTCAAAGGTTAAACTTCAGATTCTCCTGAGAGTTCATAAAATATGCACCTATTTACTCTCAGAAATAACACAATGGAATGAATACTAAAAATATTAGTATAATTGTTCTTATTTAAAACAAAAAAAGTGCTTCAACATTTTGGTCTTTTAAAGATAATGTTTTCCTGTATTTACTTCAAGTACGATGTAATCACATAACTTCAGCACCTGCTGTTCAGAGCCCCTGATGTTTGGTGAGACAGAGACAAAAGAATTGGTAAATACCTACACTTTTCTGTGCTTCTATTTTTTCCTGTTATATAAAATGGAGCAACAGCAATTTCTTATCTTCCTAGGAGAATGCTGTGAGTAATAACTAACAAATGCCTGCAAGGTTCTAAGAACTTTAATCCTATTTACTGGAGAGGTCAAACTCTTGTGCTTCCAAGAGGAAACAAATATTTTATGTGAAAAAAGCAGAGGTTTGTTCCAGTGCATGCATTAGTCCTGAGGAGTGCCAGATATCCTTCCAAGCTCATGGCAAAGAGCTGTAATGTGTGGTAGATAACATGATACATCACTATATGCATTAAAATCATGTAGGGTTTTTTTTTCGAAACCATTTGTTATTCAAACCCATGCTTTATTGCAAGGCTAAGCATGTCTCTTTGCCATTGCTCCAAGACAATTCAATAGCGTAAGTTCAGATCTAAAGATGTTTCTGCTCACAGTGAAGTCTACTTTGTTCCCTGGAGCAAGACATCCTTGTCTTTCAAACCACCTTAGAGAACAGGTGGAATGAACACAGAAGTGTATACATATATACAAAACCAAACCAAACCATGCAGTCACATTCTAATGCTGTTATTTAGACTGTAGGCATGTCTGGATGCACCTTGGATGTTTTGAAGATATCTGTTTGAAATTTGACAAGGTGCTTTTATGCACATGCAGCCCTCATTTGTACACAATAGCTTTGCTCCTTGTGTTATCTAGTTTGAATTTTCTTAGAGGGGGAATAAAAAAAAAAAAAAAAAGGTGATGTGAGAGTATATTAAGGAGTGGAACATCTCCCTTATGAGGAAAGACTGAGGGAGCTGGGTCTCTTTAGTTTGGAGAAAAGGAGACTGAGGGGCGACCTCATCAGTGTTTACAAATATGTAAAGGGTGAGTGTCAGGAAGATGGAGTTAAGCTTTTTTCAGTGATGACCAGTGATAGGACAAGGGGTAATGGGTTCAAATTGGAGCATAGGAGGTTCAAGGTAAATATCAGAATATTTTTTTTTTTACTGTGAGAGTGACAGAGCACTGGGACAGGCTGCCCAGAGAGCTTGTGGAATCTCGTTCTCTGGAGACATTCAAACCCCCTGGACACGTTCCTGTGTGATATGTTCTGGGTGACCCTGCTCTGGCAGGGGGGTTGGACTAGATGATCTTTCGAGGTCCCTTCCAACCCCTATGATTCTATGATTCTATGATTCTATATTTATATTGGTTCTGTGACAAAGTCTAATACTCCTACATGACCCCTTTTAATGGCAAAATAAGAGAAGAGTGGTTTATGATTGAGGTAAGAAGTACAACCATTTGATTTAGTAGTGATGGTGGCTGTCAACCGAAGGACTTTGAATGAAGAAAATATGCCAAGACCTGCAACTTCTGCCTATACACTTAAACTCAAGAAAATCTCTCCAAGGTAAAGTCAGTAATTAACTCAATGCACTCAAGTTAAAGAAAAGCTATATGCAACTTAATGCAATAATTAGATCACACGACTATTACAAAACCACAATTTAACCCGAGCTGCCTAAAAACACACAAGTAAGTTGGTAACCTGTATTATTTCCTATGTATTCAGAACAGTTGTTGTATGTTGTCATCTCAACACTTTGGGCTATTTTAGCTTGTGTACAGCCCATTGGAAATGAAGGGTAGAAACCCAGTCTGAAAGCAGTGTATTTTTTACATTGCTGTCATATTACATTGTGTCATTTCATTTGATATTAAGAGTTGTCAGATCATATTATGCTGTAGGTCAAGTAAACAGTAATGTGATGGGACACATCAGATACAGATAGCAGGAGCCCAATCGGAATTAATTTGCATATCCTCATTGACTTCATTATCTGGTTGGTATCTCAACATGATCACAGTAGTTTTGAGAAAAGCAGAAATATTTTGTCTAAGGACACGTATTCCAAGCAGGAATAGTGAGAAGTTCACGAGCAAAGAGATACTTAGTGAAAAAGATACTGGCTTCTGACATGTATAAATATATTATACAAACACACTTAAACGTAAAATGCTGAATCTTATGCTATGAGAGATGTTTTAAAAAATAATACTGGCCCTAAGATAGTTTTTCATGTTCAATAACTCTAAAGGATTTAATCTTAGGAAACAGTCTCAGAAGAATAAGCCTTAAAGGGGCCTGCATATCTGCTTACATTTCTTTTTTTCCAAAAGGATAGGAATTTAGTGAGTCTGGAATGTGTAACCCTTACCATGCACTTTGAGCCATATTGTCTTGTATATTTTGTAGACTGAGTCTGCAATGTCTATACAGTAAATACAATGCTTTTAGAGCCAGATAGGCCACTGTACATCTGTCATAATGTCACCATTTCCTTTAAAATATTTCTGAAGCAAACAATATCCAGAAGCTAGGAAAAATTGCCAATCAGTTTTTTTCTAACAAACAGGCTACTCAGGAATTGGGGAAGCCACCATTACTAGAGGTGTTCAAAAAATGTGTATATGTGGCACTTCAGGACAGGGTTTAATTGCCGTAGTGCTTTTGGGTTGATGGTTGGACTTCATGACCTTAGAGGTCTTTTCCAACCTTCATGATTCTATGGTTCTATGAAAGGGGATAACAAATGGACCATATGTGAGATATGGGCTTATTTATATAAAGTTTTGAGCTATAGCTGACATGCTAGGATGGGGTCGCACAGTCAAATTTAGGTTTCTTTAAAGCACTGAGCTTGTAGATCTAATTACCAAATTAAAGTGCTTGACGTTTAGTCAGTTTCAAATTTTATATTGATGATATTCCTCATAAGTTGCTAACCCCCTTTTCCAAAGGCTAAACATTTTCCTTTTGCTCCTGATGTCCAGCCAAAACTCTCTGTTTAGCCAGGCTGATCTTCTTCCCTATCAGCTTGTCTTTTGAGACCTGGGGATAGCCTTGAAGTATGACTGGTGTTCCTGGGGTCCTTTGCCCTTCAGGATTGATTTCAGGAATGAAACAGACTTGCCACCCAACTTCAACTGGCCACCACAGGCACGTGAAATTGGAGCCTTTGTCATTAATTCCTTCTACCTCAGAAAATTAGGGAACAGAAGTCACCGACCTCCTGGATGACCCTTTTGCCTTCTGGATTATTGTGAAAAAAAAAAAATAAAAAAAAATCCTGCAACTGTTCCTTGATCAAGACTTAATGTTATTTCCATTTGGTTTAGCCACTTATTCAGTGAATTTTGGTGCCTCTCTGCATCAACTTTATACTGCAAGTCTACAGCATAGGAGAGAGAAGGTGATCAGTGTAGAAATGAGCTATGCTGTGTCTTTGTGCCATATAGTGGTTGCTCATAGAGCTTGGTACTTAAAAAAAAAAAAGTGTCCTTAGGCCCCATTGTGGTGGTGAGTTTTGATTTCCATAAGCCCCATCCCTGGAAGCGTTCAAGGCCAGGTTGGGTGGGGCTCTGAGCAACCTGATCTAGTGGGAAGTATCCCTGCCCATGAAGGGGGGTGGGAGTTAGATGATTGATATGGTCCATTCCAACTCAAACTGTTCTATGATTCTATTATTCCAACAGAAATGTAAAGGTTTTCCTGTCCTGTTGGAAGTTCTAGTTTTTCAAAACAGCCAGATGCTAAAACTTCAGCAGCAGATCAGTTCCACTGATGTGAGTGCTTGCGCACATTCCTGCATCAGGTCTGAGGTGGATCAGATACTACAGCAAAACAAAACCACCCACTCCACCACAAAGCTGTGCTGAGGTGCCCAAAGTAGAGTTGTTTTCCTGTTGCTTCAACTGTTGGCAAAATGATTGACAAGAGAATTTCTCATATTTCTTGAGACAGTTTATCTGTGACTAATGGTCTTCTTGCTAATCACTGAAATACTGCACCAAAACGATTTAGCTGTTAATTTGTCAGATCTGAGTAGTCTTCTGAGTCATAAGGCAAATTCATTTTATTTGAACATCAATTAATAAAACAAGGAGGATGGAAAAGAGATTTAAGCTTGATAAAATACCTCATTAGTCTATTTATATAACTGTAAATCGTTTTCTCCTTCTATTGTTTACATTTCTTTGGTATATTGCAAGTCTTCTTTAATAATGGAGTTTATATTAAACCACCAAACATAACAACTTTTATTGTGGAAAATTTTTGTTCTTTCTTCATAAGCTATTTCTGTGGAGTGTAGGAGTTAGGCTGGAAATATTAAGGTGTCTTGGGTACCATATCTGGCTGCCTTGTTGAGAGGCTACTGATGGAAATCTCTATTCAGGAAAGTTAGTGGGAGTTGAAGGCACCCTAGAACATACTAGAGATGATGTCAACAAGTAGCTTATGAATGCTTCAATAAACAGATGTGTTGCTTAGCACACTTGGTGTGCATGTATACAGCCAGCCCTCAAAATGACCCCACCACATTGAGCTCTGCTATTTCTCAGCAGCAGCAACAGAAACTCCACTCCATGTCCTGCCAGTTCTCTCTCATCATGTATCCCAAGTGCACGTCTACATGTGATGCTTGCACTTAGGCTCCAAAGTTGCCTTGTTAATATGGAATATCAATCTGAGCATGCAACTTCAGCTCTAGGAAGGGGGTTGCCCCTTGAGGAACTGGAGAAGTGGATCCTGCAATAACAGAAGGAGCTGTTGTCTGTGCTACATATCTTAGACCCAATTAACTGCAAGGCAAGTGCACCTTGCTTTGTCAGACCTGCCTGTTCCCACTGCCCGAGAGCTCTCTGACATAATTGATTCTGGCACTTCTATTACTACCCAGAAACACAAGGGCATAATTTTTACAGTCGCTCAGGCAGTAGTTTGAGGAGAATGATTTTCCTACAGGATATTGCTTACACTACCTATTTGTGCCTTCACTGAGACTGTGTGCAGACTTGGCACTCTCACACCACAGCGATGAGCACAACATAAAAGTGATAGATTAAAAGAGTCTTTTGTTGCAACTTTTTTATTTTTTATATGTCTGTCTATGCTCTGTGTTTGGTCAATGAAAAAGCCTTTAAATTAAAGAAATTCCTAATGCTTCAACATCTAGAAGGAAGGGATCTGTTATTTATCTGATATCTGCTTTCCTTTTTTTTCCCCCCCTTACTTTTTTTTCTTGTAGCTACACGTGGAATAGAATTTGTTCTCCAGTTACAAAATGTCATGGATTTCACAGAAAAAGAAATGTATATGTACATTCATGAGGTGTTTCATCACAGAATACCCATGGCATACAGAGATTAAAAATGTGCACACGAAAGCTATATGTTCAGTATTATCATTCCTCCTTGTTGTGTCCAGCTGTATGCTTGCACCCCAAGAAAGGATTGTCCTGTGAGAGCTCAAGAAAAGGGGAAGAATTGCAAGAAATGCAGTTTCACTGATTATGTATAGGTAAGTGTCCCAGCATGTACTTAATTTTCTTTCCAGTTCTCTAAGACACAGAAGTTATAAATTTTATCAGTCGATTTTCCATGAAATAATAACAGCATTATATTTGAGAAATGGAAACCTAAATAAAAAGTTAGTTTTCACAGCTGATAAACCAAATACTCATGAAAGTCTATTAAATTATGGCTGAAAATCTACACACAGAGAATGAACCACGTGTCCACAAATACTGATATTCAGATCCTCCTGTTAACAGTAATCATAAGCCTATTTGCTCATAAATAATTGAATCTGCATCAAATTTACTACAGGAGGAATGTGACCATGCTGATAGATTTGGTTCTTGCTGAGAGCTGCTGCCTTGTGCTTCTGTCTGAGCCTAGCACAGACTGTATATTCAGTACTTCACTCTGGGGAGGTGGGTTCAAACCACTGTAACTCAGATTCGAGGGTAGAGGACTGGGAAGAGTATGGCTAATAAAAATAGCCACCAATGCCTCCTTTATAGCTGCTCAAACATGCCTGAGTGACAACTAATTTTTTAAAACACATCTGGATGCAGCAAGGCTTTTGGTGCTTCAAGAGCATAAAATAACCACAAGCTGCTTGAAAATACTGACCCATCTCAGAAAGATCTCAGAGGTCTTGCAGTGGGCTTGCTTAGCATGTGGCATCAGCAAGATCAGAGGCACATGGAAGATGCTATAAAACATTTGAGTAGGTGTTTCACTATGACTTGGGCCAGTACAGGTTGGGGGCTGACCTGCTGGAGGGCAATGTAGGAGAAGGGGACCTGGGGGTCCTAGTGCACAGGAGGATGACCATGAACCAGCAATGTGCTCTTGTGGCCAAGAAGGCCAATGGCATCCTGGGGTGTATTTGAAATGCTGTGGTTAGTAGGTCAAGGGAGGTTCTCCTCCCCCTCTGTTCTGCCTTGGTGAGGCTGCATCTGGAGTCTTGTGTCCAGTTCTGGGCCCCTCAGTTCCAGAAAAACAGGGAACACCACTCCAATACACCACTTATTCATTTGTTCTTCACATTTTTAACTTTTTGTATATCCCTGACTGAGCTCCAGAAATTACTTCTTCCATCACCCATTCTCCTTCTCCTACTCAAAGATGTAAATGGGTCCCAATTGTACAAGATATTTAGCATATGCTTTAATTTAAGCATATGAATCCTCCCACTGAGATAAATGGGACCGCATACATAGAGTTAGGTTCACACTTAAATTGCTCATTTAGAGCTAAAAAAAAAATCACATACTCGGCTTCCTGCTTCCTGCACAGGCCAGTGTTACCCCAGGATTTTGTTGTGTATTGTGACTTAGTGGTGTGTTTTGTGACTTAGTGATGTGGGTTTTTTTGTAAACCCTTTGTTGAACATGCATCCTGACAGCATTTGTCTCTTCTCTCTTTTTTGTTGAGTTGTCCAACACCTTGTTTGCCTGCTTGCAAGTAGTTTTTATAATGCAGCTCCAAGGAAAGAAACATTTCTGGAGAGCACAGCCTGGCTCCAGCTGCAGGAGCACAGCATTAGCTGCTGTTGCAGGTGTTATCACCAAAGTGCAATGTACATTGCAGAGTAGCTTTTACACAGGGAAAGTGCAATCTATCAGAACAGTGGTTTTCTCTGCTTTTCACACTTTTTCCAACTAGTAGATGCTTTGGATTGTGGTTTTAAGAACAGTGAGGTCAGTCATGCAGTCTGTGTGTTTTTTAAGTGTTCTGCACACAAACACACCTAAGGCCTTGAAATATGCAGTCAGACAACACAATCCTTTTTTTGGGGGAAACTTGACCTCTAATTGCTTTCTAATTCCCCAGACACTTAACTGTTGGGAAACCTGACTCTGTTCAGAGACCCAGAAAGAAAGAGCTCCACTATTACCCTTAATGTTGGTTCTTTGAGGATCAAAGTACTTCTACACTACAATGTACAACCCTCATTATACATAAAGTTTTCTAAAAAAACCTGGCTTCAAATCCAAAAATATAATCTGAACACTTGAAAGGATACTTGTCGAACCCCTGTTTTTTTCCTTTCTACTTTTCATTTCTATTCTCTTCATACTTTATGGAGTAGGGAATTCTCTTTTATTGTGACAGATAATAGAAGCTCTCCTTTAAATTGGAGCTCTCTCTCTTTTATGCTATCATAACTGGATCTTCTTAACACAAACTCAAACAATTACAGCTGCACATGGTTTTTGTTTTGTTTTGTTTGTTTTGTGTTTTTTTTTACAGCTTTTCACATTTCTAGTGATACAAGAAATAATTCTTACTATAATATTTACAAAATTATGTTTCTTAATGTACTAGTCTATTAAAATCTTTAATAAAAGCAAAAGATTAAGTGTCTCTAAGGAAAAAAAAAAGGAAATTCACAATGTACTGATATATTAAAATATTTTTTCATTGGAAATAGAAGACAGTTTGGAGGTAATGTTAGCAGATAGGAAGAAAGGTTTATCAGGTGATGTATCAATGTCTGAAAGTATAAATTCTTGCTTTACTTCTGCACATAATCTTTCAAGTAATTTTGCATTTTCTTTTGAATTGTTCTCCAAAGACTATTAACAGAGTAAAAAAAACCAGCATTTTTTCAGGCTACACAATGTATTGAGTAGGAATGGAAAACAAACAGAAAAAGGTCAGCTTCTTGCTCCCTGGGAAACTCTACTGCTATGGCAGATTTTCAGAAGGAAAACTGTATTTGGAATTACTGTATTTGGAATGCTCTTGCCAAACTCTACACTGAGGTGCCACAGCCCAAAGACATCCAGGCAGGCAGAGAAACAGGATAAATGGAGGAAACAAAACATCATTCAAGAAAACTTAGCTTTTACAACTGATAATAATTTAAGTTTTAATCTTAAAACATATACTTGTTTCTTGAAGTCTTGTGGAAGTTGGGGGTGCTAAGCATATTTGAGGTTGAAGCTTTTGAAAGTCAAGTAATTTACTGTCAACACACTTTAGTCTAAAAATCCATCTCTCCTCCACTTAATCAATTGACCATGTTTCATTTTAATATGTGCAGATGGATGCAATTCAAAGTCACAGTAAGACAAATTGTGTAACAGTAATATGTTCAATATCTGGATAAATGCCTATCTGATGTATGAAAACATCACCTAGTGTGTTGTCTGCAGGTTCAAATTTCAGCAGAAAAGCATAAATGTAAGTGTCAATAATATTGCTTTTTTATTTACTTATATATACAAAGTGGTCTTTTATTACAACAAGAGAGAATATATGTTATTCCATTACCAGACATCTTCCCATTAAACACTTTGCTTGCTGAAGAATTCAGGATCTGCATTTACTGTTCAAGATAGCCATTTCTTCACAGCAAATGGATTCTGGGAAAACATCTCCTTAGGATTTAACTGTTGGCTACAGTTTACTCTGAGAAATAAGATGGTGTATCTTTTTGAGTGTTTCTTCTGCCATAAAGAACCTTCAGATTTGTAGATAAAAACTATTATCTTAGTGCCGTTGATTTACAGAGCTATTAGAAGTGGTTCTATATTTAGCAGAAGGCTCTTTTGCAGCACAAGAACTTGCTTCACCTGCCTGACATCTATTAAAGGGAGTTAATAATGATTGTAATGTTGGTGAAGTGACTTGGAGGATGGTGGTGTGGTCAATTCCTGGGAAGACAATGGGTTCATGATTTCTACTCTTTCATTCTCCCTCTCCTGTCACATCAAACTCATCTTTTAGTGAAGTATATTCCCTTTATACATAATAGGTGCTAAAAGAGAAGATGAACTACAGTGGAATGATGATTAGCAGCTTGCAGCTCATTCACACAGTGCAGTATTCTTATTCTTCCTCCTTAGAAAAGGAATTTTCAGTGTCTGATTTATCTGCAGGTTGAGGCTTGCATCTTTGACAGGTGCAAACCATCCACTGAAATCTGTATGAATGTAACATTTGCAAGAACAAGACCTATAAATTAGCTTTTATGGGTGTTTCTTTCTTTATTGGGTTCTCCTCATACACAATTGGACACCATTTTAAAATAAATAAATAAATAGAAGGAAACATCCATTATAGAAATGAAAACACATTGTTTAACTCTCCTTACGCACTGACAAAAACTCTAATCAATTAATTAATCCTTATTCAAATTCTGTGTGTCACTAAACCTCTTGGCAGTTGATCCATTGACCCAGGTGAGCCACACTGAACAACTTGATGATGATCAGAAGAAGTTGATCTCCAGTATTCAGGAGATATGCAAGCAAATAAATTCAACAAGTAAGGGATCTGTATTCAAAATATTTGTCTTCTTAACTCCAGCAATGTCTGAACAGAGACTAAAATTTTAGAGTGTGTATAAGAAAAACAGAGACTAAAAACTAATGGAAAATATCAGAATAACTTGAATGAGAGGTGCAAATATTCTGAGTGTTAAAAAATGTGATTTTTCCAATGCACTGGGTCTGGATTTTTTTCCATTCTGTATATATATATATTTACTGCATATAAATTAAGCAGTGAAATATTTACCAAAAGTAAATGCTAAAATTGTACATGGAACCACAGTGATAAACACTTATGCAAATATGCCTGTGGTTGAATAGATTGTGCCTTTTTGCTGTCAAACATGAAAGCAAAACCCTGTGACTGATTTAAGAAATCTCTGCTAGGCATCTCACTGGAGGTGAACACAGGATATTTAAGGCTTGCCTTTGTATATAAAAAGCAGGAAAAAAAAACCACGATAAAAAACCAAAACTGTATTTGAAAAAAATATATGAGTAAATCACAGAATCACAGAATCTTAGGGGTTGGAAAGGACCTCGAAAGAATATCCAGAGCAGGAGCACCCAGAGCACATCACACAGGAACGTGTCCAGGTGGGTTTTGAAAGTCTCCAGGGAAGGAGACTCCACAGCCTCTCTGGGCAGCCTGTCCCAGGGCTCTGTCACGCTCACAGTAAAGAAGTTTTTTCTGATGTTTACATGGAACATCCTATGTTCCAGTTTGCCCCCATTACCCTTTGTCCTATCACTAGACATGACTGAAAAAAGCCTGTCTATTGGAGGGTACTATTCTCTATATTGGAAGATACTATTATATGAATGAAAAGAGAGTATAAATTTATCAGAGAAAATATTTAATGAGACTTACAAAATTATTAATTTCATCCTGATCATAACTGAACCATCTACAGCTGAGAACAGAACTTCCTAGTGTGTCTTTCAAAATGAAATATTAGGTTTTTCAGTAGCATGAAGCTACATAGGTCTAGGATGTTTCCTGTATTATCCTACTGGCTAGATATTCAGAAGAATTTCTCAGTGCATACTGATGAAGTCTGATTCAGGTGTGATCAAGACTCAACTGCTTCTGTGGAATCATGGATTTTTAAGTAGGTTTAAAAAATCTTTTTTTTTTATATAGAAGAGATTCTGATGAGAAAATAACAGAAAACACCATGTGTGTGTCTTCTTCTCAGCTAAGAAAAAAGAATATTAGTATTCTACTAATAGATGAAATGTCACTGGAAAGTTCACCTTTCTTCATAATACTGTAATTAGTTTCATATACTATAATTTTACTCTTGATGAGATAAGCACTTTCTGAGGAAATTTCAATATCTATATTGCTAGTGCTGGCAAAAAAAGCAATTTAAAATGACAAATTTTAATACTTAATGACAGTCTGAACCTTTTGATAGAGTGGCATGAATATCAAATTTTTCAGGTACCTTCAAGGTTCTAGTGACTTTATAGCACTAAAAACAGGTCATGCTCAGCCCTCCTTCATTTCCCTCTATTTTCCCTCATTCTTTTTGTTGAAGTCATCCTTCTTCATGGTTCAGCTTTGCAGAAAAACTCTTTTTTCTCTGCCCTAGTCTGAAAGACTGAGTGTCAGTTTTGTTCTCATCTTCAGAAATCTGAGAACTCTACTCAGAGACCCCTTTCATCTGCAGGTGCCAACTGAGCAGAAAAAAAAATGTTACAGGAAACCTCCAAAAATCCAGGGTGTAAGGAGCCTCAGCCAAAGACAATGCGACATATTTGCTCTTATCTTGTTTACATGCAGAGTCTTGTGTCTGTAATTCCCAGACATGCTAATTCTACTCCTAAATACCAGCTCATAATGAATAAACCATAACTCAAAGAATTTTCAAAGGTTTACTTTGGTACTCAGCAAGGTCTAATTAAGTTGACATACCTTTAAGGAAAAAAAAAGTAAAAAGTAAAAAAAAAAACCAAAACACAGCAGAAAGACAAAGAGGTATTAAATTTAAAAAAAAACACCAAACAACCAAAAAACAAAACAAAGTAAAAACCCAACACATATTGGGGATCAGAAAAGTATTATTACTTAAACTTTGAAAAATTCCCTGAAGGCAGCCAAAATCCATGAAGACTTCATGGGACTATATTCTGTTACAGATTAACTCAAACCCAAACTCAGAATAAATGAAAACAAAAGCTCTGCAAATATTTTAAGTAAATCTGAACCTCTGTTTTAGCTTCTGCTGAGACAAGCTTCTAAACTAGGTGGAGCTGGATGTTTTTTGTCTGAGAGTATAATAAGGTTCATCATTGGTTCAAAGCCAAAACCCAAAGCTAACAAGTGTTCACCTACATGACTCAAAGGCAAAATACATTTTTGCTTTGTCACAATGAAGATAAATTCCCAAATTTTACAGTGCTGGAGTGGTAAATCTCAGCTCTTTACTCTTGCTAAACACAAAACAGAGACAGAACTGGCACTTTCCTGCTGGCTAAGCATAACCACTGTATTTTCCAGTGGAAAATGTGGTCTTTGACTCCTAATTCACTCCAGCAACAACTTTCAACCTCAGTGAGGGGTGCTAGATGACAAAGGACTTCTCTAATGAGGTGCAATGGGGACAACTGTCACACCTTTCACTTTGAAAATAGGGCTCCGTTCCCACCACTGCAGAAGAAGCTCATTTATTTTCCATGTGAACCATTTGCAGGGGTACAGGTGGCCAGAAGTTGGGAGGGCAATGCCTTAGGGACAGGAAGTGATAATCCACCAAAGTAGGCAGATCTAGGTTGTACAACATGAGTAAGAGGGGTGCTACAGTGCTGACAGATCCCAAAAGATTTGTGCCAAAACCCTTGTTCCTAGCATAGCCAAGAGGAAGTTCTTCAGTTGGCTTCTGGGAAATCAACACGTGTTATCTTGTTCACTTCATCCAAAATATGTTATAGTAAAGATAATGTGGAGATGTAATGCTGCCTGGCACAACTTATAAAACTCAGACAAATGAAGTCCTATGAAATAATTTGAGCTGACTTAAAGTATCTAAACTCCATTTTTTATTTGGTTTGTTTTTGTCTTGGTTTGGTTGGTTTGGTTTTAAGAAAAATTACCAAAGTTACATATGACAAGTTAATTAAACTGAT
>NW_009953960.1:1229180-1270594 GCF_000747805.2 Chaetura pelagica
GGGGGGGGAGGGGGGGGAGTAGTGAAAAAAAAGAGAAAAGTTAATGACATGTCTTTACCCAAAGCTCTTATATGACCAGCTTTGTCATGGATGTCCATGGAGAGAAGTTCTGCTATCAAGACATGTTAACTTGTATCTATTAAAACTCTAATGTAGGCAAAGCATTTATACTCCCCTTAGGAGAGTCAGAATTTTTCCAGAGGTCAGAAAATGTTAATCTGTCCAAATAAAAATGTTCTGTAAGAATGTGACTATGTCTGCAAGAGTAGTTTTGCTCTCCGTTTAATTCCCTTAAGTGCCTAAATGCTCCAGCAATCACTTGTAAAAATCTATTGGAGGGTAAACTCAAGTTATGTTGGTTCATTCCTTGCTTTAAATGTACCAGCAGGGTCCCACACTCGCAGGAAATGCAATTTAAGAGCGTTTTTCCTGGGTTGCCGATCGGAGAAGCACTCAGAAAGATGGGAGCATGGGGAGGAATTGCTATTTAACAGCCATTTCACTGTGTTCACCTGTTAGTAGCAGATCGGCAAAGTCCACCAACAGAGGGGAGTAAGAGGGTGCCATTTAAAAGCCTTTTTACTCCCTGCCTGGGAAAACGTAGAAACAGCCATTGCTGATCCATCTATACAAGGTGGGTGGAGTGAAAGTGCTTTTAAATGGCATAATTTTGCAGCAACTAAATCCATGTTCTGCCCCAATATTTCAGACTAACTTTTAGCTGAAACTGTTGGTATAAAATACTTCCTACTTTTTTTTTACTTCTTCTGTATTGCAAAATAATTGGATAGACTCCATGTTTGAAATTCACTGAGATATATAGTGATATATAACTGTACAGACGTATATTGGTTTACATAGTTGTAGATGTGGATGGGGATGGTTAAATCTAGCATGTAAACTGTTGCCTGCACAGGTTAATGCATGCTTAAAATCCAAGATTAGGGATAGATTTGGAGTCTTTCATTGGGCACTGATTGTGATCATATGGAGGTATGTATGTGTTTATCTCCCAGCACCAGTGGGTTCCTTGCTGTCTTAGGTCAGACATAGTCCAGCAGCTGGGGCTTTAGAGATCATTGTTCAGAGAAACACAAAATGACTTATTTATGGGAATGCCTCAGCATTTTGGAAGTCTTGACATTTTTTAAGCAGATCTAGTTTTAAACTGTTTATCAGTGGATTCAGCCATGCACTCCTTGGTGGTTTCCTGCTTGAGAAGTTCTTCTTTCTTAATTATACAGCTTTGTGTATATGCCATATTATCACGACCGTATTTCATGGAGTTATACAAAGAAAAACAGTCCCCTCAGTGTGCACATAGTTGTTATGACTACATATAACATTTTTTCATGTTAACAGTTATGATGGTATAAAACAGCTATGTAACTGGACAGAAAAGCATGGTACCTCTTCTCAACCTGGCCTTATGAAACACCTTTTTAAATAGTAAAAGCATTGTGGGCTGTGAGTTGGGACAGTGTAAGGCAGGAGGGCAGATGGGCCTTGGTGGATGCCTCTTCTGAGAGATATTGTGGGATTAGAAGCCAGTGTGGCAGAAAAAGTGGGAGATTGTGCCTTCAGGACTGCGAGCAGTTCCAGAATGAGAGAGGCTGTGGGAAGGAAGAACAACAAATCCCAGCCCACCCCAGCCTGTACACCTCCCACCCCAGCCTTGGTATGGAAATGGGGATATATGTATAAAGTATTCTCAACTGTAGTCCTATCTAAAGCAAAATCATATTACTTGTCTTCATTACACTGAAGCTTGGGACAAGAAGTAATTGCTGGGACTGTGTTCTCTAGTTGAGTTCAGTAGAATCTAGAAACACATAGCACAGATTTCAGTTGCTAGGAGCTAGTGTCTGACTGAAGTCACAAAGAAGAAGTCCAGAAAGAATAAGACTTCAATTTCACCATGAGCAGTGTTTTTTAGTTATTAATTTGTTGGCTGTTTTCATGATACAAACCCACCTATAAACCTGACCATACCATAGATACCTGCATGTAAGCACATGCCATAGAAAAACATGTGGCACACCAAGTACACAAAAATAGCATCCTATTATCACTGGAGAACTGTACATCCCCTGCTTTGTGTGAATATTGTCTGTGTATACGACATGCATAAACTTGCACTGTTACTTTTACAATGAAAAAAAACCCAACATAACAAGATGACAAAAAGAAAAATAATTGCAAAGACACAATTTTAGTAACTTCTTGACAAGCACTTAATGTCTTCCAGTCAAGCAAGAACAGAAAATATGTTAGTTGCTTTTTAAACTATTATTCCAATAAAAAGTAATTATAGTGATTAATTGCATAATGATTACTGTAATCACAGCCTATTCTTAGTTGATTAAGAAAGACAGAAGCAGCTCACAGAAAGCTTTCCACTAAAACTATTTCTGTTTATTTTATTTGCCCTTTGTTAATTTTATCAGAAGCTGTGAATGGTGGTATTTCAAAGACAACCTTGTCAGTTGCTTTAGGACTAATCCACTGTCCACTGACAAAAACTCGCTCTGAGAGATTGACAAAGGTGTCAAGTACTATTAGGGAGGCAAGAAATACTTTTACCTTAACTGTTGCTGGGTTTCTTGTTGCTTTAACACTTTCTTTCCTGCATTTTAAGTGAGCATTTCTGCTTTACTAGAATATCTTGAAAGAATTTTCATGTGCTATTGAATTCTTAAAATTTTTAGCATAACATGTACCTTGAAAAGGTGTACAAAGTCTCTGAAGAGACAGTAGTGGGATGACAGATCTGTGATTTTATTTTTGGTGGGAGGAAATCTTGGATGCATCTTCTGAGGAAAACCTTCACATTTTTATCAGCTTGGGTGGAGTTGTCATAAGTGACACTTTTAAAGAAACTGTTCTGTCATTTTGTTTTTCCTTACAGTCCACTGGGATATGGCTTTTGTTAACTGATTTGGTGTGTAATGAGATCAAACACTACTATGACAGCCAGCATCTAAAAACCCTAAAAAGAGAAGTTGAGTGATAGACAGAGATCTCAAAATTTTACCTGTTTTTAACTTGTTTTGGGAAACTGGGGGAAGAAAGCAGCTAATAGGGAAGGTTTCTGTAGTTAAAACTTGTCAACTGAGAGAGGACTCAGTAATATCTAAGTCCCAGCCATGACCTTGGTGTTACACTGCTATGTTGATTTCACATAAGATTTTTTGGGCACTCAAGTACAGAATGGAGATGTGTTCCAAGAACAAATGGATGGGGTGCCTGAAAACCTTTGTAACAAGTGTCTTAGGCTGGAGATGCAAAACAAACAGAGAAGGAGCTATGATAAAAAAGGGGCATGCAGCCTAGAGGGGAGTCAGCTCATTCCTCAGTGCAGTTGAACATCAACTTGACTCTGTGAAAACTCTCTTGAGCTGAAGATGCTGCTCAAATGAAGCAACAGCAACACAGCAAGATCCTTTGTGAAACTCTCCAGAGATGCTCCCCCAGGATCATACAAATCTGTAGCAACCACAAAGTGTACTACTCTCCCAAGTCTCATCCTAACCCTTTAACAAGCAGCATCAGACGTTCTCTCCACGCTGACTCATTTCAAAACAAGCTATCAGACCTGTGCCAACTTTTGGCATGCTGACTAGTCAGGAAGGCTAACATCAGTTTTGATTAATGTCAATGCACACAATAGCTATTACAAAAGGAAAACACATTCTTCTGTATAATTCCTCCACCTGGTGGCCAGGTCAGGGATTTAGCTAGCCCAGGTAATGGACACAGGGCAGGTCAGTTCCCAGCTCAGTCATACTTGCCTTTTTGATTAAGGTGCTAGCTGCAATTAGGGTAGGGAACCAGGCAAATCTCAAAAGGTTGTTACTCATCTGGGAGCAAAAGCTTTTAGTTTCTGGAACTAGACACATAGCTTCCATTTGGCCAGACATGCTTTACTGATATAGAGTATCACCATCTTGCAGAAATGCTTTACCTTTAGGCTTCTTTCCCCACCTCTGAAAATAATTATTTTCTTCAAAAGTGAAACAATTTCCAAAAAGGCATCTGTTCTGAAAAATACCCTATTTCC
This sequence comes from Chaetura pelagica, assembly GCF_000747805.2. Lineage (NCBI taxonomy): Eukaryota > Metazoa > Chordata > Aves > Apodiformes > Apodidae > Chaetura > Chaetura pelagica. The sequence continues at coordinate 1,233,241 of NW_009953960.1, forward strand.
ATTTTACAGAAAATATATGATGGCTTGCAATTGTCAAAATGCTCAGCTTTGACATTTGAAAATGAAAATAAAAGAAACTTTGAAAGGTCACTATCAAAACAAAATGCTTACAAATTTTAAAGCGAAGCCTTAACCTGATTTTTTCCAAAGGGTCATGTTTTGTTTTGTTTTTTTTTAATGTGTTGTTTGGGTTTGTTGTTTGTTTGCTTTTTTTGTTTGTGTTTTTTTCCCTCTTATTAATCATAGAATCATTAAGGTAGGAAGGGACCTTAAAGATCAGCAAGTTCCAACCCCCTGCCATGAGCAGAGAACCCCAACACTAGACCAGGTTGCACAAAATCTCGTCCAACCTGGCCTTAAAAACCTCCAGGGTTGGGACATCAACAACCTCCCTGGGCAACCCATTCCAGTTCCTCACCACCCTTAGAGTGAAGAATTTCTTCCTAATATCTAACCTAAGTCTCCCCTCTGTCAGTTTAAAATCATTACCCCTTGTCCTATCACCATCTTCTCTGATGAAAAACCCCTCCCCAGCTTTTCTGTAGGTGGCAGGTGCTTTAAGGTCTCCCTGGAGCCTTCTGTTCTCCAGGCTGAACAACCCCAACAATCTCAGCCTGTCTTCATAGCAGAGATGCTCGAGGCCTTTGATCATCTCTGGACCCTTTCCAACAGGTCTGTATTCTTTCTCTGGGGTTTTTCTCTTTTTCTCTTATTTCCCAGATATTCCGTACTGGAATACCTGTAAGGCAGCAACAAATTTAGACATCCTGTAGACCTTTCCAAGGTACCAGGGTGCATAACTGCTTTTGTAACTAATGAGAGCAAGTAGCTTCTTTACATCCTAGATCTCTAAATCCTGAAATTACATTCAAAATGGAAGACCTGCTTCCCACCTGGCACTTGTGTATATTCCATCACACTATTTCATGGCCTTCTTGAGTTAAAAGACATGCAATTATCACAACGACTTGTTATTATAAATTCATACAAGCATTAGAGGTGCATTTCTCTCTGTCTCACTCTTTTTCCTTCAGCTGTAGCTTTTCAGTTTATTCTCTATTACTTACAATTCCTCTAAATATATCCTTTGCAGCAAGGATATATTGAACCTGTCAAGTTTATTTAAAGAAAAGTTAAACTGGGGAAAAATCAGGAGTATGTTGCCTGCCCAGGGATGGTAAGGTATTCAAGACAAGGCCTTGCTCCACTTAGCAGACTACAAATCCTCCAGATGTCTAGGGAAGCACAGAAAAGCAGATGATAAATGGCAAGTGAGAAACTGTACATTGATAAATGAGACTGCAAAGGAAGAATACATCTCCAGCAAATCCTTCATTGTTGCCTACAACTCTGTTGAATTGCAGAGTGCTATTTATGTAATCAAACCTGTCAGTAATCAGTCAATGGGATGCATGCTCCTACATTTAGTATGACTTCAGAAAGTGAAAGGAAATTGTAATAGAGAGCAGGGAAAAAGACCAGATTGTTCCCATACCCCAGCAATGCATATGCTCCTTGTCAACTGTGGACTGAGTGTCTTTTAGGAAAAGGACAGGAGTCATAAACCCTGAGATGAGAATAATCAAGGTGAAGGTGTTTTGTGGACTCCAGTACCAACTGCCTGTAGTATAAAATGTTCTTGAAGAAACGAGTCAAGGACTTTATTTTCCGCACAACCACATGATACTTGTTATTAATTGGTGTGTGATCTATCGAAGGAGTTATTCATGTCACAGGCAGGCTAAAGACAGATTGCAAGAACTGAGTTGTCTTTCAGACTATTTTAATATCTCTCAGTAGGGGTCCTCTATTAATGTAGTTCATAAACACAGTCACATCTATGTGTTAAGCAGGAAGAGGCAGTCAGCAGAGAGTTGCAGAAGGACTTAAACAACATCATTAATTTCTGTGGAATTGAAGGACATTCCTCTTTCTGAGTCAAAATCTAAGGAGACCCAGAAATTCAGTATTTGGACTGCATGAATAATTTCAATGACCCAAAACTCCAATCTGAACACAAACCAGTAATTTCAGTTTCTTACCCAGAAATAGAATCATTATCTCAGCTTTCTCCACTTATACGTAGTTACTTGGAGTATAATTTTGTCATTGATGGGTGTGATTTTTGACTGATAGATTCAGGTGACCCCTGCAAGGTATGCAGCTAGAGAAGTACTTTGCATTGTTGTATCTTACATTCTTTGTAAGGGAAATAGTCATAGAATCATAGAATGTCTTGGGTTGGAAGGGACCTCTAAAGGTCATCTAGTTCAACCCCCCTACAAAAAGCAGGGACATCTCTGACTAGCACAGACTGCTCAGAGCTCCATCAAGCCTGACCTTGAATGTCTCCAGGGATGAGGCCTCCACCACCTCTCTAGGCAACCTGTTTCAGTGATCCACCACCCTCATATTAAATAACTTTTTCCTAATATCCAACCTAAATCTACCCTTCCCTAGCTGGAAACCATTACCCCTGGTCCTATTGTTAAATGGATCCTTGTGAACAGGATAATTTTGCTACAGGCACACGCAGACCAATATCGTCTACCTAGACTTTTCCAACCCCACAGCCTCCTCCTGGAGAAATGGACTCGTTACTGACTTGTCAAGTGGTCTGTTTGTGGGCAACTGGCTGATGGACCATACCCAGAGGATAACAGTAAATAATTCCTCTTCAAACTGTCAACGGGTCACAAGTGGGGTCCCACTGGGTTCATATTGGGCCCAATGCTTTTTAACATCTTCATAAGTGACCTGCATGTTGGGATCAAGAACACCCCGATGAAGTTTGTTGACGACAACAGGTTGAGTGAAGAGTATGACTCACCAGAAGGGAGACCCACCCTCTAAGGTGACCTAGAGAGACTGGAGGAGTGGGCTAGCAGGAATCTTATGAAGTTCAATGGGGACAAGTGTAAGGTCTTTCACCTGGGAACATACAACCCCAGGAGCGCAGTTCAGACTGGGATCCACCTGTCTGGAGAGCAGCCCTGTGGAAAGGGACCTGGGAGTCTTGGTGGATAATAGGCTCAAGATGAGTGAACAGTGTGCTGCAGGGCAAAGAAACCATCAGGATGATGGACTACATCAACAAGGGCATCACCAGGAGAGATAAATAAGTCATCATCCTGCTCTACTCGGTGCTTGTCAGATCACACCTGGAGTCTTACATTTGGCTTTTGTCCCTGCTCTACAAAATGGATATGGATAGGCTGGAGAGAGTCCACAAGGATGATCAGAGGACTGGAGAACCTGCCATATGAGAAGAGGCTGAGAAAACTGAGTTTGTTCAGCCTTCAGAAAAGAAGGCTTTGAGGACACCTTATTACCATGTTCCAGTACTTAAAGGGTGGCCACCAAAAGATGGAGACTCCCTGTTTACAAGGAGTCACATGGAAAAGACCAGGGGTAATGGGCACAAGTTGCTCCTGGTGAAATTCCAATTGGACACAAGAGGTACATTTTTCACCCTGAGGACAGTCAAACATTGGAATAGTCTCCCAAGAGAAGTGGTAGATTCCCCTAGATTGGACAGTTTGAAGTCTCAGCTTGACAGGCTGCTGAGCCATCTTATATAAACTATAGTAATACCTACAAAGGTTGGACAAGATGATCCTTGAGATCTCTTCCAACCTGGCATTCTATGAATCTGTGATTCTGTAAGTAAATCCCTATTTGTGTGACTGAAGGGCCTCAACAACATGGGATAGTTAAAACAGTTAACAGCTCAATCAAGATACACAGTTTTATTTTGTTGTTTATATCTATCCCTGCCCACTGCCACTCCACACTGAATGCATTCAACATAGAGGCTCCTAGACCTTGCTGATAACTGTGTGGGGACCACATGAGAATCTCAGGTGCCATAGGGCCAAGCGAAAAAATATTTATGAACATGAAACCACAAAATCCAAGTGAGTGGAAAGATTTCAATGAGCTCCACTAGCACTGCTGAAAAGCTGGATAGGAGTTTGAAAAGAGCAAAAGACAGACACCTCTTTCTTCTGCACATTTTCACAACTCATACCTATATTTATATAGATGCATAAGACATGTTTCACATTATGATACCTTGAGGTCTTAAAAATTGAATGATATGATTCCTTGTTTGTAATACCCATGCTGAAAGAACCCAACTGGCTATACAGAATGTTCATTCTTTCTTTTATAATTTAATTTTAAATACCTTCAGGAAGTTTAAACTCATGCAGAATATGCAAATTATAAATACTCTGAACCTTCACACTGATTTATATTGTAATTGTTCCATCACTGATGATAATGAAAGTTGCATGTCCAAGAGTATTTGTTCTTATTGAGCAGGAACTCTGTAAAATAGGCTGACATTGCCTTGATTTTCCAGCAATTATTACAAAGTGAATGGAAGAATCCTAACCCCCCAGCCATACAAGATACTGAAAAGTATCTTAGAGATAATGATATTTCTCAGATGTTTATTGTTCAGGAAAAAAACCCAAACCAAACCAACAAAAAAAACCAGCCAAAATGTCCCAAAACCCCACCTCATTTATTCATGACTTCATGATTATAACTGCAATAGTAAATATTAAATTACCAGTGATATGATCCATCTGGTGAAAATTCATACTTAATAGCAGGAAAATTATGGAAAATAGGGATGGGGAAAATATTACATCTAATAAAAGTGTAGCTAACTCCAATGGTGCTGCCTACATTAAACTTGGACATACTAATTAATGGAAAAGGTGTTTTTGCTTTCTCTTTCTCTTTTTGCTCTTTTTTCCACTAATGCTTCTCTGTAACACACACTTCTTCAGGGATTTCTGCTGTTGAAGTGTGATGAGGCTGCTTTGGGTTTTGAATTCCTTTTGCTTTATTTCAGGTGTCTAAAAGTTGTTGTCTAAACCATCTACATTCTACCTCTGTTCAGTGAAGGGGATTAGTCATCTGATCTAAAACCCAGGAAGTTAAACGAATCTTGCTGACTATCTCAGACTAAATCCCTAGTTTCAGCCAGATACTACTTGAGTGCAATGAATTCCCTCTTCATTTTTCTGTCTACCTTACACTCCATTGATACAGGCACAGTAACTACTCTAGTAAGGGTTATATTAATTTTTCCTTGGATTAATTTTCTACTACAATCATACTTGTAAAGAAAACCCTGGCTTCTGTCTTGGCTTGAACAAACGTCCTACTCACAGAAAAGGATGACAACTTCCCCAGTTTATGGTGTAGAACAGGGTTTCCCTGGCATATTTTTATTCTGAATATGTAATTCTAGAGTATGTCTTTTCATTTCTTTATGAATTAACAATGGATTTTGCTGGAGAGTTTCCGTTCTTTTATAACATCAGACTTTTTTTTTCTTTTCTTTTGGAGAATTACGTCCCCACAGGATACGATCCTGAGCAGCTAATCTGAACAACAGAGAGAAAGGAAAGGAAAATATAATTTCCCACAGAACTTGCAAGAGTGAAGGATTTATTTTTTTTTAATGTCCATGTGCTTCACAAAATCTGCCTTTTTTTTTGCCTTAGTTGTAAGTAATTTGTGACAAACATATGTGATGATAAGAGAAATTAGTTTGAATAGAAGAGGCCGCTCAGAGTCACTCCTGCCTCTTGCTGCATTTGTTTGTGTTTATGTAAGCAAAAAACTGGCATGCATTATCTTTTTATGAGCCTTGCGATTTATTCTGTTTTGTTGTCAGACCTTTGGGAATGCATTCTATAAACTTTATTGAGACAAGATATCTAGAGGCGTTTGCATATTTGTGAGCTCAGCACAATATTATTTTTTAATGCACTTTTGACTTTGCATGGAGAAAATGGAGTAAGAAAATGTAAACCAGCAACAGTTCAGGTGGCTTTTGGTTTTATTACCTGCTTTTTGTTTCCCTAGGTTATAAACAAATGCAGACTCAATCATTTAGATATAATAAACACAGATCTAGTAGTTTAACTTCTGACTATTTCTGTGGTTAAAAATTCAAATTACTCACTGAGGCTTCCACTCAAAAAGCTACTAAGAACACTTCTAGCTGAAGCAAGTATTTAAGTATGAAGTTAACCTGGCATTTTTCTGGAACCAGGCTTTAAACCAATGTCTCTTTTCAGCTAAAAAAAATATATGCATAATATTGTTATTTTAATTCTCTGTGTTCTACCTGACATTTACTGTAATTCCCCTGAGCTCATCTATGATACCATGCTTCCTTGTGCACAGGTATTGATATACAAAAGCAAGTCCAGTGGTAGGCAAAGAAGATGGTCCAGGGCTGGAGCATGGGTGGTGTACAAGCAGAGGCTGCAATAATTGTTTCTGGGCAACCTTAAACAGAGGAAGTGAAGTGAAATCTTATTGTGGTCTTTAGCTCCTGATCAGAGTTTAGAGGACAAGGAGAAGATGTAACAAGGGAAAGTCTGATCAGACTCAAGACAAAACTTTTTTCATAAAATGAACATAAATTGAATACAACAAGGTTGAGGCAATCTACCGTACCCCCTTAATTGATGGAATAGTAAAAGTATTTTTAAAAAAGGATCTTAAATTGTCTGGTTTTAGATACTTTATTTACATGAGTGGTTTATCACTGTCAGAATAACAGGCCTAGACTGTCCGGTTTAGATACTAAGTATAATTAAACATATATCAGGTTTATATTAATTTTTTACACTTTAGTCTGTGCTGGCCTCTAAGAACCCTCCAAGGATGTGAAGGGCATAAAAAAAGGAAAGTATTTGCCCTTTCTAGTTTGTTTCAAAGGACAAAATTGGGAAATTACAGTGGAATTAAAGTCCCACTGGCTTCTATCCTTCTCTTTCCCTCCTATTTTTTCTGTCATGATTTGAGCCTTTTTTTTTATCTGAACTGCCCCTTTGTGAGTTAGAACTTACAAACACTCATAGGAAAAAGAAAAAAAGATCAACTTTGAGATTATTTACTGAAAACACCCACCTATCATATAGAAAGACTTGTGATAGAATCTGGAGAATGAAAAGTTAGAGCTGTCATTTCCACTCCTTCTGGAAAGATTTCTGACTTGTTACATTTTCCTTCCCTGATGAATCACTTGGTGTTCAAATAACATCTTTGCTGACAACTTGACACAAACCATCCTTTGTTCCCCATGGTGTAGTGGTTCTTCTGAACAATTTTTTAAAAATTAAGAAGTTGTTTTGTGTTGTTCTTTTCTAAAAGAGCCTAATGATTTTCCTGTCTTCTCCCAAGCAAAGAAAGAAGGGATGAATTTGGCTGCATTGACACCATTCTTATTCCTCAATTTGCCAAAAAGGTTGGGTTACCTGTTGAGTGTTTCTGTAGTTGTGGCATTTGAATATGTTGTGTACCTGCTGTAAAGTCATTTCATTATGCAAACTGAGGAAGTTTTTATAAGAAAAAAAAAAGTAAATTAGTATTTTCCCCATTAAGGTTCTAATTTATCCGTGTGCTAAAATGTGTACATCATCATTATTCAAGAAAACATGCAAAGATCATGCTGATGGGTGTGCTTAGGTGTTGTGTTGAATTAGGGACTTAATTGCAAAAGATGAGCAGTCGAGCTGAACAGCTCAGAAATGGAAATCCATGTCCCCATGGACATTTAATGGTAATGAGAAGCTTACACTGATATCTTAGGGGAAGGGAAAGGGAAAGAAAGGAAAGGGAAAAAAAAAGGGAAAGATAAATACATTTTAAGGAATATGAAATGTATGTTTTAACTTTTACAATCATCTTTTTTCCCTGGAAGGGTTCAGATTTTGCTATGAACATGAAAATCTCTGGATTGTATTGAGGGTAGAAACACAGAAGAGGGAAGCAATAGCATTGTGGAGTTTGTTACCAGAGGAGATTGTGGAGACATAGTATCAGGAGGTTCAAAAAGGATTAGAAAAACTAAACAGACAAATTAGACAAGACAAATTAGATATTAAATGAACAAAGTCAATACTAAACTACTGAGTGACTGACAGAACAAATAAAAAAGCTTCATTCTAGAGGGACTTTGATGAACTTTAAGGCTAGCTGAAGAGAAACTTCATGCAATTTGACAAGAAGAGCAAAGTCCTACGCATTAGCAGAATAAAGCCATTTATTGTTGCAGTTGGTAACCAACAGGCTAAATGGGAGTTCTGCTGAAAAGGACGTGGGTAAAGTGGGTGGAGTTTAACAGGAGCCAGGAGCACTCTCACTGTGAATAAGGCATGCTCCATACTTGTATACAGTAGGAAGAGCATGGCCAGGAGAATGAAAATTGGTATTATTCTCCTCACCAGTGCGGGTGAAATTACACCTGGAATAATGTTCAGTCTTGGACCCCTCAAGTCGACAAGCATGTAGAGAAACCAGTCAGCAAAGAGTGACCCATGTGATTAAGCTCCTAGAATATATAATGTAGAGACTTCAAAAGAGATGGGTGTGCTTAGGGTGTCTAAGATGAGTGAAAGCAGGAGTCTAAAGACACCCTGCAATTACTTCAAAAAGAGTTAAAAAGGGGATGGAGCCTAATTCTTCTTCGTAGTAGCAGATGATAAAGCAAAGTAGAATGGACACAAGATATGGCTTGGGAGGTTCAGACTAAATATTAGAAAGATATTTTTCACTGAGACAGTTGCACAACACTAGAACAGGGAGAAGGGAGAATGTGGAACCTGCATCCTTGGGAGTTTGTGAGATGTTATTAAACTGTCACTGCTAACCTGATCTAGCTTTAACAACATTCATCCTCTGAGCAGAAGGTTGACTAGATGAACTGCAGAGTTTTCTTCCATCCAGCATTTCTATTTTTCTCTGAAATGAACAGTTGGAAGGTTTAAACCTATAAGAATGGGAATATGGAGGTCTGTACCCTCTAACTTTCCTAACTCAGTGTAACTGTGGAATAAGTTATCTGCATGCGAGGGTTAGACTTGCTTACCCTCCCTAAACAGTCTTTTCTATTGCTACCCTCAGAGAAAGAGTAAATGTTGGGAATATTGGTAAAGCATTTCTTGTGCTTTATGAAGCAGATTAAAGAGATGGTGTCTCCCTCTCTCCACACCTCCTCTCTTCCAAGCATAATGCAAACTTCTGGCCAACTATGTGTAAACTCCTTGGTATTGAACAAAGAAGGCCATTTACAATGTATGTGTGCACCATTGCCATGACAGAAGATACTTATTGACTCAATCTGCTACATGCCTGTGTAAAATCATATTTATGCCAAGGGAAGGATTTTTATTTCCATGCATACTACATAGATTTACTTTTTTTCTCTCTGATTTAGCTGAGGTTCTACTAGGAATAAACAAATAAGGAAGTGGAACTGGAATGATTCGAGGTGGATCAGTGTTTCTTTTACATCTGATTAGAGTCCAGAATGTCTGGAAGAAGCTTTTGCTGTCTTAAAGCTTCTACTGCTAAGCATTTATTTGTCTTTATACCATGGAAAGGAAAGTGAAATCCATGGTATTTGCCCAAAGTAACACTTAACTCAGGTCTAACGACATCATGTAGTAAGACATCATCATTCCATGGTCCTCTTCCTTGCCTACTGATGTCTCCATTGCAGTAAAGTAATGTATTATATATAGCCAAATAACAGCATGCAAACAAAAAGTGAAGAAAATACATTTGCAGGCCTTGAGGAAGTCATGATATAGAAACCTAATGAAATAATCTATCATATATACATACAGCACAACATGCAACCATCTACTCCAGTCTATTTCAACTATCAGAAACAAAACTATCTTAAATGCGGTTTTGTGCTCTCTCTACTGAGACTCCAGAATAAGTCTGAGGAGGTAAAAACTCATGGTTAGAGGTAATTTTTTTGTTTTGGTTTGTTTAGAGGTGAAGTAACAGTGTTGGAAAAATCAAGTGTTCAGGTTCTCAAACTTTTCAAGTCTCTGTATCCACACAGTGAAAAGTGTGTCCTTAGAATACGCCAGATGCAACCTACCAGAGCAAATATAAAAGAATCTAAATATTTTTGCTTTGACTCTAGACCTGGTGACATAAGTCCTGGAAAACTGCAAAGTTTTGATAATTTTGCTGTATATGTTGGATATTTAGTAGATATGTCCTTTCTGTCCCTTCCCTCTCCCTTGAAGCATCTTCAAGGCCCCTTCTTGCTGATTTGCTGCTCCATGCAAGCACAGTGCATCAATACAAAATGGGATAGAGTTTTATTTACTATTTACATGCAAAAAAAGATTCCACAAACAAATCATCATTACAATGGAGGTTCAATGCATTTAACAAGCAGTGCTAACTCAGTGCTGCCAGTGCAGGTATAATGCTATTGGCTTGATTGCCTGGGGAGTATAAAAGCATTAACAACTAATAGGATTATTGACCTTATGTCAAAGAAATGAAATAATTTCAATTTTGCAATTCTGCTCTAATTGTTGTAATTAAGAACTCTTTCTCTCCTTCCTTGACTTTCAAAGGGAGTAGATGTATGTGCTGACAAGAAAGACATGTATGTAATTGCTTCACAAGGCTGGATTGATATCAATAGTCAGCTGATAACTAGTATGTACATTCTATTTTGAGAGCCTTTCATGCACAGCAAGTATCTCACCAGTATATTTTTTTTTTTCATATAATAAAGCAAATTTAAGAAGTTCCTTGCTTACTTTGGCAATATATGTCCACCCTCAGCCAGTGTTCACTGTCCTTCTCTGTTGTACTGAAAAAAATACCTGTGGATCTCACAAGGTCTCACAAGGTAATATGGGCCAGAGAAAGGGTTAATGTAATGAAAAGTATTATTTTTATAGTTTTGTTTTTCTTTTCAACTTCATTAATTTTAGTTTCACTTGTTAGACATGTTTTAGGAGGTTTAAAATATTATTATAAAGAAAAAAAAAGAAAAAATAAAAATAATACTAAGGATCAGACATACTAGTTGTAAACTATGATCAAGATGAACTTTTCTGGCTGGCTTGCATTTTAGAGTTAAAACAAATGTATGGAGATTTTTTCATTAATTACATATATATAAATATATATATATATGTAAGAAAACATACTTATATGTTTCTACCTTGGCTGCTGAACAGAAATTCTTTTTTATTTAATCTCATATAGTAATAGAGACCCATTTTTAGTAACTAGATTCTGCTGTGGCAACTAATGGATAACTAGTATGTACATTCTATTTTGAGAGCCTTTCATGCACAGCAAGTATCTCACCAGTATATATATATTTTTTTTCATATAATAAAGCAAATTTAAGAAGTTCCTTGCTTACTTTGGCAATATATGTCCACCCTCAGCCAGTGTTCACTGTCCTTCTCTGTTGTACTGAAAAAAATACCTGTGGATCTCACAAGGTCTCACAAGGTAATATGGGCCAGAGAAAGGGTTAATGTAATGAAAAGTATTATTTTTATAGTTTTGTTTTTCTTTTCAACTTCATTAATTTTAGTTTCACTTGTTAGACATGTTTTAGGAGGTTTAAAATATTATTATAAAGAAAAAAAAAGAAAAAATAAAAATAATACTAAGGATCAGACATACTAGTTGTAAACTATGATCAAGATGAACTTTTCTGGCTGGCTTGCATTTTAGAGTTAAAACAAATGTATGGAGATTTTTTCATTAATTACATATATATAAATATATATATATATGTAAGAAAACATACTTATATGTTTCTACCTTGGCTGCTGAACAGAAATTCTTTTTTATTTAATCTCATATAGTAATAGAGACCCATTTTTAGTAACTAGATTCTGCTGTGGCAACTAATGGATGAGTCTTTAAGGAAGATGTTCATTATGGGTCATTTTTCAGTGTGCTTATTAATATTTTTTTTACAGTCAGCTTCATAGCTGACTTCAGAATTTACTCCTGTATGATATCAGCTGCCTGGTAGGACGAACAAGTTCCTTTCCTTCACCTTGGAAATGTTACCATTAGTCTACAGCACTTTGTCTGGTATCTCCTTCAGCCTCAATTAGGAAATAAGTGTCATGTTACAACCTACTGGATGTTTCTAGTGCCCAAAAGATTTCTGAATCCAAAAGTGAGCTATTCATATAAAGAAGAGCATGAACACAAAATCCTGTGCCACTATACAGAACTAGATACTTTCTCATGTTTTAAGAAGGCAGAATCAGCTATGCTCTCAGCAGGGGTTTGGCTGTGAAAGAAGAAATGGGAAAGGTGTTTTTTAATTCTTTTCTGATTCTCCTGCCTTTATTTTAAAAGTCGTGTTCATACGAGCCCAGTAACATATAACCTGACTGAGGCAGCACCTCTGAGAGGGACCCCAGTAATGTAAGTGAAGCCAGTTCTGCAATACAGTTTACCAGATCCTAAAGTTAATGAATAGGTGATGATTTATTAAGTCTGTTCCCCATTACTTCAGAGTTAGTTAAAACAAGGTTTCTGTGTGTTTAATAGATTAATGCAATTCACTGAAGTTTATTCATGAAAGAGAAAGCTGGCTCAGTATTTTATCCAAGTAGAGTGTATGAAAACCCTGCATAACAGAATTCAGATTTTATTTGGCAAGAATGGGACCCAAGAGGACTAATTCACTAATCTTTACAGCACACCCTTTCTCCTGCACAAGTGACAGAAATGAGATACTTAATACAACTCTTGCTTTATGTTGAAAAATCTCAAAATCTATAACAATGTAAAAAGGTTCAGTTTTATTGATAACTGTCAACTAAACATGCCTGACCAGACTATAGATACAATAAATACTGATTTTAAATGTTTTAGAAATGTACACTTCATTTTCAGAACAGGAAAAGTGGAAAAAAAACCCAAACAAATAAAACCTGAATCTAAAGATAGGTCTATTTCATGGGCAGATGTTGATGCAACAGAGTTTTGTGGTAAAAGTTTATATGTTCTTGTGTTTTGCTTCCTATAGTTACAAGGTGTCAAACAAAAAAAAAAACAGAACTCATAGATCTCAATATTTATCTACAAAATGGAGGATCTTGAGGGAATGCAATGGATAATTAAAAAGATCTTTACAAGTTTAAATTTGAAGGAGTTTGCTGAGAGTAGGGGATTGGAATGACTAAAATAAAATGAAAAATCTGTCTCTGTGGGAGGTATTTTCAAAGCATGTAAACATTTCAAGGACTGATATACTGCAAATAAGACTGTTAGAGGACAAACATTGGGATTATGATAAAAAATAAGATGGTGTGAAACATCAGATAAGAGCAAACGGGAAACACATTAAAAACACTAAAAAAGAAAACCCCTTTTTGTCTCATGTCTTTACTTCTCATAATTGATGAAGAAAATACTTTTCCTTGAGATTTGCAAACCAAAGTTGCTTCAATAAATTCTGGATCAGCATGGTTTGAGATGTGTGCAGGGAATGAATAATAATAAAGGTTAGGTTTAGGATACTTCCAAGTACTGGTTTGTATTTCTAATTCTGGATTTCATTGGTAAACATGAAATAATAAAAATAATGATAAGGGCTTATTCCATAACTAACAATTCCGAAGTGTTATATTGCTTTACAAAATATTTTAAGGCCACAAATAGATGGAGAAAAACACAACTTGAGATTCTTTCTCCTTTTCTAATCTTCCACTACTCTCAAATGTTAACCTGATCGGTGTCTGGAGACATGATACATCTGATTGTCAACCCTCCTTCTTCATCATGTGGGAGAAACACTTTTATTGTCTCCAGAGTCTTCCTCTATATGGTCACATACAATGAAAAGACAATTATGTTTTCATTCCCTATGACACGTAGCACTGTTTATGCAACAGCCATGGCATCTAACTTTGGTTAGATCATAGAACTGAGAATGTCTTCAGCAGCTACTCCTCAAATTTACCTTGTGAAGGAGGCACCTGACAGCAAAGTAAGTTAATTCACGGCAGAAAATTCTAGGTTTCTACATGTTAGTAGTATTACTTACTCTAAGTAAGGTATTGTTTATAATACCATTGTTTATAATACCATCTTGCTAACTACTGAGTATATGCTCTGTCCTGCTGTTAGGGATGAATAAAGATTATGTAACGCAACACGTAGCTCAAATCTGACAGACATAAACCAAACAATTTTCCAAAATTATGTCAATTAGAAAATCATTCTCAAAATCCAGAAAAGGAAGATGCCCATTGATGTCATAGCTGATTACTTTAAGTCAACTCAGTTTCTTAATTCTTGCCAGTGAAACTGTCATCCATTTATCCCATGAAGATCAGAAAAGGCCATGGGGAAGGGGAGTTAAAGTGAGTTCTTGTCCTTCTAGCAAATAAGAGTGAATGAACAGGTGAGTTGATGAGTATGGAAATTTAGGGAGTTGCCTCACAGACACAACTTCATCATATTTTATGATGTACACTTTAACAGAAAATAACAAAATAACTCAAGTTGTAAGGGATCAATATGGATATCAAGTCTAACTCCCTGCTCCTCATATATTTTACAAGGCAAAAAGGGCCATCTCAGCCAATTCAAGGCATGTTGCCTACAGTTTGGAATGTTAAATAAGAGGAAAACTAAAGAACATTTTCTGTTTCAGTCAGTTATTTATATTGGAGAATGGAATAACATTTTTTGTTCTCTGTGTTGACAACTATTTGACATATGGAGATTTCATATGTATATACACATTTGTTATTCATCACTGTAAAATATTGTTGAATAAAGATGAATAAAAGAAATATACAAACCAATATCCTCATAAAATAGTTCTGTCTAGATCATATTTTGCACCATCAATATATGTTTTGGGTATCTTTTTTCATTAATAACTTGGTTGTGGGACTAGTAAATGTACAGCTTTAAAGAACAGATTTTTGAAGGACTTTTTTCTATACTAAAAGGATCATAATGGAGGAAATAATGGAGGAGACAATGCTTCAGTCTTGGTGTTACATTGAGAAAATACAAAAATTTTGATGGTTATGAGTATTAGCATTTCTTGTTGGGGCATTAAGTATTCTTATCTTTTCAATCTAATGGAAATGAAAAATGCATGGAATAGGTGTTTGAAATTAAAGCCATTTCATACAATTATTAAATGTGCCACTTCATTCTGAAAAGGGTGTAACATTAAATGGGCTTTGCTTGATATTAATCAAACTTTTCTACCTGAAATACCTTTTAAATTTAATGACTCTGGTCTGCAGTCTGTCATTCAAATTCAGTTCATGGGTGGATATGTCTTTTATTTTTTTTTGTTTACTATGTGATTACTGTATACAGAGCCAGAGAAAGTTTCTCAGAAATAAAATGTGATTACATGAGATGAAAGAATAAAACTGTTGGAGAGAATAAAGGTATATCATTCAATATCTCATATGTTCTTTGTCATGGAAGTGTTTTCTGCATTTGGAAGAAGAAAGATGATGATTTACTAGGAGTTACATTCTTCACTTGATAAAGCATTATGTGTGCATGTCATGTAGCTGAGGCTCAGCAAAAAGAGAAAACGAGAAAGAACAACAGTCTCACTGGGAGACTCTCTTCTATGTTGCTTTAATAAGATGTTGCATAAAACTTCACATTGCAAAGAATCAGTGTCCTTTACAAAGATAAAGCATGTAAATATGTGAAGAAACCGTAATAAAAAATCAGATTTTCACTGAAGTTAAATTTTCACAGGAAGGAAAATGCTAAATAATGTGAGTGAAGTGAATTTTGCTGATTGATAGCCTCTGAGAAACACAGAGAAACAAACTGGCAATGGGTTAGCTATGCATACCACAGGGAACTTTTCCCTTTCTTTCTAATTTCTCCCATCTCAATGAAATTGAGCGAAAATCTGCCAATTTTTGCTTCCTCTGACCAAAAGTAAATGTAAGGGGCAAGATCAAACAAAACCAATATAGATTTGACTTGCCTTTTTTTCTGCAGAAGGAAAGAGAAATTCTTTTCCCACCTGCTGATCTGAAACCAAGCTGACACTTCTGGGATGGGGGTGTAGGAATGAATCATTTCATGCCCACAGAAATGGAGGACATACAAATGAAGCACATCGTCAGTTAAAAGCACAAGTGTGGACTTTGCCCTTCAGTTGCAGAGTTAAAGCTGATGATTGAGTTCTATTTCTTTGACATTTGCCTTCAATTTCAGAGTTCATATATTTTTAGAATCATAGAATCATTAAGGTTGGAAGGGACCTTAAAGATCAGCAAGATCCAACCCGCCTGACATGAGCAAGGAACCCCAACACTAGATCAAGTTGCACAAAACCTTGTCCAACCTGGCCTTAAAAACCTCCAGGGATGGGGCATCAACCACCTCCCTGGGCAACCCATTCCAGTTCATCCTCACCCTTAGAGTGAATAATTTCTTCCTAATATCTAACTTAAATCTCCCTTCTCTCAGTTTAAAACCATCACCCCTTGTCCTATCGCTGTCTTCTCTGATGAAAATACCCTCCCCAAATTTCCTGTAGGCTTTGTAGGAGAAGTTAATAAAATTGGAGCTGTTCAGCCTATAAAAGACAAGTCTCTCGGGAGACCTTATAGTGGCCTTCCAGTACTTGAAGGGGGCCTAGCTCTATACTCACTAAAAATTATTTTCATACATCAGGTTGTTGTCCTTGGTCAGTAAGGTGCTCAGGAAAAACTAGGGATGTAGCATCTACCTTAGTGCCACTAGAATGTAGAAATCCTAGCTTATAGGATGAAGAAGTGACCAGCCCCCTTCCTGCCATATACACAGCATGGCTTGAATTTTTATATTAGAGTTTCATTTGTAACATCAATTAAAGTTATAACTCTAGCATAGGAAATTGAGGATGCTAATAAAAGAACTAGCTGGAACAATTCTATGCAAATAGTTTTCTCTCATTCAGTCCTATTCAGAGAAAACCAGTTCAATATTTTTTTCAATGTGAAATGATGTCAGCTTGAACTAAACTGTGTTGTATGGTATTATGCAGAAAGTAAATCATTTTGAAATTGCTATAATATGACTTTTTGATTTCTTAGAACAAAACCTTTAATAATTCTGGAGCCTTTTTTTTTTTTTTTTTTTTTTTAAGATGAATATCACATAACAAATGAAGAAATAGTAAAATTATAAAAAAAACCTATATGAAATTATTAAACCAATCTAATAACACTATAGAGGAAATTTTACTCTACTTTCAGCTGAAAGTATTTTGACATCCAAACATTTTTCCAGTGAAGAGAAATCTGTTCTTTGGCCATGTCTAGCTGTCTCCTACCAAGTAATTAATATTTAACTTGCCATTTTAACTTGACTTCATGAACATATGGGAAATGTAGTATACCCTATGTAGCAGGATGTTCCGTCTCTCAATATGCCTGCCTCAGCTTCCCTTTATGATTCAACTGCTTTTTGTCTCTCAGTTTACAGGTTCAGGCCTGGAGTGGAAAGATTCCCATGGGAAAGGAAATGGCCTAGCAAGCTCTGATCTGGCAGCAACCTTGAAAGTACAAACAGAGATCAAAGTTGACGTTTATTACACCAGCTGCTCTCCAGTGTTAAAGAGCATGGAGACCAGCCCAGCCACAACCAGGCTTGAAACAGAGATAAAGTAAGAACAAATAGATAAACAAAAGACTTTACTTGGTGTGATGAGGGTCTTTGTGGTTTTTTCTACTGATTTGCTTTTATTTTCCAATAAGAGATGTTGGAGGTAAGGCTAACAGTTAAATGACAATCCACTTGATTCTTTTAAAGCCTGGTTCCATCTTTGATTGAAAGGACTTCCCATCCACTTTCCCAGGAGATTGCTGGACTTTCTCCTCTCCAGCAGGAACATCTGCCAGAGAGACTTATTCTTGAGAATTAAGACCCATCCAGGGATGTCCAGGTGCAGCTGGGCAAGGGTGGAAGATATTAACCCCTTTATTGTCTTTATTAATAAAGTTAACATTAAACAATTTTTCATTGTCGAGTATTAAGATTGTATGATGCTTTTAACTCAATAGTTATGGTCTAGACCTAGCATAAAACTTGGTAACAGGTAAGTTGTCAACATTTTAAGTTAACCTTTATTGTTTGATTTATCACAGATCATAGAATCTTTAAGTTTGAAAGGCACCTTAAAGGTCATCCTGTTCCAATCCCCCTGCCATGAGCAGGGAACCCCACGACTAGAGCAAGTTGCACAAAACCTTGTCCAACCTGGCCTTAAAACCTCAAGGGATGGGGCATCAACAGCCTCCCTTGGCAACTCATTCCAGCTCCTCACCACCCTTAGAGTGAAGAATTTCTTCCTAATATCTAACTTAAATCTCCCTTCTCTCAGTTTAAAACTATCACCCCTTCTCCTAACACTATCTTCTCTGATGAAAAGCCCCTCCCCAACATTCCTGCAGGCCTCCTTCAAATACCAGAAGGTATCTTTGTAGATTGTTTAATTGTGTGTTTTTACGCGAAAATTCGAGACAAGTCCTAATCACAAGTTCAACTACATAATTGAAATTCCAAAATTTTAAAGTGTTTGGATCTTTGCTTATGTGTTGAGATTATTCCTAGCAGAAATTACACATGCTTTTTAAAGTAACCCATGCTAAACATCTTTACCATGACAGCTCAAATCTGTGGTGACAAGAACACAGTACAAATAATTTTCTGGAAGACTTTCTCAAGTCAATATCAGGAGGTCATGAAAAAAACAACAATCTAGAAAGAACTTGTTTCCTTTGGGACAACTATCCTGCTTTTTCATTCTTTTTTTGACCACAGTACACTTTACATGTGCAAAATATACACATGGGCTGGGAACAGAAATATTTCCATTGGTCACAATGGTTTAACTCATTGGTTTAAGACATGGAAATGTCCAACTGAGGGTTACAACTGCTATGAATATACCAT
This sequence comes from Chaetura pelagica, assembly GCF_000747805.2. Lineage (NCBI taxonomy): Eukaryota > Metazoa > Chordata > Aves > Apodiformes > Apodidae > Chaetura > Chaetura pelagica. Next base: position 1,252,018 of record NW_009953960.1, read on the forward strand.
CAGAATGATAATAATAAAGAAAAGTGAAATTTAGTTAAGTTTTGTAATTTTGGTTAGCTTAGTTGATCTTACCCGAAGAGAACTAATAGATGGAATGATAAAACCCAAAATGTCTGGTCTGCTCTGTCATTTGCAAGGTATCTGTTTCTCTTAACAAAGGAAATTCATTAAAGTTAATAATAACTAATGTTGAAATTGGTGAAAAATAATTGAATTGGTAAAATAAATAAATAAATAGAAGATGATACAGAAAACAGGAAAGAGTCTCATGAAGAGTCTTATGAAAGTTTCATTAATGATCTTGGCATCAGAAGTGAAATATCAGCTCATAGAATTTACTGATTATTCAAAACTGGACAGCACTGCTGGAACAAAATCTAAGTATCATAGCAGAATTGTTGGATTAATGGAGGAAAAGAATAGAAATGAAAAGTAGGATGTCAATTAGTCAAGTGGAAGTGACTAGAATTTCTCAGATGATGGAGATGATTTTTGCTTAGAAATAACAGGGTGACAAGACTTTAGAGCATCCTAAGATGTCTGAAAGATGTAATGCCATCAAGAAAAAGGCAAATGTGAAACTTAATTGCATTAAGCAGCATATTTTCACTAGAAATCAGAAAGTAAATTCAGGGAAAATAGAACAATTTAAGAAAAAGAATAGATTGTTTCGCCACAGGAGAATAAAATGTTTGTCTTGTTTTGTCAAGTTAAATAAAGTCTGAGTAGGAAATATTATTTATTTTTTGTAAGAAAAGCATAATGAAAGTAATTACTTCAGCTGAAGAGTGAGACAGGCTAAAGAATAAAAGTATACATTTCCTATAAAGTTGGGTGAGTTATTTTGTTTGTTTGTTTGCTTGTTTTTAAATTTAATCCACTTAGGTTTCTATGGTGGTTTGGTAATACTTACAGAAAGGACACTGCTAAGCACAAGTTTAAAGACTAAAACTGCAGCAGTATAAATTCTGTTGCTATTTCTCCCTTTGAAGTGCAGATTCATCATATTGTAAGACTTTTTTTTTTTCCTCATCATCTAGATGTTACTTAATTAAAGCACCTAATTGAAGAGACTCCTAGTTTACTAATATTTTATGCATATCAACATTGAATCCCAAGTTTGTGAAAAAACTAAAAAGCTCAGAAAAATTTGGGATGCCATGATTTCACAAGGGACTAACTGCTAAGGATGATCTTATTTTCAGCTGCACATATTGGAAATATTATGAATCTTAAATTTAAGAAACACTGAGCATGTTATCCTATGACTTATTCTTTTCAGATGTGTTTTGGGCTAAGATTTGAAATTATAATTTCTTTTGTAAATGTCTTCAATCATTGTTCTCACTGGGTTCTTATTATGTCTGTATTTAAAAGAAAGAGGAGTTGAGGTATAGAAATTTCCCTGCAAATTAATCTATTCTTTCCAAAACCCACAGGAGGACATTCCTTTACTTCTTTTCCCTCAGTGAAACATCAGGAGTTGCTCCTAAAAAAAACCTATCAAGACATTTTTTTCTATTTTAATCAATCCTCAGACTTATTTTGAAATGTGAATTAAACAAACATGGGTAATATAATTACTCATGCTGATTTCCAAATGGTTCAATTGCAGGTAGAGCTCTCATGGGAGACAACATTTACATTCAGTGATGACTCTGATAAATATTTTCACATTTTGGTGGAATAACATATTAATTTCTGTATTTCATAGGCATACCTGCAAGAAGACAATAATTGGTATAGCACTGTTGCCTTGTCCTTTATATCCTTGATCTTACAGAATAAACGTCCCCTAACATTTGATTGAAGGAAGAATCATTAAGGGAAGTTACAAGAGCTAATCAGACTGTCAGCCTACCTTTTTTGATGTCCGGGAAATGAAAAGCAAGCAAGATACTTACTGGAACAAGTAAGACATGCGTTTACTGTGATAAAGATGCAATCCAATACAAATCTACTGGATGTCATCTTCTCTTGAAGTCAGAATGACATCTCTATTCTCCACACTTTTAATCCTGAGGCACCTCACAGCAACAACTGTCAAACTGGTGCTAATTCAAAAAAAGCCCTGGAGGTGAAAACATTTGACAGCCTCTCTCAGTTATCCAAATGAAAAATCAGGTTATTTTCCTTCACCACCCTTTCTATCTACTTCTGTACACATTTCCTTCAATTTGACTTTTGTTTTCTTTTTCATTGGGCCCCCATAATTATTGTCTTGAGATTTCTCTTCCTCTGCTCTTAATGTTTCAAATGCCAAGAAAAGTTATAAGACATGAAATCTGGACCAGTCCTTTAAATATAATGCATTTATGATAACTTTCTGTCTCTGTTGCTATGATCACTATTAATATTATAGTATCCAGAATATGCAGAAATTAAATATGCTGAATAATTACTCGATCATTCCAGAGTATTTAAGGTCATTGTGTCACAAGGTCACTCCTGGGGTATGCTACAAGTCATTAAGTCTCACTCAAAGGCCCAGAGACTCTCATGAAGGAGAAATATATCAAGGTCAGGAAACAAGGGATGGCACAGAAAGCCTCAGGCAAAACTGAACTGAATTAGTGTGGCTGTGACATGCAGTGCACAGCAATGCAGACATACTAAAGTGGCTCCCAATACCAGAGTACATGTGATGAACTCAGGGTGAACCCAAAGTAAAAAGTCAGCCAGGAAAAAACTTAGTGTGTGTCTGCAGTCGTGTTTCTGGAGGTGACTCAGCCATCCCAGCAGTGTGGCAAGTGTGCAAGCTGAAGATCCTTTTCTCATGGATTAGGCATGTGTAGGTACACAGAAGAGAGACCAAAGTACCACCTAAGCTTAAGGTCCCTGTCACGGCTGGGATCTGATTTGAACAGGTGCTGTGTCACACCCCATGGTTCCACAATCTAAAAATTAAATTATCTTCTAAAAAAAAATCATTCAATTTATTGATAAAAATAGTTGTGTTCAGAAGCCTGCAAATAATGTAAGACCTGGAATGCAAGTGAATTTCTGTATTTTTTTGCATCTTAACCAACAATCAAGATTCAGTGGGCCAGATTTTGGACAAACTGCTCAGCTATTGGGCAAACTCTGACAATTTCAAGAGACAGTTGTATTGGTGCAAATACCCTGAAGACTTATGGAAGAGTCTCCTGTCTAAAAAGTCCCTTGTTAGGGATTATAAGAAAGAAAGGAACTGCACATTTTTACAAAAAAAACCAAACCCTGCTGATTTCTTGTTTTGTTAATATTTTTATCTCATAACTTGATTAGATTGGCTATGGAGGAATTAATTTTAAATTATTAACACAATGTTTCACATTATTATTTTCAGAAGTTCCCTTAAAGAATTTTCATCCAAAGATCACTGACGTCAATGAGAGTGAGATTTTCCATGAAAGTCACTGAGCTCTGGATCATATTCCATGTGTACAAGTGGTTTCCATCTTATTTTTTAAATTATCAAAGCTTGTTTGTAAGGTTGACATTAAGCTGTGAAGAGAAGGACTAAATTCACCATCTTAGAGCCAGTAGGTTATCTCCAAAAGGATGTCATGGCTCTGATTCATTCATGAAACAAGGTTCACACAATCTGTTATATATTACAGTTTGCCTGGCTAGATTTTCTTATTTGTATCATGGCCAAGACATTTCAGTGTTCCTGTTCCTTTGAGACCCTCTGCTTAAGCTGTGAGTGATTTTCAATGCAGAAAACTATTGCTGTAATTAATTAATTGCCAACCAACTCTTTGTTAATAAACCCACTGCTAAAATTCTGATTTTTGCTCTGGGGACTTTCACCTAAGTTTCATTTTCTAAAATACTTTTAAATTGTGTATTAAAAAAATAGATGTCAGGGTTAATTTTGGTTCTTGCATTTTTCTCCTCTGGACCTACCATAAGAATAAATAAGGATTAAAAAAGCAGGATGGGGGATTTCTGTAGCCATCTCACTTCAGACAACCTTCACACACACACAAAAATATATATTTATATTGATCAGTAATGAAATTCTTGGTTTCATATCCTTACAGTAGTGCACAAGAGAATGTCATAGAGTCATAGAATCATCAATGTTGGAAAAGACCTTCAAGGTCACCAAGTCCAACCATCTACCCTACAACTCCTGACCACTAAACCATCTCTTGAAACACCATTTTTTCAACACCTCCAGGGACGGTGCCTCCACCACGTCCCTGCAAAGCCAGTTCCAATGCCTCACCATTCTTTCTCTGAAGATTTTTTTCCTAATATCCAATCTGAACCTCCTCTGGCACAACTTGACCCTATTTCCTCTTGTCCTATCCCTGGCCAGCATGGAGAAGAGGCCAACACCCACCTCACTACAACCTCCTCTCAAGTAGTCATAGACAGCAATGACGTCTCGCCTCAGCCTTGTCTTCTCCAGGCTGAACAGCTCACTCAGCCTCTCCTCATAAGGCAGGTTCTCAAGACCCCTCATCAGCCTAGTTGCCCTTCTCTGCACCCTCTCCAGCACCAAAATATTCTTCTTATACTGTGGTGCCCAAAACTGCACTCAGTGCTCAAGATGCAGCCTCACCAAGGCCAAGTAGAGGGGCAGATCACCTCCCTAGTCTTGCTGGTCACACTATTCCTGATGCAAGTCAGGACGGAGTTTGCCTTCTTGGCCACCTGGGCACGCTGCTGGCTCATGTTCAGCTGGCTATCAATCAACACCCCCAGGTCCCTCTCTGCTGGTCTGCTGGGCACCTCTCCAGACACTCCTTCCCAAGCCTGTATTGATGCTGGGGGTTGTTGTGGCCAAAGTGCAATGTCCCCATTGGGCAGAGCACTTCTCCTTCACTTTCATGGCTCTTTACCTTCCTTTTGTTGTTACATTCCATCCTTTAAAATTGGCTGCTGGGAAGATGCATTATTCTGCATAGAGGATTTGTGCCTTTCTAAATCAAACAGGTTTTTAAGCAGTTCTAAAAGAATCTTCCTTTCAGTGCACGTATGAGCACTGTACTAACATTTATGTGGACTTTAACTCTCTTTTTAAATGCCAAAACCATGAAGTTCTTTGATTTGGTGCCATTCTTGCATTTCCAGGGTGGTAGTGTCCCCGAGGAGACCATTCAGTCTGAGTCTTTATGCAGAGGAGCAGTATTATTACACATCATTCTGAACCTGCAATCTTAATCCCTTCCTTTGGATGTCAGGGTGATTACCAATTCTGTGTAAATAACAATCCATAAGGATTTATTATTTAACTGGAAATGTAAGTTTTGGCCTCAGATAACTGAGCACAGAATCTCGACTTCCAATAATAACATGACTTGAAAAACAACCAGGATAAACAGTGATGACTTTCTAATTTTATTTTATAAATACCTCAGAAATGTCACATTCCTGATCTGCATGTACTGTCAGTTTTCAAATTCAAATATTAGAACTCACAGAAGAATTAAAAAGAAAAAAATCTAATTCTACTCAATACACAAGCCTAACACCACCGCAACTACCAAAGGAGGATATAATTTACATTTTAAATTCTGTTATTTCATTCTTCAGGCAAGTTTGCACATAGAGAATAGAAGCAAAACTGTCAAACTTCTTCAGCACTGGCACCCAAACTGGGACCAGAGCCCAGACAATGTCATGGCACTTACAACTGGGTCCTTAAATCCAGGATGAATTTGATTGTAGAAGTGAGGTTAACCACCACAAGTGCAACTGCATCTTAGGAATGAAAATGAGGAATCACCATCCCTTGGGAAGGATCATTTCCAATTTTCTTCCTTAGAGGTGTCATGTGGATGTATTGATAAATATCCTGGAGTTGTGATAAGAAGTTGTTATTTGACTATTTAGGAGGTTTTCACTGGTTAGCAGTTGCTAATAGCCTTGCTTCATACCTTACTGTTCCTTGTACATTGCAATAGGTGTATTATTTACAATTCCTAAGTGGAGAACACATCACAACTTGGTTTTGGTAATGAACATCTCAAATAATAGAAAAAAACTTGGCATCTTTCTAAGGATATCTTTCAGAATCACTGTCTGGCTCACAGTCTTATAAGAGTATCTAGTGAATTTAGAAACACACAGTAGCTATTTGCCTCAGTGACATCTAACTCTTACTGGTGGAAATAATGTTTAAGAAAAACTTAATTGAGATGGAATTTAAACTATGATTGGTAGATCTGGGAACATGACTCCAAGCATAATAATCAGAATGAAGAAGCACTAAAGATATGGTGGAAGGTTTTCTTTGTCTTGCTTCTGGTATGACAGAGACAACAGGTGTGAGCTGAAGAAGTCCAGAGTAGAACAACTGAAATTATTTCACTGTGAGCAGTCCCATCAATAGTGCTTCCTCAGTTTATTAACACAGGAAACTGAGCCCTGACTCATGATATTGCCTACATTGCAATGACAGTACAAAATTATTTATATTGCCTAAACCCTTCTTTGCTCTTCTTAACTATATCTTCCAGTTACATGCTCCCATAATTATGGGGTATCATGTGTTTAAATTAAAGACCATCCACTTTTAGTGAAATTTAATCTCAAACTGCTTTGTCAGGAACCCTCCATCCTAAAGCTTATTTGCTGATCAACTGTGTAAAATTATTACTGGTTTAGTAGTGTGTTTTACTTCTCTTTCAGATATTCATTGACAGTGAAGCTGCTTAAAACTATAGAATCCTTATGGGGTTTATTCATCACTCAAGTATTATTTTTCTGAAGTAAATTAATGATTTGCTATTCCTGGAGAATGTAGTGCGCTTATCACTGTATTAACTTGCATCAAATAATCACATTAAGCCATTTTTCAAACCTTGGCAAAAGTAGCCTGGAGACGTTCTGGTGAATGAAGGTCTTGGGGGTGAAAAAAGCAGGTATATTTTGAATAATGCAAATGTACTCAGTTAATGTCAGGTATAGTTGTCAGAGGTTATTAGTACCATTCAAAATCAACTCTTCTTTCTACAGACAGTATGTCAGAACATGGTGAGAGATGAAACTGGGAAGATCTGCATAAAGAAAAGCCATGTTTAGCTGTTAAGCTTTTGGCTTGGCTGTGAAAACTGCCTGGATGCCAGTTTGCATTGGCATAGTGTAGCTGACACATGGAGATTGATCTAAGAAATCCAGCAAATGCTTGCAACAGGGGACACAGCAACATCTCAGAGGTTTATCTCTGACAGAGGAAAGAATGTAAGTGAGCAAAAACTTTTTGTAATGGACAGGTATTTAATAAATGAAAAAAGTAACTTGAAAAAAAAAAGAAAAAATTAGGACAGTTATTAACAGTTCTCTGCCTAATAAAGAGAAAAAAGGTATATTTTTGTATATATATATATTTATTTATTTTTTTCACAGAAGAGGAATATTCTATTGGGTTTTTTTAGTTAGTTTTTTTTCCATGAGGCAGTAGTTTAAAGCCACAGATATCTGACAAACTGATACCCTTGATGGTGTTTTTTCAATGGAAACCAGGAAGTACAGGTGGTTTGAGGCCCATTTCTTTAATTTCAAGATTCCTAGGAAAAAAAGCTTTGGTCAGCCAGTCTTTGTTTGTACACCCTGTCCATGTGACAACATCCTCCTCCTTGCTTGGTCTGTTAAATTAATTTCCCTTTTCCAAAACAGATTAAATGAGCAGTCTCACTTTTGCCACAAGATCCTTCACTTGGAGATTGAAGCATTGGGGTCATAGCTGCTGCTATTTGTTCTGTGGGACAGCTCAACGACTCCTGCCATACAAACATGGACAAACCCTGAGCAAAACAGCAATGCCCTCTAAACCAGGAGTTTACAATCTGAAAGAAAAAAAAAGGTAAAAATGGGCATCTACCAATAAAGCAACCACAGAACCTTGAGTTTGGAGAGATATGGAAAGAAGCTGAAGCTAGCTAATGACTTTCTGTGATTGAACTTCTTCTTTTCCTCAAGCTTCTGCCTCTCCTCTTGTGTTTCATTTGACAGGTCTGTGTACAAATTGAATTTCTTCTTTTCCTCAAGCTTCTGCCTCTCTTGTGTTTCATTTGACAGGTCTGTGTACATGAAAAGCTCCTTGTAACAGAAACTCTTGCTGCATGTGTGTCTGGTGGGTAGTGCAACACCTGGTGTCTCTGGGCTGTACTATAATGGAAGGATTAGTCAGCTACCACAAGTCAGAGAGTGAAGTAAGCATCCCCTCGTAGAGACTAGCAGTGACATACAGATTCCAAGAGATAAGGACAGTTGCAAAGTTGATGGATTTGCATAAAACAGAAAAAAGAGGTGAACTCATACTTGGACTTCACTTATCACACTTCAAGCAGAGATTGTGATGCACCCACTGAGCACAAACTGAAAAATATCAGAGAAGTCAGAGAACTACTTGAAAATTAAGAGGAAAAAAACCAGTGCTTCTAACACCTCTGGAATCTTTTTCTAAGAAGTTTAAATAAGCATTAAAAGTTAGGAGCTAATTTTAGGAAGTAATACAGAAGACAATAGGACAAACATGTCCTCTCTCAGACATTCTTGTAACTGTGCTATAGGGACGGGGCCTAGTTTTTCATGTCGTTATTCCCAAAGATCCAGTTAAAGTGGGGTTTATTTCGCATTTTATTTTTAATCATATGCTAGGAAGAAGAGTTGGGCCTAAGGGATTTGTCAAATTTGGAAATGACAGTGTCCTGTATAAAAAAAAACCAACTAGTATGTTTAGTGCTATCCCTGGTTCTTATGGTTTTTGTCAACACATTTCTTTCTGTTGGCTATTACAGAAAATGTCCTGAGGATAATAAAAAATCCACTGAGATGAAACTAAATTATTCAAATTAAATGAACAAAATACTGTAATATATATTATTTTTAGAGAATGATTTGGTATGTTTAGTCTTTTAAAAAGATTTACAGTACATATTCAAGTGACTGGTTTCAATAGTACAGTTTGGATTTACTGCAAGAATGATTGAGGAAGCTAAACGTTTTCTGTCCCTGAAATCAAGTTAAATCAAGTTAAATATACTCAGAAATTAAGACTGAAAAAATAATAATACTGTGTTCCAAGAATCTAACTGGGAAAATGAAAAATGAAATGGTCTAATTCATGTGTCTCTTATGGTTTATAGAATTTAATGTTACTCTTCTAAGTTAATTAGTGATACTTGAAGTAGAATACAATCAGAAATACATCCTAATATGCAAAGAAAGGCCCATATGATTGCTTTACAATTCAGAGACTTATCCCCACAATCCCTTGCCTATGATTTTCACTCTTGTGGCTTGATAAATAATTTCTTTGTCATTTCACATACCTGCCCTTATTAGCAAAGGATTGATTATTTCCTAGAACAGTTTTGTAATTAATACCAAAATCACACTCCATCACCCTTGTTGATCCTTACCTCTATATGTTTCTGATAAAATATAATTGTCTTAATTCTCTCTAGATTGATTAGATATAATGTTCAAAAGGAAATCTACTTTATTACTGACCTAACATACCTTTGCTAATAAGAATTTTTTTTACTGCACTTCAAAGATGAAAGTTTCTTAATTAACAGCAGAAGCTTTACAGAACCAAGTCTATTACAGTCACATTACCATTTCCTGGGGCTCTATTATTTTTTTATTAACAAAATCCATTGGAGATAAAGGCCTGAAGATAATATTTAGACACAATGAAAACTGTTCCACCCTGAACACATCTAATTTATATTTTTTTTTAATTTAAAGTTTAAGAACTAGAGGTTTTGTGTAATGAAGAACATTTAAAATCTGTACTTGGAGTGGAATTCACCACTTCAGTTCCATTTGGAGGACTTAAATGGAACTCGAGTGGTGCACATGCCTTCAGATCTGCAGGGGGCAAATTTTACAACTAATCAAGGCAGTTTTTACTATGCCATTTCAAAAGTGACATTTGCTAGCTCTGAAATGCCTCTTACTATTTTTGTTTAGTCAATAATGTGCTATTTTTAGGGTTACCTTTATGGTAGTCAAGGTCAAGAAAAATAGTTGCCAGGAAGAAATCTGTGCTGTACCCATTCCAGCCATTATAGTTTAACAGCCAGATAAGACATTTCATACAGTATGCCACAAGAAAATGTATCATTCACCTACGTGGAAGGGCTGGCCAGAGGCCCTTCAAATAACTTGTGTTTATTTATATTGATATTTACGTGGCCATTTGTAGTGTCTGACGTGTACACAAACATTAATGGCCCATCTTCTACTGCTGCTCTCTAAGCATGGTCAATGCCCACTGTTAAATAAGAAAACAAAATAATTTTTTAAAAAATGGCACTCTTTGTGTTCTTTCTTAGCAACCCTATGGTCATTTAAGAACGGCCAAGAATTTTGACAAATTTAACACTCTAGTCCTCAGCTTCTCCTAAAGAAAGCTTAGTATTGTGAGAGTAATGAAAAATACAGCTGGAGCTGACAACAGTGGTTCTTCCTGAGGGAAAAAAAAAAAAAAAAAAGAATTGCTAAAGAGACAGGTGAAATACAGATTCACTCTGAAACCAGCTACTGAACAATTGAAGCCTGAGGATTAGACACAAGAAGGAAAGTCCCAGTCTGTGATACCTGTTTTTCAGTAAGCAATACTGGCAGCTCTACATATTCATTATAATATTAATTAAATCTAGAAAAAAGTTGCAAGCATTATTATTAGCACGTTGTGACATTTAAGCCACCCGAAATTTTGAGGCTTACTTTGACCTCTAAACTCACAGAATTTATTCAAATTATGAACCATGAAAAAATGAATGAGAAAACTGAAATTCTCAGGACTGAAGCAATTAAAAGCTTAGTTATTTTATTCTGATTTTGTGGAAAGAATTGCCCCCTTTTTATTTTCTTTCTTTTTTCCCCCCTTGGGGAGCATAAAAGTGAGGAAAGAATAAAGCAGTGAAAGGAGCTATAATCTATGTTAGCATATTGACTGTATACATTCTACCTAGGAATGTGTGCTGGATATTTACAAAAATCAAATAAAATTTTGGAAGAACAGAACTCATTTGGAATGTCAGTGAAATCAATTTAGATAAGTAATGAAAATCAAGGTGTAATAATTCTTGTGTTCCTGAAAAGGAAATATTTTCAGACTATTAAAGATACAGGTATATGTATTATTCATATGCAGTTTGGTCACAGTATTTGCCTTCTTTTATCCCTCAGAATACCTGGTAGCATGCAAAATCACTTTGTTTAGAAAATCAGTTTGTTTTGGCTTGTCTTCTTCCAAGGTTTTGAGTTTCAACTCAAAAAAAAAAGTTGCACTTTCATTTAGATGCCACATGCTCAAACATAAAGTGGAAAAGGTTTGGATAGACAGCACCTCATCAAAAAAGAAACTGGAGATTAAGAGAGATTGCTAAGTATTATGACATGCTGTCACACACACGCACAAAAAAGTAACTTCAGACCAGATTTATAAGCAGGAGTGTTACAGTTAAACAACATGAAACAACTTTTAGTTTCAACTGTCACGAAGTTGCACTGGTCTGGTATATCTGTTATAAGAGAACCCTAAAATGCTCAGCTAAAATCCAGAAAGCAAAGCAAAACAAACAAAAAAACCCAAAGAAACTAAAAAACAGACAAACAAACAAGCAAACAAAAAAAAACAACAACCCTTGACCTGTAAGTCAAGGCTCAAAAATCTGCATGGTTGACTCTATGTAAGAAAAACTTACATGTAGACTTCCTAATGATCTTCAAATATTTTAAAGACTCCATAAAGAAAGAGATCATTAAATATTCCACGTATCTATTGGGAAGAAAAAAGTTGCAGTGGGGTTAAACTGCAGTAGACATCTAAGTCAGATAGTAGGAAAAAATTCTGATAAGAATAATTAAGCACTGGTTAATGGTAGTGGAATTCCTATTTCTTACATTGATTTTTTTTAAGAGGGATAGAGAGGTATTAGAAGATAACTGGTCAGTATGACTCTGAATCAGGGTCCCAGAGAGATAAAATTATTATTGGAGTTCCCTTCTACATTTATTTGAACTCTACTAATCTAAGCCATGCCTCTGTGACTTCATAGGGATCAGATTTTGTGAAGATATTCATTAACAAAATAAAAACACAGGACATTAAACCATTGCAGTCACTGATGTATTTTTTGAGAGACAACTAGACAATAATGTCTCCTTCTATGAATCTCTTCAGGCAGTGACAGAAAGGTAAGGACACTATACAGTAGCAGTACAGCAATTTTCTTAGGTTTCTGAAAAGGCAAAGTCAGACTGTGTATTTTCTTGTCTTGAAACCATTCATCAGCCAGAGGCTGTATCGAAGATGATCATGATAAGACATCAGATTGAAAATAATCTTTCCATTGTTTTTTCTCTATAGAAACAACTGAATACTTCTGTGGTAAGTGCAGGAAAGCAGATTTGTGCAGTGCATTTGACGAACTCTGGGGAAACAATCTGAAATCCCATTAGAAAAGGGAAGGTTACCAAGAAGAGAAACTATTCATAAATGCTGTATTCAGGATAATTGACAATAGTACTTACAAGGTTTATAATTTGGAGTCATGGCTCAGAAAAGTTGGCATTCAGGCTTTTGACCAAGGGCTCTATCATAAATTAATAAAGGTACATGTTGTTGGAACTTAATTTTTAAAAATATTGACAGTATATATGTATATATACTGTTATATATGTGTGTATACATACACACACACATATATGTATATATGAAGAGGAGTATTCCTTAAATTAATTACATCTTAAGTAAATGTTTTAAAATATTACATTGGTGATATGGGAAAACTCCTATTTAAGAATAAGGGAAGAATTGACCTCTTCAAATTCCTAGTCTGTCTTCTGGAAACAATTATTTCCAGCATGCACAAGCACTAAGGGAAATCAAGCACTGAGCAGAAGGCCATGTAGCCCAAGACAGGAGGACAAGGTACATCATAGGATCATAGAATCATAGAATGGTTTGAGTTGGAAGGGACCTTAAAGATTATCTAGTGCTAACCCTTCTGCTTGGGCAGGGACACATCCCCCTGTGTATATTCTTCTAAATTAACAGGATTGCAGATTAGACCTGACTCACATAATTTTTTTAATTATGGTAGTCAAGAAAGAATGAGAGTAAACATAAAAATATCAATATTCTGTCGATTTCTCATAAAACAATGTGTGTGTGTGTGTGTATATATATGTATCAAATCAGAATTTTAAGATTTACTTCAAGCAGTACCTTTGGGTACTAGTGGACTTAAAATATTTCATAGATTTATGATTCACACATATCAAAATAGTCAGGAGATACGATAAAACCCTTAGGGAGTCAAATGTGCAGTAACCATACCCCAAATTTGACATAGTCCTTTTTACAAAAGCCCTTATGTATGTCAAGCATCCACTGTTTTATCCCATCTTCAATCCCAGCTGCTTTATGTTAAGCAAGAGTCTGTGAAGTGAATCTACACCTACAGTTTTTGAAAATTAAAAATGTTATGTGCTGTATGCTGTGGGTATTGACTGCTTCCTTCCCAGAGGTTAACAGGACTGCTAAACTGTGACTCTTCATAGTTGAGAATGCATTAAAAAGGGGCAATATTCTGTACTGGTGCACAACTGAAGTGCATACGTGCTTAGTTCCACAATTTGGCTTCAAACGACCAGAAGAGACTCCACTATAATACGAGTTCCAAAATGCAGTAGCAACTTCACAGCTGTTTGTTTTTTAAAGGATCACATAGCACAGGATAAGGGGGGTGAAGAAAGGCTGGAATGACTGCTCTGTAGACATTGGACAGCAGACCAATGTCTTGTAAACACCCTTGAAGTTGATGCCCAGGGTAGTTATCTGTGGTACATATGGGGTATGAGGTAGTGATCCAGGAGAGATAATGTCTAGAATGCAGCTCTGCCATTTCTGGCCTAAGCACCTGACTCACTCAACTTCCCTATGATAAAATATATAAGCATCACATAATAAGCCTTTTCAACTTCCTCAGGGACCCTGAGGGATAGAAAAATCATTGCCCACCTAATACAGACTTGCAACAGCCCTTGCAAGCAGAAATCAGGCATTTTTGAGCACTAAAGATAATTTCCCAGTAAACCAGAATGTTGAAACAGTGTCCATGCATCAAATTTAGGTACCTTTGCAACTAGGAAGTCCTAGAATGCTAGTAGACTGGATTGTCTGGTAATTGTAGAGTGGAATGAGAGGCAGTTTTAGGAATAAGAAACCAGGTTAACTTGCCCTAAGAGGGCTCAGTAAGCCTTAAGTCAGAACAGAACAACTCATTTAGTACGTGATGGGTTTCATTTCATAACCTTTGCCTAAGTTCCTCAAAATATAAGACACTGTAATGCCTCTCTTGTCTCCAACCCTTTGAGAATAATAGGGTTTCATCTACTGTTGTGAAAAGGCTCTCGTTCAGTGTTCATTTCCATTCCATTGGACAATGACCACCCACTGTTTCCAAAAGAGAACACAAAAGTCTCTACTCTTCTTTCAGTAAAGTGGTAATAATATTAGTCATTCTTTGATGTCTATCTAGAGATGTACCATCTTCATTTATAGGTCAGGAGTCCTATATTTAGCCTTTGCCTTCTCTTAGAACAATTCAACCCTCTCATGAAAACTACATCATTAGATCTCACCTGCAGCTCCTCTGAAATAGACCCTGCTGTAAGTCTGTCAGTTAGCTTTGTGATCACCATCATTTCACTTGGAGCTGAGCAGCTGGATGGAGCCCATAATCTTTGGATGATGAATGCCAAAATGGTGTTTAGGGAACAAGCATTAAGGAAAATGTGATACACAAATTCTGGTCTCCTAAGCCAGTTTCAGTGAAGTGGAGAAGTCTCAGGAAAGGAATAGGAGATAATCAAAGATGCCAAAGACTGAGGAATGCAATAGAAGGTGAAAGGCACTCTGTAGTCTAAGCTATGTAAAGGCTCTACACTGGACTGAAAGCACACTAAGTATTGGTTTGTCTTAGCTTTCCAGGAGAAAATTATGCTGACACACCCTCCCATTTAATCATGTTCTAAAATCTTATTTTATTATTCAAGACCTGTTGAAAGTCTTTTAACAATTTCCAGGAAATATCCTGTATTTTATATTTTCTATACTATGTCTAATGGATGAGCAGTTTCATATATGCTTATTAATGTCTTGGACACCAAATAAGACCAAATCTAGAAATAATGTCTTGTTAGCAGAATCCTTGACAGGGTCCTTCAGGAATTTGTTATGTCACTTATTCCATGTGCTATTGGGTAATATCTCATCAGGTTCTCAGTAATTATTAGGGAAGCTAAAATGACCCATAATCACAATTTTAACTGTGTCCCTTATCTGATCATACAGTATTTTGGTCTTCTGCATTTCCTATCATGTTGGTCTCCTGCACTTCCCTTCTATTAGGCATTAAAACTCTATCTGTGAGTTCAATCCAATGCATTCTCTGGAATTACAGTTCCTTTATGTCTTTTAATGACAGAAAAAGAAATTTTCCATTTCTAGTCTTTTCTTTGAAATGTCCTGTAGCCATGCATTCAACATTAAATCTTGGGTTTGGGGAAAAAAGAAAAAAAGGAAAAAAAACAAAAAAGCAAAGCTCTCCCTGTACTGTAATTCCCATGCTTTTTCATGCATTTTTTCATTATAAATTGTTAATAAATTGTTCTTCATCAGAACATGTTTACATCAGCTGTTTAATCTTACATTTTGACATGTTTTACATCATAGATTTTCAGCCTGGTTCCACAAGCTTCTGCAATCCTAGTGGGACATTTACTTGCCTGTGTGTGTTTGTGTGTCTGCACATTTGCATGACTTGTCAGTTCTTTAAATTTTTTGAGTCATCTTCCTGACTTCAAAGTAAGTTCAGTAATTAAGAAAAAATCTGAGAAATACAAACTTTCTTTACATTTCATGACACTATGCAATGGTAGAGAGATACCCTTCATAATGTTTCCACTCAAGGTTGACTAAGCTTTCACCTGTTCAATAGCAAAGAGTTTAGAAGGGTGAGATACCATGGAAACCTTCACTAAAGCAGTGTAACTTCTGCTCACGTCTAGTACTTCAGAGTCAATGATCAAACTTTGCTTTCTTTTCATTACGAGATTTCACTCTTCTTTCCATTAATTTATTTTCTTTCATTTATTTGCCAGAAATAGACTGAGAACAAATGTAAAGAACATTGGGACAGAAATGTTAAATATGTCTTCCCCAGGACTTTTTAGGGGGAAAAACAGCAACAACAACATAGATTCTCCCCTTGCCCTCCCCATCTTTACTATCATTATTTTGAGGGGTTTTTTCTAACAAAGACACAGCCTGTCCTTTCGGATGCTGGTAGTTTTCAAGCTGCATGAAGAAGTGTAATGCATTTTCAAAGCACTGCCAATCACTTTAAACTTAGCTCAGATGGATGCTTTCAATACTGACAGAAAGCAATAATCTAACTGAGAGGTGATGTGCAAGATAATGTCATTCTAGCAGTACTTGGATGGTAGTACATCTCCCCTCCTAGTCTATGGCATCTATAGATACATTATACATTCCATATGTTGCCTCCTTTGTTGTATCCTTTTGATAAATGCCATGTTTCCTGCTATCACAGATGGGGTTTCTCCCTCAAAGGTGCTTCTTAGGTTTTCACTGGCTCCTCAGACCTCCTCTGAAGTCCTTCAAAGACATGTGAAACAGCAATGAGATGATATGGTGCTGGGCGAGTCAGTTTGCTTTTGGCAGAAATACACTGAGATTTTCAAGACAGTCTATACTCAGATACCCTGTACTTCAGCTATTTCATCCACTTCTTGCTACAATGTTCTGGGTGGTTCGGGTGGCTTGGGTCAGCTTTAATACTGGGGTTTGTATCTACCACACATGGCCCATAAGCTCTTGGAACGTTTCCAGGGAATTCATCCCCCTACTGTGTAAATGTCAGCTTATGTCAGCCTAAGGCCACTGTATGGGCTTTAAATCTACAGATAAACAAGATAAAGACACAGGCAGGAGAGGAGCCTACTTCGTTTTTTTCTGCAGATTTATATTAATCTCTGAGTTTGGTGATGAAACATTGCATCCCTAAAAGTAAGTTGAGCTTTTATGTTGTCACATGCCCTCCTTTCCTCTGAGTGTTAGTTTATCTCACCAACTATCTGAACAAGACACATGACTTCATCTGTTTACCATCTAAGCATTTTGGCTGACCTTACCATCCTCATATCCAATACCTGGAAGAGAAATTGCTTACCTTTGCTTAAGCAAAAATGAACTCTTTCATCTCTAGAAAGGTATTAAATGTAAATTATAAAACATTGCTAGAAAACTGAGATTGTCTGTCTCTTGTGGATCCTTTTTCTGTTGCTGTGAGAAAAATAATCAATTAACAACTTGAACCTGACATTGTTCTGCCAGTCTTGGGAAAATCCAGAAAGCCCAGAACTCCATGCAAATTAATTATTAAAAGTAATACTATACAGTACTGTCATTAGGTTTCATGTTGTAGAATATTTTCTGACAAACTATGTCATGAAAGCCTTTTTGGAAGTTGTAATATACACCTTGGAGATTCAAATAACAGCAATTGAAAAGAGAGAGCAAAAGGGCAAGAGATAACCAGTGAAGAAGCAATATTTTCAGATGTGGTTTGCAGAACGGATGGAAGACTCACAAAGCATGCCAAGGTCGTGGAGGAGGTCCTCCTGGAAAGTCTGGTAAGGCACACGGAAAATAAAGAAGTGATTGGTGACAACCAACATGGCTTCACTAATGGCCAGTCATGCCTGCATGACTGCAATCTGGTGGCCTTCTACAAGGCTACAGAGATGGTGGATGGTGGCACCATGGTGGATGGTCCCTTCTAACCTTAACCATTCTATGATTCACTCAGTCTCTCTCTATATTGAGTAAATATTCTGGAACATGAAATGATAGGGTCCTGCTTGGAATATAAAAGCACAACCCTCCTTGCCATCAGTGGCAATGTGAGGTAGACTTCATACTGAGTCCATCTTGAGTGTGTTTTGTCTGAAAATTCCCTCTTCACTCATGAACATCAAATTAAGGGCATATAAAGAGGATTTAGGTAGAACTCTGATCAGCATCTACTGCAGAGCATCTAATGTCACATGTAGGCACAACCAACATAGACTCACAGCTTGACTTTTCAGAGAGAACTTTATGGATTTTGTGATTTAAATTCCCTTTTACAAGTTTTTGTTACATGCTTTAAAAAAATGTCAGAAGAAAATAGAGAAAAGGAGAATCTGAAAATTTGAGAATGTCACAAAAGAGGCAGTTTTTTGTGTTTGAAGGGGAAAAAAAAAGTGTTCTGTCACAGAAACAGATGATAGGTATTAGAATGGTGTCCATTAAATGTTACTTAGGAGGAAAATAAACAAGGTAACAAAAATGGTAGCAGGACTACAAAAATGAGCAACTATCAATAATTGTCCTTGCAAACTTAATTTTGTGTCTCAATACACAAAATGAGGCAGGGACTCCCAGTGATTATGTAAAAAATGTCTTTGTGAAATTGACAATGGTTTTACTGTTTCTCAGAGGAAAAGAAGTCACTGGAATATCTCACAATAAAATGTGTTAGGCAACCTA
>NW_009953960.1:1270654-1286886 GCF_000747805.2 Chaetura pelagica
TGAGAAACCAACTCAACCTTGAAAACAGAAAGATGTTAGTTTCTCTTTAGTTAACTTCTGAGTGTTATAAATTATTATATAGAGAGATACTCAGTTGTAACACATGCAGATTAAATCCTTGCTTTTATTATTTTGTCAGTTGTTTACAGTACATCAACTTTACACTTATCAGGGGTTTTTAAACTATTGTGTGAATAATTAAATTATATTGTCTCCCTGGTATATCCATGCAGGACTGAGCAACAACAGTGCAATTTCCTGATGTTTTCTATATAATCATATTATTTCCAAAGATACCTGAAGCAATGTCCTTCCATTCAGACAGTTTCTTAACAAACTTCCTTAAAACTCTTTCTGTTTTCCATAGCAAGGCTATGGGAATTTTATAATGTGTAACAATGTGTAGAGGGCATTTTAACATGCAAACAGAAGTTCTGCTGCAGAAGTCAATTCAGAATCCATTTTTGGAAAGGTAGCTATATTGTAATTTCAGGTTTAGTGTATTGCACAAGCTAGAAGCTATTGCAAAACCACATGGCTGTCATATGTAGATCTCTGCCTGTAATCAGTAAACTTTTTCACCCAAGGTTTCACATGTAGATCTCTGCCTGTAGTCACTAATCTTTTTCACCCAACAGGGACTTTTGTCTCAGGGCTAAGAAAAATTTCAGAAAAAAAAAGTTTTTTTAACCAAACCTATAATGAACACATTACCAACAGTAAAATTACCTTTTTGGGGAGCTGTTAAGCAACCTGGGGAGACTTTACAGGAGCCTTCCAGTTCCTGAAAGTACTACAAGAAAGCTGGGGAATGACTTTTTATAAGAGCATAGTGTGATAGGATGAGGAATAATGGCTTATAAACTGGAAGAGGGGACATGTAGACAAGACATCAGGAAGAAATTATTTCCTGGGAGAGTGGTGAGACACTGGCCCAGGTTGCACAGGGAAGCTATGGAAGCCCCATCCCTGGAAGTGTTGAGGCCCGGTTGGATGGGACTTGGAGCAACCTGGTCTGCTGGGAGGTGTCCCTGCCCATGCAGGGGGGTTGGAACTAGGTGATCTTTAAGGTCTCTTCTGACCCAAACCATTCTGTGATTCTGTGATCCCATGTCCTTTGTGCCATACTTGGTACAGTTTACACACCAGCATTTCTAAGTCACGCTGTAGGGTCAGCTCAGCTACCAGATAATACCAAAATCTGAAAGATGTTTTTGCAATATTCTGACCTCAATAGTGCAGCACTGTGGGAGTCCATCACTTCAGTCAGTGACAGAGAGCTGAAAAGGATGGTTGCAGCAACAAGATTCACAGGCCTTGCATGGAAATCTACCATTGATGATCTTGTACTTCCACAGAAATGCTGATTTTGTTCCAATTCAACTGCATTAATGCAGAAATTTTAGGGCAGAGGACATTACAGTGATGTAACTGAGAGATTATATGTCAGTCTCACCTCTTAAAACTAAGTAATAAAAATCAAGGAAAAGAAGAAAAATTGAAAAAAGATCTTCAAATGGCATTATTTTTTACTATGTTGGCAAAATCCCTGTTATTTTTTTCATTGCCTTCAAGCCATTCACTGAAAGGGGTTATTTTTTCCTGTATTTCTAATGTTAATATAAACTTTAAAAGAGCAAGCTGAAGCTACGTGTTCTGTTAATATGAATGAGATTAGAAAGATAAATGATTGATTGCGTTAGTTGTGGTGGTTTCTGACATCTGGGCGCTACAATGGTAGTCAAACAGAGCATTTGCCAATGAGAAAAAGTCCCTTAGCACCCAATAGCACACTTTCTTGTAATTGTCTTTATCTATAGTAGCTTAGTATTTCATTGAACAGCCTTGCAAATTTACTGAATAAATAATAGGCAAATCTGCAAGTCAATTTAAAGTGTTAATATGGTAAACTATCATAATTGGCCAAACATGCTCCTCCCCACAAAATGAAAGAAACACAAACCCAACGTTATTACAACAAAGCTGTGAAGAGTTCCCTGTCATAGCAAGGCCAGTGGGTGCAATTGTAATATTAATGACCTTTGGGAAATGATGATTTTAGAATTTCTAGCCTCTCAGCTTTGATCCATTAGTGGGTATAGATTCAGTGGGAGTTAGCACAATTGGGCAAAGGCTGCCTAAATGGAAAATTGATCCTGGTAAGTGCTAGCTTACTTGCTTGACACATTAATGTTTCCTGTTTTAGTGCTTTGAACTTTTGCTCTGTGATAATGTGAGTTCAAGTCCCACTTGGGATGTTGAACTTTCAGTAAAGACTAAAGAGTGAGCATGGGAATCTGTCATTCCTTTACATTTTAATTAAAAGGATAAGTTGAGACTAATGGAGAAAATATAATGAAATTACCATCATCATCACCATCTAGGTCTAGAACTGGGAAATAGACCTTTTCTGTCATTTAGTCAAGGGAATGGTTGACTAGGGAGTTTTAGCAGGCACTGACAAGTATTGAAAGGCACTACATCCAAAGTCTGAGCTCTTTAATCATTGTCTCCCTTTTCACCCAGCCTGATGGAAGGAGAAAAAAAAAAAAAAAAAGAGAGAGAGAGAAAAAGATAAATCAAATGACTTTGAACATAGTTTATGCACCTCGAGCACTTATTAATTAGACATAATATAAATAAAACTAAAGAAATTGATAGTTTCAAAAGCACCTCACAGACTAATTAAACGGTTTTGTGAGAACTCCTGGGAGATGGGCAATTAAGTAATTTCCCAAACAGATGATTTGGAAAAGTTGGGTAGAGACATGAATTAGGGAAAGGCACCCAGGGAATTAAAGCTAATGTGGAACTTCCCCAGGTTCCATCCTGTGCTTAGATTAGTTGAATGTGACTAAATCTACAGAGAAAATCTGCATTTACATAAGTTGTTAAACAAGTTTTTTACAAGGAGGAAAAAAAGTATCATTGAATGAGATTTAGACTTCCCCCCAATCCATTTCTAACCTCAGTACAACAGAGCATTTGTCACTTTAATACCAGAAAGCTTCAAGCCCTCTCTGAGATTAGTTCTCATCACTGTGAGGGTACCATTTGAGGAATTTAGTGCAAAGCACAAGATATATTTGTTACCCTGCCTAAACTTTCAAATTTGTGCTGTTACAAAAATTTGTGCATCTAAAAACCTTCTCTTTAAAAACTTTATGGAAATTCCAAGATGCAAACATACAAAGTTTCCAAATTATTTCATTAGATCAAATGGAATTTTTCTGTTGCTAATGAAAGGCACCAGAAATCTCAAATCAATAGACTTCTGGTTTGTTTTGCAGGCTTCCTAGGTTTGGATATGCCTTTGAGATCTGGGGTGTTTATTCAAGCTGAGCTTGAGGTTTATCCTTACCTCACAGATATGCTATTGCATAAAAAAGGACATAAATTTTAATCTCCTGGTCACTGGCATCTAATATTTATATTTGTAAGATGGTAAGTGTTGAATGATTAAAACTTAGCAACATAAGCATTGGTACTTGCATTTGTCATCTTCCTGAACAGATAACTAAGGTAGTTAAAAAAATTATATATGATTACCTTGGGTATTTATTTGTCAATCCCACAACTACTGATGGATAGACACCACAAAATAGAAGTCTCCAGGGCACAGCACTTGGCCTATCAGCAATTTCTAAAAGACAACTAGAACCCTCTATGGTTTGAGGGTTTATCCACATTTTTAATGTCATTATTTCTACAGAAATAACATCTTCCAGCAGACAGATATAACCATCCTTGTGCTGGTCTCCTCACAACTGCTTTTCCTACATTGAGTCCAAGAGCTCAGAAATAGGCTCTAATTAGATTTATTTCATATTTTTAACCATCTTCCACAGTTGTGCCATCTGATAATCTGTTGTCAGGCTCATAAAACTCATTTGATCCCCATTGCTCTAGAAACTGGTGGATGTTGTAAGAAGAAACAACAAATTACTTGGATCCCAGACAAAAAGTACGGGCAAAATTATTATGGGAGGAAAACAAATGAAAAATAACAACAACAAACAAAACAAAACAAAACAAAAAACCCCAACAAAACCTTTCTTTTGTTTATTTTAGTGCTTGATCCAAGTGCAGAATGCTACCAACTGAGTAGAAGGGCTGGAAAGGTTGCCAAGTACTGCAGGACTAACTTGTAGCTATTGGTTCCTTAGTCATAGCAACTTGGCAGTGCTTGACTTTTAGCCTGTGTGAAGTCCCATCAAATTCAATGAGAAGTGGCTCACAATTACATGGACCTCTGCTTCAACACTGAAGCTGGCTTCCTATTACCAATGAAGCCCTCTTCCCAGTCATTGGCCCTGTGATATACATAAATACCAAGGATTATCACCCACTTTGGCTAGCTCATCTTTTTATCTTATAGTTATCATCAAGGAGGTTTGGGGGACATGAGGAAAAATTCACTCCAATGATTTTAGAGATCCTGTTAAAAAGACAACACCACCAAATATTTAATCATAGAATCACAGGTTGGTTTGGGTTAGAAGAGACTTTAAAGGCCACTTAGTTCCACCTCCCTGCCCACAACTGTTCAATAGAATAACTTCTACCTCTAAGGATATGGTCAAAACTAACCTACTGTTTATGATTTTTGCTAAAGTGTGCTAATATTGAATATATAACTAGTGTTACATTTCCAAGTAAATACTTTCCCAACCAAACCCCCCCAGTGCTGTCTGTACCAATACTGAGGCAAAGCCAAACATCTGCTTTGCACCAGGTGGGGCACATATAAGAAGTAAAAGAGGCTACAAAACAGTGGATTTAGAATATCTTGGAGGAGAAATGAGACTGCAACAGTATGAACTGTGAACGGACACCTTTTGTTCATTCTTCCTTTTCATCCCAGAAAGTAACACAGACCTGTTTAGGTGAAACAAAATAAATAAATAGCAGAAAAAAAAAATAAAAAATATCTAGATGCCCTCTACTCTCCACTCACAACCAATGTTTGCTCACATTATCTGACAGAAAGGCAAAATACAGAGAAAATGAATTCCTGGTATCTGACAAGTAAGTGGGATTTATTTACACAAATTTGTTTAATTCTGATCTCCTGCTTGTCTGCTAGTTCATCTGCTCTATTTCACTCATTTCATGCAGCAGAGGGTTTTTCAATTATAAATCCAGGCAGCACAGTATATTTGAGCATTCTGTCAGCTTGATTTGTTTTTACACCCGTAATGAATTTTAAACTCTCTCCTCAAAAGTCATCATGTACAATTTGGAAATAGAACCTCTCTGTTGCTTAGTGGGATTACAAATAACTGGATAAATGGGAAAAGATTGAAGATAACTAAATCAACCCTACAGGAATCACTGATGAATCCCAATAGACTGAGAAGAGTGTGGAGCTCCTTCTCATGCTCTTTATTTTCCTCTCTGTTCTCCTTAGTCTTCTTCTCTTTGCTATTTAATATATTTTATTTATTAATTGGCCTTTGATCATCATTTATATGCTACACTGAATACCTCTGCTGCTTATAAGACTCCACAAACAGATAATCAACAATTGGCTTAAATAGTTTCAAATTCTGGGGTTGATTATTTCAGTCACTGGAAACCAGGCTACAGATTTCCCCTTTGGCAGCAAAATCCCCTGTGGGAAACAACAGGGCAAAGTGTCTACAATTTTGACTGGGAAAAGGGCTCTCAGGTAGGATGAAGCCATCCCAAGCTGAGAAGGTGGCAGCATCAAGGCTTATTAGTCTCTCCTGGGGAAGCCAGGGCTCTCCTGAGGAAACCAGGACTCTTTCCCCTGGTCATTTCTCTCACCTTAAGATGCAGGAGAAATGGAAGTTGCATGTATGCAACAGTGTGTGTGTGTGCACAGATTTATTTTTCTAGAACAATTTCCTGCATCTGTAAGGATCACTCGAGATCCAGAGCTGTATTTCCAACATCTGTGGAAAACTTGTCAAAGAACTGATGCAAAATGATTCATGAAAGGCAAAAATTAAAGCACAACATTTAAGCAAGATTTATGCTGCCTGTGAAGTATTTTAACTTCCTTTGAAAATCTCTCTGATATCCCATAAGAATATGACCTCCTCAAAAACTAAAATTCCCTTGAGGAACATGCAGCATTTCACTAATGAGCCTTTTATAAGGTGAAGGTTGAGGTACGAAATGCTAGCAAGTATTCATGGCAATCTGACCTATTAAATCCCACAATGGCAATCTGACAACTTCCTTGTCTTCCCTGTGCCTGATAAACAGGGATGTGTTTTTCTTGCTAGACTTGTTAAATTTATTGACAGCCTTAAGCAGTAGAAAATACACTGCTGTTTTGAAAGTTGGGACATTCCCAGGACAATCATCACTAAGTGGCTACCAACCTGCACGGCAAGAGAAGTCTGTAGGAAATCAGAGATCACCAAACGTTCAATACTTACTGGCTGGAAAGTGGATAGCTAAGAGCTTTGAGATACCAGGTAGTTAACCCCAAATTCTCTCTTGTCAATAAAAAGTACTTATGATGACAAAATACTTTGCTACATGCTAATGCTGTTATAGCTTTAGCGTTGGTCAAAAATAAGTAGCTTCTTTCTTCATTGTGGCAGAGATAACTGCAGTCTATTTAAAAGTGAGCATTTTTGTTTTATTTTATTGTGCACATACTAAAACTACTGACACCTTTGCAATCTGTATTTCTCCATGTAACTTCAAATTTCTGAATGTGCATATGTGTGATTGAAGGCAAACTTTTCAGTTTATTGGGCACTAAGGGTTTTATTTTATTTTCATGAGTCAAGTCATTGCTTTATGCAATTCTTGTAACCATGGAAAGAAGTTGCTGGCTCTCTGGTGGAGCTGGAGCTTTAGTTCAAAGATTCTTTCCTGCCCCTGCCAGTAGCCCCTCATGTTTCTTGCTTGTTGCTCCAGTTAAAGCAATGGTTACAGGGAAATGGTGGGGGAAAAGAGTCTTCTTTGGTGGGTTGGAGGAAGAGAGAAAAGTAGGAAGTTGGGACTGGTAAGCTCTGTGATGCCCAGGCTCCTTCAGGAAGGACAGGAGTGTACTCTCTCCTTCTAGGGCAAGACTGGCTGGGACATAAGGCTGTAGGAGAGAGTGTGCAGCAGAGTGAGTTAACACTTTCTGACTGCTACATCATCGATGTCCTCCAGCTAAACCAGGAAAGAAAATACTACAGAGACGTGTACACCTTGGGTATGTATCACAAAGAAGATAGGAAGGCACCTTTCATTCTGAAAATCCCTGGATTGCTAAAATAGGTGACTTACCCGATAGCATCAGATTATTAACTTTTAAGTAAAATGACATTGTTGGAATCCCACTGTTACCAAATGAGCAAATTCAGGTCAGGAGGGCATGGTGTGAGTGAAGGCCTGTTTCAACAAACCCTTGTTTGCATATAAGACTTTCATTTACCTTGAGAACAGATGAAAGAACTAAACTTTAAGCCTGCCAGAGGAAGAAAGAGCCTGTCAGCAAATGTGCAAATAAAAGTATTGATGCATCGTGACAATCAGTGGTAAGTGACCTTGTCATTCTTGGATTTTTCACTAATGAAAATTGTTTTAAAAGATATTCAGAATAGAAGCACTTATTTTGTAGGACAAGATAGCACTCTACCTGCAAATACAAATGTAGGACATGTATGATGCTGTTCAAGCATCCTCTGTAGGTGTGATAGCACATGGATCAAAAGCAGATGGATCAATCCTCCTCAAAAATGAATTGGCACAAGGCAATCACAAAAAAAAATATGATTAAATCAATACAACATGGGATAAGGGGCTTGGGTGAGAAATGAGGCACAGCTCAGGACAGGAACAAGTTTTGCAAAACACTCAGGGAAGCAGTGAGATGAACAGAAGCAGAAAAATGCACTTTCACAGAATCACAGAATCATAATGGTTGACAAGGACCTCTGAGATCACCCAGTTCAAATATCAATACAAAAAAACCCAGACAAACACAAACAACCACACACATTTCACCAAGAAACACCCACAAAGCCCCCTCCCCTCAGCCACTAAAGAATTCACTGAAGTGCCACATCTACACATTTCTTTAATACTTTCAAGGATGGCGACTCTACCACTTCCCTAGGCAGGCTGTTCCAGTGCCTGACCAATCCAACCTGAACTTTCCCTGCTGAAAATTCAGACCATTTCCTCTGATCCTGTCATTATTCACTTGGGAGAAGAGGCCAACACTCACCTCCCTACAGGTAGTTGTAGAGAGTGATGAGGTCTCCCTTCAGCCTCCTTGTCTCCAAACTAAACATCCCCAGTTCCTTTAGCTGCTCTTTGTCTCCAGCCACTTGCCCAGCTTGGTAGCTCTCCTCTGGACACAATCCAGCACCTGGAGCTGGGTCTCTTTAGCTTGGAGAAAAGGAGAGTGAAGGATGACCTCATCAATGTTTACAAATACGTTAAGGGTGAGCGTCAGGAGGACAGAGCCAGGCTTATTTTCATGATGTCCAGTGATAGGACAAAGGGCAATGGGTGCAAACTGGAACATAGGAGGTTCCACATAAATATCAGAAAAAAAGCTTCTTTCCTGTGAGAGTGGCAGAGCCCTGGGACAGGCTGCCCAGAGAGGCTGTGGAGGCTCCTCCTCTGGAGGCATCGAAACCCGCCTGGACACGTTCCTGTGTGATGTGCTCTGGGTGATCCTGCTCTGGCAGGGGGGTTGGGCTGGGTGATCTTTCGAGGTCCCTTCCAGCCCCTAAGATTCTGTGATTCTGTGATGTCAATGTCCTTCTTATAATAAGGGACCCCAAGCTACAGCCACACCAGTGCCAAATACAGGGGCACAATCACTTCCCTATTTCTGTCACACAATTCCTGATACAGGCCAGGGTGCTATTGGCCTTCTTGGCCTCATGGGCACACCTTTACAAGGCAGAAGGAGCCTTCTGGTTTTCAACTCCAAATTTGATCCCAAAATGTTGCTCTCTCGCTGTGAGCATTGCTCAAATGAGAAATTCCTTCACTTGGTTCTTCTGCATGTTTCTTCAGCTGCCCAGTTGTACTTGTGCTTTGGCAGGTGATCTAGCTCTGCTCTCCACATGTGCTCAAAGTGCTAATATAATTTTCTCTGGATGACTTTAGGGAATGAGGGTCAATGAACCATCTGGTAAAACATGGCAGATAGTACACATTCAATCCATTTAGTACTTCACTTTATTGGAGAACTAGCTTTTGAATGCATTTAGGCACCTGTCTGTATTTTGCATAAGTTTCTAGCTTTATTACTTACATATTTAAATGGAAATAACATTTGTATTAAATTTTTTATTCTCAACACAAAAGTTGGTGAATACACCTACAGCTTTATCATTTCATAACATTATTGTCTTCCAAAACTCCTATGGCATTATATAGATCATTATTAAAGTATGTGAACTCATGTTTTGTTGCTCAGGCCTGAGGTGAGATTTTCTGGGTTTCTTATTATATTTCTCTTCTATTTGACTATTTAACTGAAGCTTTATGATGATGTTAGGCTGTAGTTCATGCCAAAAGTCATTTGGTAAGCAGGAGAGGTCTCCAAAGATGTCTCTGCTGGAGCTAATCATGCTCAACACCTTTTATGATTAAGAGAGAGAAATAGGCACTTGAAGGACATGAGTCATCACATGCAGAACAGGTGAACTGACCTGAGCTCTAAGAGGCTCTATTTCTGTTCATGACCCTGAAAAGAGCCTACCTCAGCTGCAGGCATCTGCATTGCTGACATCTACAAGCAACTGTGAGTAATCCCACAGTTGTCCTTCAGCAGCCACACTGTGGCCTGCAGAAATGACTTTAAAACCTTTTCTGATTTTCCCAAATTAAGACCTGATTTATGGGGCCAAATCAAAGGTCTAGGCACTATATTCTTCGTGACCAGGATAATTTTGTTGCTTCCTCTGCACATGTGTTATTTTACAAATTAAAGAGTTCCTAAAGTAACAAAGCTTCTCTGCCGGAACTTCCACAGCTGAAATGTCTCCAGTGAACATAATCAAGAAGAAAGATATGTAACTCTTAAATAAAGAATATGGAGAAAATAAATTGAGAATATGGAGAAAATTCTTGTCTCTGTTACAGAAAGTGCTATGAGAGGATTTTTCAGGAAAAAAAAAAAAAAAAAAAAGGTTGATTGATTATTTCTAAACCTACAGCTTGGAAATATTTTCCAGGAATACTTAGAGAAAATACACAATGATCTTTGAATTGAAACAATTCACTGAGAACACAGTGATGGCCAAAATTACAGGAATCTGATACATTTGGCTATGGCAATATCAAATAAGATAAAATAGTGATATTTTTCTAGATTTATTCCTTCTTGCTATGTTGGATCAGAAGATGAGGACATCAGAACTGCAGACTGTCTTAGCGATATTCATTTGTTATACCTTTCAAATGTTTAAGTCTATTGGAAATGTAAGTGTATATGTAAAAATATATATACAAATGTTGACTTCAGACTGCAGCAGGCTCACTAAATCCAGCCCTGGTAACAAGAAAATATGTATCAGTCCACTATTCATTTATACTGCAAGAACAGTAACCAGAGGGAGGGTTTTTAGTTGTTGGGGTTTTTCTTTTTGCTAATGCTTAGTGAAAGCAATGAAAGTTTCTCCTTTGATTTCAGAGGTCTTTGAATCAGGCTATATCTGTTTCTAAAACAATCTGTGTATAAAAAAACCAAACCAAACCAAAACAAAACAAAAAAACAAAATCTGGAGAGGATTGTTAAAGGTGTTGTTTTGTTGTTTGTTTTTTTTTAATCAGGTATGTTAGACATGAAATGATAACAAGAAAAGAAACCTCAGGGATCTTACCTGGGGGGAAAAATGGCAAAGATAAAACAAAAAAAATCCTTGAATTGTTCTTTTCGTAGTGTGAAAATTGTTACTCAGGATAAGGTTACTGCATCTACATTTTTTATTCTTTCACCAATCTATTTACTTCAGTTGGCAGGTCTAGATGTGCCTAGTGTGTTTCCCATAAACATTTTTAATAACATTTTTTTGTAATAAGTGAAACTATTAGTTATTTACTTTAATCACAGCAACTTGCTTCTAATGCAGAAGATTGTCCCTTTTGACCTTGCTGAGACATAGAAGAGGACAAGTCCTGGCTCACTGACTTCACCCTCCCACTATCAAAAAAACAACCTATTTTTGATGTTGTTTAGAAATACATTGAACTTGATTTAATTTCTCTCAGTGGTCACACTACAGCCCTGGAACCTCACCTTTCTAAAGGCTAGACATAATCTTTTAATTACCAGCTTAAATTTCTTAATTATCAATTTCTACCAAGATATTTTTGTGTCAGTTAAGTCTTAATTTCTACCAAGATATTTTTGTGTCAGTTAAACATCACCTCTTCCTACTTAACATAAATGTATTTTTGATATATTTAAAAGGCTGTACCACCAGTTCAGTTATCTGAATTCAAACTTGTGTGTGCACTGTAATGAATATAATTATTCTAAATGTTCAGAATGCATGAGGGAATATTCATTGGCATTTCCACTGAGGAGAGAAATAAACATATTTTTAGTCAGATCCCATGTGCTTGCCATAGAAAGAAAAGATATATCTATTAAATCTAAACTCCAGGAGAAAGAAAAAACTTAACACATGAAGCTATTTGTTCTTTAGTGTACTTCTCTCCACAGGAAAAACTCTCAGGTATATTGATATGAGTGAATAAAGGTTTAAGAACAAACATTTTCTTTTGGTATGACATTATTTCTTGATTAGCTAACAACATGATAGGCACCAAGGAAACACTAGCATGTACAGCCATCTAGAAAATGTAATGAATCTGCTCTTCTAATACAAATACATATAGAGTTCTCTTCCCCATCTTCATAAAATAATTGTTTCCTCATTTGTGCCACAGTTCTTTCTTTTTATTGATACTGTTGTAGATGGAGGTGAAGCACACATATCAGGATTTTATTATTTCCACTTTTATGTTTAAATGTGCTAACTTGAAATTGAAGTTTGTCATAATGAGGAATAAGAAATCACCAGTCCCTGCTGCTGGTATTACTGTGTCTGCAATTTTTTTACTTTCTGGCCGTTCCTGAGGCAAAATGTCCTAACCTGATTAAAATTACATCATTGGTTAGCTGTGAAGGAATAGGCTCCTGAAATGAAAGGATGTACAGTTTGTCAGGATTAGACTTTCAGATGCTCCTGGTATCAGGCAGGATTAACACGTCTTGCATCTCCCCCCTTCCCATTCCTATTTAAAAGATGCAATGGAGCTCTGCTGGAGTCCAATGTAACAGATGCTAAATAAATATGTCTTGGGCTACTTTTATAAAAAGAAAATCCATTACAATAAAACACAAATCAGGACTTAAAAAAATTTGATTACAAGTCTGATTTTGATAAAAATACAGACAACAGGTGAAGCTCGTTATGAAAATACGGTTTAACATGTCAACCAGGGTTACCTTCTCACCGTCTCAGAATCACAGAATCACTGGAGTTGGAAGGGATCTCTAGAGATCATCTAGTCCAATTAGAATGGACTATGCATGTATTTCATTTGATGAACATATCATCTCTGGTTTGGGCTACAAACACTTTCTGGAAAAGTCTTGTGCTTTATTTTAGGTACAGGACTTGGCATACTTGGGGAATACTAACAGGAAGCATAAGGATGAATCTTTCTGGAAACAGGACCTTGGACTTCACTTTTCCATGTGCCTTTAGACATGAAAATGAAGAATGCTTTAGAACAAGTTTAAACATGCCCTTTTCAAGAAAGGATAATGTCTCCTATAATTGGAAAAGTAATTAATACTAATCTTCTGTTATTACATCATCAATATAAAATCCCACATAGGGAGAATATGTACTGACAATGCAAAAGGCCTGTGCTTTTTCACAGCTCTTGTAGATACATTATTCTTGTGCAGGCCTATTAGACTGCTTGGATCATGGGGTATCTATAAGAAAGAATGGCACAGAGACTGATGTACAGGGGGAAACTGGATCTTGGCACAAACAATTTTGGAACTGTTCTCTTTACAGAAAATGAAGCAAGGAAAATGCAATCTTGGCATCTCAAGTTAGGAAAATGAAAGAAAACTAATTTTTTTTACTCAAAACAGAGAAAAAGTCAGGAATACTACACCCAAAAAGCATGTAAATGTAAAAGCAGAAAAACTGTATTTAACCAGATCATGTGTGTTATTGTTATGCAAGGTAAAACTTAGAATCTGCAAGGTTAATTACTATAATTTGGAAAAAGACAGTGTAAGTAAAATGAAGATGCAGTAATAGCTATGTAATGAAGTTGTAATTGTAGCATAATGGCACAGTGGTTTTGCTTTGCAGTAGGTTGCTAAACTGGATTTATATAGTTACTTATGAATGGGTCAATTACACTAATTTCGATATAGTATTAAATTCATTTTTGTGACAAAGTTCCTTCAAAGTATCTACTGGGAGTGTATATTTTTTTCAGTTTCCTCCTCAGAACATTTAACTGCATTTGCATGTGATATGTAGAGAGAATGCAAAAGTTGTAGGAAGTAAAACATGAATCCTTAAAGGCTTTACTTTATACATTATGCATTGTTTCTCATAACACATAGCTTATAAAAAATACATATCACTTGGGCTGATAGAGCTGTAAACAAAAGAAGACTAAAACCTAAAGGCATAAATAGTCTAATGAAATGTAATTAAATACACTATAGAAATAATAAAGCAATTTTAGAGAAATAGTGGAAATGACACAGTCATCCACTGTCTCCTGTGATCTCCTGATGTTCCTTTACACAGAATGATGGACAACTGCATTACTGGGTGGAAGTACTTGTGCTACAGAGAAAACAAACTCTCCTAAGCATTTTTTTCTTGATAGATGTAATAGTCATCTCAGAGAAAAGGGAAAGGAGATAACTCTTCAGAGCATGCTATGCTTTGAGCAAATCACAAAATCTACAAGGTGGCTTCAGAGGCTTTATAAAATTTTGGAGCAGTTAAGGAGAAGTTTTAGTGTTAGTTAATATTCACAGAATCACAGAATCTCAGGGGTTGGAAGGGACCTTGAAGGATCCCCCTGCCAGAGCAGGATCACCCAGAGCACATCACACAGGAATGTGTCCAGGTGGGGTTTGAATGTCTCCAGTGAAGGAGACTCCACAGTCTCTCTGGGCAGCCTGTTCCAGGGCTCTGTCACTCTCACAGCAAAGAAGTTTTTTTCCGATGTTTACGTGGAACCTCCTATGTTCCAGTTTGTACCCACTTGTGCAACTAGTTACTTACTCAATATTTTGGGCTAAATATTATTTTCACCTCTGTGGAACATTACAGCTGATTTTGATGGCAGGAAGGAATTATTTTGCCATGGCTGTGGTGAGTCCTAAAACTGGACTCCTTCCAAAACAGCTGAAAATGCAGTTCTCCAGGTAAACAGTATTGTGCCTTGAACTTTAGGGCACAGACTAATGAGAGAAATTGTAACACCGACATCTGATGGCATATGCTGGTTAGCCCCAAAGGTCTCAGACATCTGTCAGTGAAACAAAGAGCAAGCATGAGCACCAGGGCCACAAACTTCTATACTGGTGACCTGAGTGTGCCCAACACCATCCCCAGGTGGAGACCAGCTAGCATGAGACAACCTGCTGCCCTATCATTAAACCTATTAGCTTCCTGTGCCCCAACTGCATGCAAGGAATCTTCCATAGGTGTGCTAATTTCTTCCTGAAAGGTGTTTGACAGAGTCTGATTTGACCAGCCCAAAACCAACTAGGTTGTCCAAACTCCTCCCTAGAAAACATCACTAGTATATGTAGCTTATATTAACACAGTTGTATTTACACTGCAATGTGTGTTTTTTTTAAGAAAATAATTCCATGGCTTTGCATACAAAGCATAACAATGTGAGTTGTGTAATCTTAATTATAATTTAAACAAACAAACAAATAAACAATAAAAGTGAATAGTTCAAGCAGATATTTGCACAGAAAATCCACAAATCAAAAACATAATAATAACATCTTAAGACACCTTTTAACTCTAATAATAAAAAAAAAGTCTCTCAAAAATTTAGTACCAGTTATTCAAATGAATTAAGTTGTCCATGTAAACCATTTACAGCAGCATGTAATAGAAGCTCAGATTTGAAAATTGAGGGATTTTTGCTTAAATACTAAGTGCATCTACACCAGCAATCAGAATCCAGTGGGTGCCAATGAACAACACATCACGCACTGAAGAACAGGGGAACTTATATTGCATTTTGAGCCAGCTGCTTTGGCAAGGTATTGACATAATGAAGTTTTAATAGTAATATTCCACAAAAATTGAAAAGAAAAAAGTAAGAGAGAAAACTCAGTGGAGACTCCTATGCATTTTTAATTACTGTACACAGGGTTTCCATCTGAAATTTTCATAGGAATCCAGTGCTAAACCAACGTTATTTTAAATGTTTTGAGCCCACTCTGAAGCTGAGCTGTATTGAAGCTTTAACTGTATTGAAAATACCTTTGGAATAAGCAAGCCCCTCTGAAACACCCCATCTGCCAGTTTGAAGTTATAGGTGCTCTTACCATCATGTAAGTATTTAAAAGAATAAAGAAATCTGAAAATCAGA
The DNA here is from genome assembly GCF_000747805.2 of Chaetura pelagica. Lineage (NCBI taxonomy): Eukaryota > Metazoa > Chordata > Aves > Apodiformes > Apodidae > Chaetura > Chaetura pelagica. The sequence goes on from NW_009953960.1 coordinate 1,286,264, forward strand.
AACTCATGAAGAAGCTGCCCTTTGAAGAAAGGAAAAAGCAGATAGATAAGACATTATTGCAAACAAGCTATTTTTCTGAAGGGAACTGTGACTGATGCCTGCCTTTAACTGAAGTCATCACCTTCTCCTGTCACATCACAGAGACTCAAGAAAATAAACAGGTTTTAGAAACCTGATTTTCTATCAGGCAGTAATAACATTAGCTACCTTTAAGAATTTTCTCTTTCATAGCAGAAGATTCAGTACATTCTCATAACATTTTACCAAAATGGAAATTCTATCAAATAGGGTTTTCTTTGCCAAGAAGTACCAATACTTGTTAAACATCCATTAGATCAGTATGCTGCTGGAATTCAGAAGCAAGAACCAATATTATTTGCCCCACAGTTCAACAACATTCTAATCATCAGACCCTCAGTTATCCTGGTTAACTCTATCATAGCACCAATTTACCAACTACATTATGAAAATACCCAAATTCTTGACAGGAAAATAGGATGCATAAACACTAGAAAAAGCTGACTTTGTATCCTAATCTCTGGATCTGTCCCAGAATACCTCATTTCACAAACTTCACAGACTTGAGAAAGTACAAATATGGCAGAAGAACTATTCTATTCACC
>NW_009953960.1:1286915-1292090 GCF_000747805.2 Chaetura pelagica
TTTTTGTGGGGGGGGGGGGGGGGGAGGGCATAGGGGGGTACACATATACTACTTTTTGTTCCAGTTATTGATCTGCTTCTGCCATTCTTCATGTTTACTTAAGTATAGAAAATTATGAATAAAGCTATCATTAGAATTAATCAGTGTATGAACAAAGATTATGGAAAAAATCAAAAGAAAAGTTCCCTTGGAAAGTACACTGAGAAGGCCTTTGAATTGCACATGCAACAATGGAAGAAATGGGGATATAGCACATTTTGGTACAATATAATAATATGTCTCTTATCTATAAAAAGTTTCAAATAAAAGACAAGGGAGACAATGACATTGTGCAATGACATTGTGCAAATACTGTGATTTGATGTATTAGCTGAGACGTTTCAGGCAGAAAGTATCAGTTATCATAATTAACTTTTATATATATTTCTCATGCTACTGCAATATAATGAATGTAGGAAGCTAGAAAGGACTCACTGGGTAACAAAGTCCAATTCTAGATACTATCAGAAAATGATGATGTAGATGTTTATCAGCAGAAGAACTAATGATAAACCTGCTACTGTGTGGCTGATAAACAAACCAGTCAGATGGATTTTTGATCTGCTTGTTGCTATGACATGCTCTCTGATTTTATCACACCACCAATAAACAAAGTTGTTTTTCTGGGGCAATGTCTTCTTTTAGCTTTATTTTTAAAGTCCTGTAGCTAGGTCATTGTTATGACACAGGTGAAATAATAATTTCTGATTATAGCCATCAAATTCAATTACAAAAAAAAAAGAAGAAAGAAACCTCACAAAGCAACAACAACCCACCCTAAAAACCCAACATCAAATTCCCCCCAAAGTTTTTACTTATCCTATTTGGAAGTTGGCTGCCATCCTCCAAGTTGCAGTTCACTAGTCCCTCCTTATTTAGCAAGAAACACAAAAGATAATTTTGACTCCCTTACAATGTGCTTGAAGGGTTGTTGAACAAGGGATTGGCTTGATGATCTGCCTCAGTGTTTTTCTGAAAGGACTGTCCTTACTATGTTAAATGTTTTAGCACACTGAAGGCCTGTATTTTCTCTCTGGTCCCTTCAGAAAGAGCTCAGGGAAGCCAGCTTCTTTGTGGAAGCCTATAAACTGATTGGATTAAGTTTGACTTCCAGTCATGCAAAAGCAGTCTCTCTAAAACTGCTCATTTTCTAGGGTATCCTGATGCCTCTTCAAGTGGCAAGACCAACTTGCAACCAACACAGAAAAAGGAAATCTGAAGTTCCAGCTCTATTAGTAAAAGCATTGTTGAGCAGAGTTGAATATGGAACAAATTCTGCTCAAAGAGATTTGTTATATTTTCCTTTGTTATATTAAAAAAAATACTTAAATAAACGAATAATTATTTTATTTTTATGGGAAGAATGCTGAGAGCACCATAACTTCAGTCAAAATGACTTCTTTTGCCAAATCAACTTGTTTCATTTCTGTTTCATTCAGTACTGCACATATTTTAATTCCCAGAAAATTGTATTCCCCTACTTCATGTCAAAAATTATTTTGAAGCCAAAATAAATATGATTTTTCTAAGTTTCTGAGTTTCAAACAAAATTTACTTTCTCATGGGAAACAGTTCCATCTACGTTTCCTTTGCCAAGTTATCATGATGTTATCAACATGCACAGTGCCACTCTAGACCGGTGTGGGAAGGACTATGACTCTGTATCCTGGCCATTCCCTTTAGGTCATGATGAGCCTTTGGAAAAGCTTTCAAAAAGCTTTTGAAACAAAAGGGCACAATTACCACAAGTGTTGTTGGACCTAACATGGGGAGTACATTTGGGGGAGACTCCCTGCATCTGCCATAGCATGACCTTAAATATTATGAAAATGAGAACAACTTTTTCTTGATAAGCAGATAACTGTTACAGAAGGATAGCTTACGGTACAGCAAACAAAGCTGTGTCGGGTCATGGGATATACAATAAGGCAAGTTCCTTTCTTTTGTTGTTACTGGTTTCCAAATATTAAACAGGCTGTAGTTCGGGTGATTTCACTCACAGGAGATCATCTTTGGAGAAAGGTATCCTTGAATAATGTGTGCATCCAATACATTGCTTACCTCCTTCCTATCACCCCATCCTGTCAATGGCTATTTTCCCAGGGAGAACTATGAATAGGTATTTCTGAAATGCAACAGGATTTGTTTTGTAATGGACCAGATGGCATCCAGTGACAGATATATTTAAACAATACATTCCCAGAAGAGATACTTCTGTTCCTCTGACAGTACCTGAATGACATACACTACCTTCATTAAAATACCCAAAGTCTCTCTAACTGTTACATGCAAAACTGTTGCTTCTGTTCAATAAGAACACACTTAGTTTGGTGGTGTTCTTTTCATTTTTGTTGTCGTTCCAAACAGGAATAAGATAAACAGATTTTCTTCTTCCTTTCACTGGCAGGAGCACCAATAAAGTCTCTTACATCTTCCATTAAATAGTCTTAAACAATCTGGATGTATAATACTCAAATCAGGCTTCATTAGATGATTCAACTTTTATATATATATATATATTTAATTCAGATTATATGTTTACATGTATACAGTATCTTGTGACATCTGAGTGAAGTCCATATGACAACAACTGTGTTCTCTTGCCTTGCTTAACCCTAACAAAAGTCTAAGCTCCTTCATTCACAGTTACAATTGGGATCCAGAGTCTCTAGAAAACTGGCAATAAAACATATTGTGGCTTGAATATCATTCCTTCCATTTGTGTCTGAATGCCTCCTAACCACTAAAAAGCCTCTAAATACTGTCTACCAGAATGAAATAAGGTTTTGATTAATGTCTGAAATGGTTTTTATTTTGGGAATCATGTGTTATTTTAGTTCCATAGTTCTGATTCTACTCTATATTTAACAGCAATTTATTTCTCAAGGAAGGTCCAGCTTAAGCTCTGGGTTTAGGAGAATAATCAGCCACAGTTTCTATGATTCTAGTGTGCTATTTCAGGTGGGCAGGCAGGGACTATGTTGAAGCCCCAGAAGCTACATCTATTATATAGACATCACTTTCTAACCACTCTTTGAAAGCAGCATCTCATAAATTGCTGATGTTTCACCAGCTAACAGAGAGGATTTCATCTTGCAAAAATGAAATAGTTCCATTTCTTATCCTACAATTAAACCCATATTTTTTTTCTATACTCATACTTCCAGAAGATCTCAGTCTAGGTCCTGCTAAATATGAGCTTAGCCTTTTCTCTTTTTCATGACAGTAATAGTTTGCCACTCAACCTTCTGGCTACAGAAACAGCCAGAACTTACTTGGATTCTACTTGAAAGAAATAAAAGGGTATGTTTTAGAAAGAGTGGATTTAAATATGTACTAAAGTTTAGTAGTGTAAGTCAAGTAAGTTGATAATAAATTGGTGTAAAGATTATATAAAGAACATATAACCCAGGCAGAATGGCTGTTGGATACATTTACACTCAAATCCACATTTCCAGTTTCACACATTAGATGTAAATTGCCAGATACCACAATTCTGCTAAGAAATGATAATTCAGAAGCTGTGGATGTAGTTCAACAAGGGAATAATAGTTTGTTTTCTCACACAGAAATACAGAAACATCATCTGAAATGTAGGCATTTGCTTTGAAGTACAGAATAAGAGCAAAAGATTCTCAGCATCTGTTAACAACTGTTGGGATGCTTGGGTTAGATCTTGGATATAATCTGTCAAATTGCATCTATCAAGTTAATTTACACTTCAAGATGTAATGAAATGTGACCAATACAATTAAGCACAATAACATAATACAGCAGCAAAAATGCATTCTTGATGATAGTGTGTAAAAATATGTAATACTGATTTAACTCAGAAAATACTGCTCGATTTTTGGGGGTTTTAGGATACAACATAGCCTTTGCTGAGGATTTTTGGCTGTTCTCATGGAAATCTAAGAGTGTGACTAGGACATTTCTTGCTATTGCACTACTGAGGATTTAATTTGCAAATGAATAAGGAAAACCAAAGTGATCTTCTGCAAATTTCTGTAAAGAATGTTTTCTATTATCCTACTAATACAGATTGCAACCTATAGATTGTATAGAGGGTGCATAGTGTTGGTCATACTTAAACATACTTACACATACTTGATCTTAGATAGTTTCATTATAGATTATAATTGAACAATGATGATAGAATTCTTGGCCAAAGTTTCATACAAAGGCTTTGCTGCTTTATTCTGCAGCCAAAACCTCAATGAATTTGTGATTGGACATTGATTAATATAACGATGATAACCATGCCAGCACCACATGGAGGAGGTGATCCTAGATAACAGCAGCCAGAGAAACAGAGTTCTCATTAATTCAACTGTAAAAACATGATATCTATAAGATTTACTTCAAAACAGACAAGCTTTCTGTGTGGCAGGAAAAGTGTATTTAGGACACCTGAACCGTGTTTCAGTTGTATAATAACTGCTTTATAATCAGCTGTTCTTCTGATCTGTAAATAAGTGACTGATACAAGGAAAAACAACACACCTACATCTCTTTTCTCATGTCAGGGCACTGCAAGCCACACAAGTGATGAGTTCTATAGAAGATCATAGAATCATAGAATCACAGAACTATTCAGGTTGGAGAAGCCCCTTGGGATCACCCAGTCCAACCATCATCCCTACTCTACAAAGTTCTGTAAACCACATCCATCAACACCACATCCAAAAGACCCTTAAACACATCCAGGGATGATGACTCAACCACCTCCCTGGGCAGCCTATTCCAGTGTCTGGCCACTTTTTCCATGAAAAAATCCTTCCTAATGTCCAGTCTAAACCTACTCTGTTGCAGCTTGAAGCCCTTCCCTCTTGTTCTGTTGCTAATTACCTGTGAGAATAGACCAGCACCAACCTCTCTACAATGACCTTTCAGGTAGTTGTAGAGACTGATGAGGTCTGCAAGACTGAGCAGGCTGCTTGACTAACTCAGTGCTGTACACAGTAATGCTGCTCTCACCACACAAAGAGTAAGAGGTTGGTAGATGCATTTGTTTCTGAGTATTGGGCTCCCATCACTCCTGTGCTTATCTTAGATTTAAGAATTGTATTTGATTCAAAATGCTGCTTAAGGCAAGGATTTGCAAAAAAAACAACTTACAAAAGAAATCCAGCATTC
>NW_009953960.1:1292100-1312846 GCF_000747805.2 Chaetura pelagica
CTGTTAGTATTTGTGTACTCCATCTATTTAAAAAGCTTTCTGTTTGTGGTTCCATGCCTCCAGAAATGAGTGTATAATTTTATCTCAATAAATTACCTATTAAAATCCAAGATGTACACAAAAATGCATCTCAGTGGAAAACAATGCAACCTAGAGATCAATCTTGAAATTAGTTGTTGGAGGCTCAGGGTACAAAAAGCTTAAAATCCCCTAAGTCTTGTATTCTTTGAGTGGGAGTTAAGGCTCTTAGGTTACATAGATGTTTTCCAAATTTTATGCCAACTGTAGTGTTCAAAATCCAGATTTAGGTCCTCAGGCCTCAGAATTCCTGCAGGGCAAATTCCTTTACAAAAAGAATTGTTTTCTGTAGAGAGGTAATCTCTTCCTTGAGGCTTGTAAAATTTAAATCTGTGATGGCAACTCGAACAACAAGCCAAAATGCCCACAGGTGCTGTTATAGCTAAATAAGCTGCTGTAACAACAAAGTCTTTATGGCATTAAAAATGCAATGTGCTAACTTGAGTTTCTAAATTAAATATAAATAAAAAATAGAGAGAGAGAATTTAAGGCTCCAATTCTTGAGCCATGAGAGTCTGCAGGATTGTGAAATTGTACTAAATCTGAAGTTATCTCTTTCTTACCTTAATTACAGCTTTTCACCAACGTCCCAGAAGAAGAGAACATCCCATGTTTCAAAGCAAAGAAATATATCCATCCTACAAAAAAAGAAAATATAAAATAGACATTGGGAAAAGGTCTGCAATTTCAGCAAGTTTGTTTCCCTTGCACTGCATTGGAATTAGAAAGTAATACTGAAGTCCTGCTCAGTGCCAGAGGAAAGAAAGTTTAATTACATTTTCTCTGAGGAGATGATAGTAATGTGAAACATTTAATGAGTGTAAAACTAAGGCTGTGCAACAGGACTGAAAGCTCTTCTTTTGTCACTGATTCAAATAGCTTTTAAAAAGTCACTATCTTTTTATGTCATTGATTTATACAACATATTTTCTGACTTGTTATTCAGATGATACAATTTAGTACACTTTTTTTTTTTTTTTTTTTTTTTTTTAACTTAAGATATTACACTATAAACCAAACAAATATATTTGCCTGTAGTAAGGTCTGTGAGCCTGTGTTTCTTGGCCAAAACCTAGAATTAAAGTTATATACACTCAATGGAAAAATCTGGTCCAGCTATAAAAACATGCATCTTAAAATACAACTGTTCACCTTTGCTATTCATCCCATTTCCCACCAGGCCAGCAAAGATACTCCAGCCACTTTGAGATGAAATACCTAACATTCAACACACACACACTCTTGTATAAACACATACATACAGTTATAAACATATATTTAAGGTGGTGATATAAAGTAACAATGTAAAGACAAAGTTTTTTACTCCAATCCAGGACCCTTCTGGTATCATTGCAACTTCACAAACTATTAAACCACCACAGGAGATGGTCTTGATACTGGAACAGAACATCTGATACGTCATTTTCTCACACCTTTTTAGTAATATATATGAATGCAAAGGAGGGCAGAACATGGATAATCTTCCAGCTTATTTTTCTGCTGAACAGACATAAATCAATGAATAACCAGTTGCTGTCTGTAGGACCACAGAGGTGAAGACAATAACAAACTCACCTGCCTACAGACTCACCTGTTTCTAACAGTTGTCCCTATATTCTGGCTACCTGCATTAAACACAGTGATCACTTTTTCTTTCATGGAGCAGAAGATTATTTACTGTTTTCCTTGAAGTTCTCAGAACAGAACCAGGTCCCTTAGTTTTAGGTATTTTTGGAATCAACATCACAAGAACTCTCAGCTTCCTGCTAAGTCCTAGGAATGATACTCACTTATCTGATCACAGGATGCTGCTGTCTTTTGCAGCTGAAATGGGAGATTGTGATGCTGCTGATTCTGAACGCAAATCTGATCTGGGACTTGGCCTCAAACCAAGCAGCCAAGCTTTAATGCTTATCTCAAAGTAACCAAGCCCTCTCAGTAGTTTAAGCTCAGTCACAACTGTCACAGCAATGTTGGTGACAAAAAATAAATTCAAAGGTGAAGGAGCCTTCTTCAAGTAGCTGGATCCGGCTTGTTCTATCCCTGCTTCCCAGCTGTAAAGCTTTAAGCAGCAGGCTATAGAAACCCAGCAGTGAAAGTGAAAAAAAAAATGGCAAACTGCCTGAAAAAAACCAAAACAAAACAAAACCAGAAGTTGCAATTTACAGTGACAATATTTGTCACTGCTGTTTTGTGGATTGTCCTTCACACTTAAACGGAAAAACTTATGTGTCGCCTTTGCCTTCATCTTCAATAGGAAGGTGTTGAAGGAAAAAAAAAAGAACCAGAGAGAAAATGTGTCTAGTAGAGGAGTCTCTTTTACAAAAAAAAAAAAAAAAAATCTTTTTCTTTTTTTTTTTTTTTTTTTTTTTTTCTTTCTTGGATTTTGTGCATTTATCTGATAAAAAATTTACTTATTTGAAGTTCTTATCCTGAGATCTTAATATTGAAACTAATTATATGAATCATGACTATGTCAAGTGATTGCTTCTCCCTCAATATAGTAGTCTGGATATCAGGGGTGGCTGAGCAAACTCAGAAAAAGAGAAATCCTGATACAGTCACATGCTAAGATACTACTAATACATAGTACATTCCAATAAACCCACATAGAAAACCCTATTTTTTGAAAGCATTTGGCCCAAATTTCCTCTTACCAGCAGTTCTATGGCTACTGACTTATTTTTGTATTCATTACCTGAAATGATGCAGTGTAATAATTAGAAAAATGTGTAGCAAGAAAACCTTGTCAGTAAAACCTATTCTTTATCTTGCCCTAACACAAATTCTAGGCAGGAACAAGGGTAGGAGCACCCACTTGTGAATGTGATAAAATTGTAAGGATTTAATGAGTTACAGCTTATCACCAGAGTTGCTATGAATTACTCTTTGCATGATCTTCATCTCTCCCTTTCTTGCAGGTTAACTTCATATGTAAGAGGAAATGTCTTAAAATATCTCAACTTTAAATATCAGTACGGCTACAGGTGAACCTGCTGCTGGTCTTGGAAATTTAGCTAAGAGAAAGGTGCTTTTTATTAAGACAATGTAACTGAAGTCTGTACGTAAAGGAAGTTCTTTTCTTTTTTTTCTTTCTTTTTTTTTTTTTTTTAATTTTTCATCATGATTTTCAGTGAAACTAATATAGCTTGCACTAACATGAATGAAAGACTTGAATCAAGATGACTCATGAAATCTGGGGAGTTTTTCTTCTCTAATTTCTAGCATCACATTTTCTTCTCATTTCTGCTGCTCTGACAGTGCTTTTCTTTTTTGACTTGCTCTTAAAAGTTGACCTTAGTTGCTTCTAACACTGCAGGGATTACATGGCTGTGCACTAGTTTAATGTTAATGAGTAAAAAGCTCTGAAGTCTAGCAATGATTAAATGGGCACTTGCAATTGATGAGCACTTGGGGGAAAATGCTGCTCCTTTACTCAGAGAAAAATCAAATTCTTGACCTGGGTTTGGTACAGGAAAAGATGAAAAATAAAATGAGGAAAAAAATTCTATCAGAGCAGCTAAGAAAAAGACACAAACAACTAAAGACAATAATTTCAAAAACTGTTGCTTAAAATCTTATTGTACCTACAAATGTGAAATCCTCCCTGGAATGAAAGAAAGTCCTTCCTAGAATTCAGAGTTAAAGGGGAGATGAAGCATTAATTATATATATAAATACATAAGAACAAGCATGCCAGAACAACCCTATCTTCACAGGAAAAAAAAGCTGTTCATGGTGCTGAATTTAATTACCCAGAAAAATGACAAACATCTATACCCTGTCTCTGATCTCATTCTAGCTTCCTTGCTTCTTCTGATCCAACTCTTAGGGTAGCTTTTTCCTTGGTGAGGCTCCTTGTCATGTAGTGAGGAGTAATTACCAGGGAAATCATGGTGGGACTGGACTAAGCAAACTGGTCTTTGATCATTCCTGTTCTTTTCCAGCTGCAGGCAACCACAGTGCTTATAAGAAGTATATTTTCCTAGTCTGCTTTCCCATTTTTTTTCCTAACTTCCTTTGAAAAGTTGAATGAAACTTACATCTCAAGGAAGTAACTTTCTCTTGCTAAACCACATACTGAAGTCAGAGTCCTTCTGTTTTTCTGTTATTTCACATAGATGTTTTCAAGTTGATAGACTATAAAATAAAATTAGAGTGGACCACTCCAAAACATCCAATGTGCTTTTGCCCATAATGTGAATTTAAAAGATCATAACTTTTTATCAGATTCTTGTCTAACTTAAAATGATCTATTTACTCAAATCTTTTTTACAATTTATTTTTCTTCAGAGTCAGATCAACATTTGCTATTGCACTGCAGTTCTCCACCACATTATACTCTTGCTGCTCCAGTTTAGTCACAATCATTAGTGGATAAACTCCATTACAGGTGCTTCTATAAGCATCTCGGGGGTGAAGCTGAAAATCTAGGTCAATTTTTTCACTGAAAAGTGAATCAAATTTCTTTCTGATGGTATTGGAAAGTGTGATAGGAAAAAAAACTCAACTGCATACTTTAGTAAACTTCCATAGGCTCCTAAACCTTGATCAGCATTACTAACCAGTAGCATGAAATCACACACTTCTGTGTGCAGCAGCTACTAATAAATGCTCATCCAGCTAATGCTTCATTACAGTTTGGGGCTTATCAATTCTTGGAACCACAAGCCACTCTCATTTACTTCTGTGTACTTCCAAATTATCACTTTTTTCTTTTCTTTTCTTTTCTTTTCTTTTCTTTTCTTTTCTTTTCTTTTCTTTTCTTTTCTTTTCTTTTCTTTTCTTTTCTTTTCTTTTCTTTTCTTTTCTTTTCTTTTCTTTTCTTTTCTTTTCTTTTCTTTTCTTTTCTTTTCTTTTCTTTTCTTTTCTTTTCTTTTCTTTTCTTTTCTTTTCTTTTCTTTTCTTTTCTTTTCTTTTCTTTTCTTTTCTTTTCTTTTCTTTTCTTTTCTTTTCTTTTCTTTTCTTTTCTTTTCTTTTCTTTTCTTTTCTTTTCTTTTCTTTTCTTTTCTTTTCTTTTCTTTTCTTTTCTTTTCTTTTCTTTTCTTTTCTTTTCTTTTCTTTTCTTTTCTTTTCTTTTCTTTTCTTTTCTTTTCTTTTCTTTTCTTTTCTTTTCTTTTCCTTTCCTTTCCTTTCCTTTCCTTTCCTTTCCTTTCCTTTCCTTTCCTTTCCTTTCCTTTCCTTTCCTTTCCTTTCCTTTCCTTTCCTTTCCTCTTTTTTCTTTTCTTTTCTTTCCTTTCCTTTCCTTTCCTTTCCTTTCCTTTCCTTTCCTTTCCTTTCCTTTCCTTTCCTTTCCTTTCCTTTCCTTTCCTTTCCTTAAGGGTGACCAGGCAGGAGTGTGAGGACAGAATTTATCCCCATGAGTCATTCTTGTGGGAGAATTATATAACTAAATTCATATCAATGAAAACAGTAATTACAAAAATCCTAAATAAAGTGTTTTAAATCTCTTGCTGTCCTGTGTATTTTCAGGATCACAGTATAACAGTATCATTCTGGTTAGGAAAGACTTTCCAGACCATTGAGTCCAACCACTGCCCTAATTCTGCTGCATCCACCACTAAACCCTGTCCCCTGGCACCACATGTGTCTTTTTAGATGTCTACAGCGATGGTGGCTCAACCACTGCTTCAGACAGCCTGGATCACCAAGTCCAACTCCTGCCCCAGAACAGGACAACCCCAAAGCTGTCCAAGTGTTTTTTGAATATTGTCAGGTTTGGTGCCATTACTGCTTCCCTGGGAACCCTATTCCAGTGCTCCACCACCTTGTGAATGAAGGTGTAGTTTCCCTCTTTTATGCTTTTAGTCAGAATATCTTAACAGAAAACCTCACAAAATTCCTACGAAGCCACTGTGTTTCTGCACACAAAAACACTATGTATTGGTTATAGTGCTTTATGAAGAGAAGCAGAATAGGGTCTGGATTTCACTAATTTCACTTTTAATACTACTACCTTGCCAAGAAGCCTTGCAAGTGGTACAGACCAGCACTGTTCTGCCTTCCCTTTGCAACCTTTTCATCCTTGATCAGTCCCATGAGAACAAATGGACACATATGAAGCCTTTGCTACTACTCAAAATGACGAGGGGTTACCCAGTCGCAATCACTGATCCACCTGATGCTGTCTTGCTTTCAGGGTAACCTGTTCAAGCAAGATGTTTTTTTTCTGTTTCTGCCCACACTGAGGTGTGATGTCCGGCAAGAAGCACAACATCACCTCGGTCTCTTCCTTTGTAGAATGGGTGTAAGGCAATCTCCCTGCTATCCTTTGTGATGTTCTTTGAGGTCTTCTGATGAAAGGTATTAAAATAAACACCATGTATTATTCATATATTAATTCACTCTGGCATATTGGTTTCAGGAAACTTCATTTAAGAGCACTGGGAAATCAACATCAAAGAAATGCAGAGTTATACACAGTGAATACACTCAGCAATGGACCAGGCCAGGCTTGACACAGCTCTGAAAAGCAAATAAAAACTGAGCATAGAAACTCTGCAATCTCCTTATGGCTAGTAAAAGAACAAAAAAACCACTTTTTCTAGATTTCTGCAGCTTTTGGGGCAATCTTGTCCAGTTTAGTAGTGAATTAGGCCCTTTTACTTATGAACATAATTAAGAGAGTGAAAAGCCCCTGGGTTCCTTGACTTTCAGCCTCATTTTTAAGGGGAATTACTTCTTAGATAATTTTGAGTCTTCAAAATATCTCAAGTGGGACACCCAAAAAACTGACTACTTCAAAGACTCACAGCACTTCCGAGACTATGGAACAAACTACCAGCACAAGAATTAAAAAACCCCGAACTCTTCCTTATTAATTCAACAGGGTTTTTCCATAGAAGCATTTATTTAACTGTTTTCAAAGGCAAATAAAAATGCGCATGTATGTGGCAATATTTATATTTTTCCCTCATTTTTCTCTATCACATTGAAAGACTTTTCATATACATATATCAAATTAAACACTCTGAACTCTGGGGGTAAAAGTAGAATTTCACTCAGCAGCACCAAGTTGTTCCCAAAAAATTTTATAGCATAATTTCTTATAATGAACCTTGCAGCTTAAGCTCTCAATTCTGTAAACAAAGACAGTATATGTGCATTGAGGGAAGACAATTCATAGTAATTTTGTCAGCAAAATTGTTACAGTAAAGGCCTAAGCAACACTTCATCTACCTGTCACTTGTCTTGAAAGGGCAGATTACTTTTTCCTCAATCTTGGCACATCCAATTAAGGTAGACTTACAAGCCAGGCAGGTGTAAAGTGCAAGCCAGCACTTGTTCACATTAGCAATTATCAATGGAAAAAATACATAAGTGCTGAGGCTTGGCACAACAGTTACCCTGGCAACCGTTAGCACTCAGAGCTTCAGCAGAGACTAACATGACAGTCTGACATCTTTTCCCATTAAAAAAAAAAATAAATAAAAAATTAAAAGCATAATTGCATTCTCTATTTCTGTTTTTTTCCTTTCCCCTCTATTTGTGCTGTTTTTCCAAAGCTCTCAGCAGTGACCCTGCCTTGTTTAACTCCAGCCACTCACCTACTGCGGGCTGTGTAGGGACGAACAGAGCTCCCCAGATTTGTCAGCAGTCAGAGCATCCTCTACAGAAACTAAGTGTGTTTACTGTTTACTTGACCAAGTCTGAAGAGCAGGAAGGAAATGTAGAGAAGCTGCATTAGTGTTATTGACCCAAGATAGGCAGACTCCTGCTGGTTGAAACAAGTTCACTCAATGTTATCCTTTTTTTTCATGCTGGTATTCTGGAATATCTAGGAAGGCACACTGTTCATCTGTGGCAGCAAAAAAAAAAAAAAAAAATTAAAAGCATAATTGCATTCTCTATTTCTGTTTTTTTTCCCTTCTCCTCTATTTGTGCTGTTTTTCCAAAGCTCTCAGCAGTGACCCTGCCTTGTTTAACTCCAGCCACTCACCTACTGCGGGCTGTGTAGGGACGAACAGAGCTCCCCAGATTTGTCAGCAGTCAGAGCATCCTCTACAGAAACTAAGTGTGTTTACTGTTTACTTGACCAAGTCTGAAGAGCAGGAAGGAAATGTAGAGAAGCTGCATTAGTGTTATTGACCCAAGATAGGCAGACTCCTGCTGGTTGAAACAAGTTCACTCAATGTTATCCTTTTTTTTCATGCTGGTATTCTGGAATATCTAGGAAGGCACACTGTTCATCTGTGGCAGCTTACCTCAAGACACTGGCCCCTCTCACTTCTTCTTGGACCTTTGCAAACAGTTCTCTATTCACTAACTCCTCAAAAAGGAGAAGGAAATCAGCCAGAAGGAGAGTACACATATTTTGTGTACAGGGGAAAAAAGCTCAGTTCCACCAGGGAACTCAGATCAAGGAAGCTCTGCAGAAAGTACAACTTCTGAAAATTTCCATTGCCCAGTCCTTGAGGACAGAAGAGCTAGAAGAAGACTCAGCATATCTTTGGACTAGACTTTGTTCTATGAAATACTAGTGGACTAAGATGTTTGAACTTGTTGACTGTGTTAATTGCCAGTTCTGTTATTTCTGTTAACAAAATTTTGCTAACTACTGACTATTTCAGTTCAGTTAGTCAGCTCATCATGTTCTCACTCACTGTCCTATCCAAATGAAGAAGTGTGGAAAGACTGGGCATAGTTGTCTTCCTTTCTGGGTGGAGGGATAAAACTTTTGGGAAGTTGGGCATACAAGAAAAGGTTTCATGGTTAAATTGAGCTGATCCTCTGGTCCTCACTCTCACATACTAGAAAAACCGAACACATAATTTGAAAGATATGCAGAAAATCAAAGTAAACATCTCTCAGAGTTTACAAGAAAACTCTGCATTTGCTTATTATTACATATGCTGCACCCTTAGACCGCACAGATTTCAAAAGAGCAAGTTTTGGCTGTGGAGAGAATATTGACCTGAAAATTTAAGATGCGGAGCCAAATCCTCCTGCCTGTGTTCCTGTGATCTGTTCCCATGGGCAAACAGAATCTGTGGTGTAACTTTAGTTCTGTCAGCAGGATGAAGGCATAATAAATAAAAGTAATAAACATTTTAAAACATTAAACAACCTTTCACAGTTAGTCAATCTGACAATTTGGGCCAGCATTAAATTTACTGGAATGTTTCTAATCACGAGCAAGAAACAAAGTCATACTGGTACAGTTGCATTGATTAGAAGAGTGAACCAATAAAAATTATTACTACTTTCAGATTCTGAGACTAAAAGAAACTTGTTCCTTTTCCTGCTATTCTGTGGACTGCATTGCAATCTTCTCCACAACAGCATAATTTAATTTAAAAATCATGATGCTGTAAGTACTTGAGAAGCAGTTACAGCCATTCAGTCAGAGAAAGGTCATGTTAACATAAATATTGAAAAGAATTATAATTAGGCAAGAAAAACAGCAAAACACATTAAAGAGAAATGAGGCAATTTTTAAATGTTAACATCTCAATTCAGAAATGTTTACACTACATTTAATGGTTCCATTTTCAATGAGCATTCCAATAAAAAAAATTACTGAGCAAAATTATAGAAGAGAATTACAACCAAAAATGTCATTTCATACATTTTACCATCTTGAGAGAAAATGAATTGTCTGAACCTTGTTAAACACAACAGAATTCAAATAGTCCAAGCATGACTTACTGCAGCATGGAGCAGCGTACTCTCTTATTAAGAGGAAAGTACTTAATCTTTTGATGACAATTCATAATTTAAAATTCTAAATAATTGAAGTAGTTGCAAAATATGTAATTGTTTGTATAAATTATCCAACCCATATAGGATTGGGTAAAGGAAAGAATGTCACCGTACTGTTAGCAATTTCATAGCTTGTTATACACTGTGGCTGCTTCTCATGGCATTCCTTTCCACATAATCCAGCCTTGATACCACAAAATATACACAATTGCACTTCAAAAATTTGTAAACAGGCTAAGCCTATTGCTGTTTCAGAGGGATTTCCTAATTACAGTGTGCACTTTTCAAGTTTAATTTTAGGGATTGTTTTATCCTGATTAAAAATAATAGAGGAAAGCTTAAAACTTTTATCAAAAGATACTTGGATTTTACATAAAATCAGTATGTTTGTTTGCTTGTTTTTCCTTTTCCTATCATTTATAGCTGGTACCATTTGAGCATGTTAATTTTAAAAGAACCTTAAAAGTTATAAGATAAAATTTCCTCCCAGGAACATGATTAATCGTTTTCCAGTTCTGTTTGTGTAATCCACCTAGACACCACAACCTGAATTGCAGTGCCAGGCTAATGAAGCAGCAGTGAGATACGACCCCCAAAACAAGGTTGTTACACTACAGATGAGGAAGGTCGAAAAGAAGAAGGATAGACAGAGGTACGGGGTGTTGAAGAAATGGGCTTTTTTTATTATTTTTTTTTATTTTTGGTGTATTTGCCACAATATAAAAACATGTAGTTTAACCTGCACATTTATCAGGTCGAGGAAATATTGTTAGCTTTGTTCATTTTTGTGGGGGAGTCAAAAGGAAGGAGGGATTGGTAACACAGAAGCCAGATATTAGGAAGAAGTGATTAAGACACCGTGATAAGGGACAAATTTAACTAAGAATACCTTCTTTAATTACAACCTCCTACACCCTTCTTTAAAATGCAAATTAATCTACTTAAGTGAATTTACTTTAAAAGGGCTGTCACTGAAGACCACCCTTATTTGCAGAGACCTGAGAACCTGACATTTTAAGGGAGAATAGGAGAAGAGGTTTCAAAGTGCTTAGAGCTTTCAGTGTATATAAAATATCTCCACAAAAATATGTTGCTGTGTTTCATTCCCAGGGGTCAGGCTGTTTTGCATTCGTGCAGCTTATCTACCAACAATATGAAGTCAGCAGACATCAGTAGGGACATCACAACAGGAGCATGAGAAAGTTGCTTGCCATTGTTCTGAACAGCAGGGCTGTGCTATCTAGCAAGGACAATCCTGGATATCAGAAATTCCACCTACCTGTAACATTTCTTACCACTTTTCTCTCTAAGATCTTGCATCCTAATTTTTACCCAAAACCGAAGAATAAATGGAAGATGCACAAAACTATAACAAACTCATGTGAAGGAACAACAGCAGAAGCAACAAAAGCCAACTCAAATTTTCAGCTATATTTTTCTGCTCTTTGTTACAAATAGAGTTGCTTACCCAACATTCATCACTGAGAGTATTGTTAGGTCAATTTTCAGGATGCCTAAAGGCAGAACAGCTGTGATTTTTTAAAATATAACCTGTTAGTTTATAAGCAAAAGGCTGATCTTTTTTTTTTTTTTTTTTTTTTTTACCTGACTATGTCTTAAAACATAACAAGTATCTGCAGAAAGTCTAGCAAAAATCTGTTTCTACAAAAGAAGTTGAATTCCTAATTTCTCAGCATTACTGGTACTGGGAGACTGGGTATGGAAAGTCTGTCCCTAGGAAAAACTGAAAAAAAAGGGATGTAAAGAAATTATTCCTTGGTAACCTACACATAGGATGCAAAAAAACCCCTTCCTGGCCCATGTTTTGAGTCTTTCTGCAAACCTCTCTGGGGAAGAATCTGCAAACTCCCAAGCAATCTAGTCCTGTGTTTTGCTTTTCTGCTAGATAATTCATCCACAAGTTTCACCCAGACCTCTCTGATGTAGTTGAAGCCTTAGCTTCTTACTCTGTTCAGTGAGGAAAAAGAGCATGTTTTATTCCTTTTCCCTTTGAACTTCTCTTCTGTATATTTGAGATGATTATCCTGTCTTCTTTCAGTTTTCTTGTCTTTAGACTAAACAGTCTCAGCTCTTTCAGGGATTACACTGATTTCATAATGTCTGGTTCCCATTTTTGGAATTTTAACAAACTCAACAGATGTATAATGATACTAGGTTGACCCAACAGTCTTCAAAATATAAATATAGTTTACGCACTAGTATTTGTTGATTCTTGCAGAGGAAATTCCTGTTGGCTAATACTGATAACAATAGCAAGGAATAAATTGTGTGAACTGACATAGGTAACACCAGCCAGTGGTTTACACTACCAAAGAAGCGAATCAGAACTACTTTACTCCTCATCACATCAGGCTTTTAGGTGCTATCATTCCCTAGCTCAAAAACCTTTGACAGACAACATGTATACAATTTTCAAAAAGGGAACTATTCTAGATCTTCCTTTTCTGTGTTCATCTATTTCTGGTATAACAACCATCATAAAAACTCTTGAAGAGAAAATTTTGTCAATGGAGTGTAACTCCCTCCTGAGAACTGGGCTGGAGTGATAATACAGACCCTTAAAGCCTTAGCTTTTACGATGATTTTTAAATCAGGATTTGGTGTCTGCACAAGCTTTTTGATATAGGGAAGCAGCCTTTTTCCAAGAGGATTGACTGTGCACACAACAACTTAAACCTGTGAAAATGAATCAACTGAGTAAGCTGCCGATGACTGCAAAAATGGCCAGGTTGCCATTTACTGTTCCCTTTTCAAGCAGGAGCTTGAAATTAGAAGAGCTGTAGCAAAACTGTCATTGAGGAGAGATCGACTGCCTGGAATTTGCAACGCAAACCTATTCTTATCCCTTATGCAAGAGAAAGATAAGTGGGGGGAAAAAAATGAAATTAACAGCCATAGGAGTTCTCTCCCAGCTGCAATTTCATCTTATTTATTGTTACTATTTATTTATATATATATTTAAAATCTTAAATGATTTGTTAGCTATGCCTTAAGCTAACCCATATAAATGCATGTTTTATTGCAGCTGCTACAGCTTTTAATATTGATTATTATTATTCTCTTAGCACCTAGAAACTAGAATCAAATTTTAAAGCCCCACTGTGTAAGTCAATATGAGCAAGCGAGACAAGGACAGTTGCTGCCCCAGAGGGCTCACAGCTTATGATTTTGAAAGGGTGAAGCACATGACCAGACAGGCTCAAGAGGGACACGTGAGTGTAAAATGGTGATGTAAAAGTCAACATGATTACTTGAAGAAGGAAGCTTTGCAGAAGATGTTGGTGTGCCACTGCAGAACAGAGTAGATGGAATGGTCTTTCTCTTCCTCTGTTCATTGTCTTATGTGTCACACATGCTTCTCGCTTTGTGGCTTCAGAGAAAGTTCTGTCCTGGGACTGGCTCTTCCTGGGGTCACCACTACATTTGCACAGAGTCACTGATGAAACAAAGGCAAAGTACTTCCAGCAGAGACAAACTCTGGGTTTACCTAGCACCACTGGGGAATCCTTTGCACAGCCAGAGGAAAACACTGATACAAATACCTTAGATTAGTATTACCAGCATCTATCTTGTGCTGTGAGTATCTATTCCCTAAATGGAAAACTGTATTACCAGCAAAACCTCCACAGCCTTGAAAGATCAAAGTAAAGAGAGAGATGTCTAGCTGGTTAATAAATGCAGGCTGGAAAAACACTCTAGCTGAAACACCTCATAGAAAATGCCTGACATCTGATCCATGTTTTTCATGCTTGTAGAAGTTCTAGCCTGAATGCCTCCTCCAAGTTTGTCATGAGAGAAGAAGAGATTATTTATTAGCTATTCTTGACCTTTTTGAGTCTTTGTAGGTTAAAGCTAGCATCCTGGTTTCCAATGACTTCCACAGAAATGGGCATTCCCTGTTCTACAGTTTCTGATGTAAAGTCTAGTCCCATGGCAGATCTGTTGGTTGGTGTACAATGTTTTATTCAAAAGGATTTTGTATATGCCTATGAATATTCTGAAATGATCTGCTATCTCAATGAGCCATCCCAGGGTCTGAGATAAACTGAAATGTTTTTGGAAGTAGCTGATGGACAGAAAAACATGAGTGCTGTCAGTTGTGTTGCCACTGGAGGGACTCCCAGCTATGCAATTTAATTCACTTCATCATCCCTCTCACCTCTCCCCAGAACCCAGAAAAGGTTCTAATTCAACGAACTACCAAAACATTTTCTGAAGTGCCACTTAAATGCACCCATTGTATGCTAATTTTTCAGATCCACTATTCAAGGTGATGTGAAGCAACAGGCCAATGAGACCTAATTTGGGTGCAAACAAACATTAAAAATACTCTGTGATTCTGAAGACTAGTATTAGGCACTTGGTTGAATAGCACAAACTATGGATAGAACCAATATGGTTTTATCTGTAGTGTTTTTCCTACAGAAAATATTTGGCTAATATGCTCTTTTGAAAAGAGTGTGCTGCAAGTGGTGGTTGGGATTTTGGATCCTACTGATCACGTTGACTTTAGAACCCAAAAGTACAGGAGCAGTCAAGACTTGCATTTGTTAGCATACAGATGTTTATGATGTCGAGATACGTGCTTTTTCAGGTTTACAGAGCTGAGGTAGTTAAAAAGGCACACTGTATATTACTATTGGATTTTTCTTAGTTGAAGGAACCCATGTTATTCTGGAAAATAACGGTGAATTTCAGCAATCCAACATTACCTGTTCACAAGTAGCATTTATATGCAGACAAAGTACCTAATGCATATACCCCAGAGATCAAAGTGTTATGCTCTGTGGAACTTGTATTCATCTCCTAAAGCACAATCCAAACTGTGTCAATAATTGGACACCCTGACACTCTATTTAGGTGCTGTACTTTAGTCACCTAGTGCCATTTGAGATGTTCTGGGCTATCCCAACTGATCTCAAACAACCACTTCAGAAAGGTGATCTTCCATCCACCCTGTGACAGGCAGATGATTTCAATATCATAAATCATGTTGATACCTACACTCAGACACCTGAACTGTGTATTATTGAATATACTGACTTTGTCTCCATTGACTGAAATGACAACATACTGTACAGCATTTAGGTAGAGGCTTGTCTATAGTAAAGGTACATAAGAGAAGCCCGAAACTAACTGGCTGAATATGAAGCCACACTAAGAGATAAGCAGAAACTGATTTAATTTATCATTGGAAAAAAGCCACCACTTGAGTGAAATGGACAGCTGTTTAACAGCTGAACAGTTGAACAACAACAGAAACAAAGTGATAACACAGAAATTAAAAATATATAAGTGTAATGCAAAAGGCAGATAGACTTGAATGATATCTGTGATGACTTTATCACAGCACCAGTGTTAAACTAAAACACTTAGAATTAAACCAGAGACTAAAACACTACAACCAGCTTAGAAACAAACAATCATACAAAACTAAATAAAAATAATACTATTGATCATTAAATAGAAATTATTTGATGCTGCCTAAAGAAGGAGCTACTTGCACTGACATTGCTGTGTCCTTGAAAATAACTGAATTTATAGCAGATGATGAAGAAAACTCTGGGATGAAGACAGGATTAAACTCCTTGAACTCTCAACCCAGCAAAAGCACTGCTGCCAAATTAATGTCTGTTTCTCTAGAAATACATCTTTTTAGAGAAATTATGTCTATTCCAGGATTTTTGTCTTTTCAGCATTTAGCTAAATTATTGTGGACACTAGAGAGTATAGCCAATGCACTTAGGCTGGGTGCCTGGTATTTGGAGTGTGGCAAGAGGAATCTCACCCTTAATTGGAGAATTTAATTTAATTTTATATCTCTGCTTAAAGCATCTAACTTAGAGCTGGATCCCATTTCAATGGTTAACGAGAGTGTTAGCACCTTTGGAGTTGCAGATGTCTGCTCATTTGTGCTGCTGCTTGCTCTCTGTCTAGCATGGATAATCTATGAAGACTGATTCTACCTCACAATCGTATTGCAATGGATAAATAAAAAGGCATTGTTATATGTATAAAGATTAAAAGAATGGAGACTACCTTGGCACATTAGCCAGGTGGTGTCAGGAATTAATGTGAAAATTAATGCAAACTAAAAAATAGAGTATATTTAAAACTGGAATGTTATTTGATCACTGCTGGCTGTGGTAGGAGGCAAAGATACACCATAACTCTTTATTCTTATCATCTTGGTCTGTTTTGCACACACTGTTCTCATTACTGTAAAATCTCAGCAACAGTTTTGGATTTACTGCCTACTTAAACTCCTCTGCGTAGCTGATCAGTCATTTTTACTTCTTTTTTCCTTGCCTTAATTCTGGGTCATCTACCATTTTTTAAGCATCTGAGGGAGACTGGAGGGGAAGGAATATTGCATCATGTAAGACCAGGGCCACAGCCATATGTAGAGATCTGCATTATCTTGTAACTTTAACAAAGGAATTCCATTATCTATTCTCTTTAGTTCTCCATATCCCCAGTGAGCCATCCAAATATTTGCCAAAGGGCTTTTCTATTTTCTTTGCTACTTTCCTAAGAATTACAGGCTAACACATTTGAGACCCAGTACTTCAACAGTTTAATTGTTCTAATTACCTTCTTATCTGATACTGGGCAACAGGAGATCTTTTCAGCATCTTCATTTCCCTCCAGAAAAAGATGTTTTTCTCTTAGATGTGTTATGATAACTTGACCCTCCTTTGTGAGTACTGATAAATAAAGGAGGCCCCTCAGTGGCATCACATAAATTTTATTTGTATCCTTCAGAGGGAGGGCAGAAGAGGATTTCATAGTGTCTAACTGATAAGAGATCGCAACTCATAGAGATACCATTCTTCTAGGTTCCATCTGGAAAGTCTGGGAATGTACATGGCTTTCTAGTACATATTTGTACTTATTCATCTGGGTATACTGTTTTGAACAAAGACATAAATGAGACTCACAACAATATATATATATATATTCTATCCTATATCATTATTATATCTTTGGAAATCTGTCAACACAGACATGTCAAAAGCTGGCAGGCAAGTCTGTGCATTTTTTAACCATCCCATGACACACTGTTCACAAAATGCCTGAAACTATACACATGCTAGAGATGCTAAATTTTCTATTTTAGCTGATTAGTGGTGCAAATTCAAAGCACACCATCGTAAGCCACTCTCATTTGTGTACTTTCTGAAATTATGTTCCTGGAAATGGTTAAAAAAAAAAAAAAAAAAAAAAAAAAAAGCAGCAATCCTACTTAATAGCTAAAAATCATACAGAAAAGAAAGAAGAATAAAGAGAGGAGAAAACCTCACAACTACAAAAATTTCCAAACCCCAGTGCATTTGCCAAATTTGTTCTCGAAAAATTTACTTTTTTCTTAATTTTTTTTTTAAATTTTGTCTTGGAAAGGCTGGGACTTCAACTTGATAGACACAGCTCAATTCCCCACCTGTTCCTTGTCATCTTTTTTAAAATTGTTTTCTGGAAAAGGTTAAAAAAAAAAAAAAAAAAAAAAAAAAAAGCAGCAATCCTACTTAATAGCTAAAAATCATACAGAAAAGAAAGAAGAATAAAGAGAGGAGAAAACCTCACAACTACAAAAATTTCCAAACCCCAGTGCATTTGCCAAATTTGTTCTCGAAAAATTTACTTTTTTCTTAATTTTTTTTTTAAATTTTGTCTTGGAAAGGCTGGGACTTCAACTTGATAGACACAGCTCAATTCCCCACCTGTTCCTTGTCATCATGTGTGACAAGATTTTGGGACTTCCTCACACTTCTGTTGTAGGAAGATCTTTCCTTAAAGCAATGACCATGAGAGAGAGAGATAAAGGCAGGGCTGCAACTCAAAAGAGCGCTAGGAGCCACAGCTATGCAAGTTAAAGAAACTTACTCTTCTGTAGTCCTTCCAGCCAGCAAGACATCCCAAACTTTCAGAGGTTTTAAATTTAACACTTTGGATACTGTATTTTTAAGACTTGTCTCTGAATGGCAGAACTCACAAAGCTTGGTTTCTTGGGGATTTCATCTTGTGGTAGCTCTGTTTCAAAAAAAAAATTAAAAATCACTGTGCTGCTGCCATGTGAGCTTGCCTTACTGGCCCCCAGGGAGCCCTCATGAAGGAGAGATTTGTCTAATATCTTGGCAGTGGGAAAACCTTCATTCAATGTTCATGACTTATTAGACACCAAAAGATTCACCCTGAGTGAATTTGCCAAGATGCTCTCTGATGTCTGCTGGAGTCCGGGTTGAGGCTGAGAGTCTTCCCATGATTAGAACATTCATGATGCCTTTTCTGTGTGAATCCTCTGGTCTCTAAATAGGGCTGCAGCACTTGTTTAAGGACATGGACGTGGCAAGGTTCATAGCCTATTTTGTTAATTCAGTTGATACTGTTAGAACAAAAAGCTAGCTTTCAAATGGAGTGCACACTCTTTAGATCCAATATAGAGGAAGCCAACTTCTAAACAAGTGATGGTAAAAATAATTAAACATAATGATTGTAATCTGTTCAATAATATGAGGAAAAGAGTTAGTCTGGCCTATGGAAAGCAACGAGAGCAGCAAGAAATGGGATGATTCTGACTACTGATAAAAATCAAGAAAAACAGGTATTGTATGGGAAAGGATAAGTGAATGATGACTTCTGATTATTTCCTCCAGCAGTGGGATGAGAGTAAGGCCAATGACATGAAGAGACACCAGGTTTAAAAGCAAGCAAAACAAAATACTTACTCATGTATAGCTACAATTTAAAGCTCTGTCACAGCAGGGCAAAAAGCGTAACTGTGTTAAAACACAGATAAATCAATGCAGCTCTCAGAGATCAGAGACAGGATATGATTTCTAATTTTGGAAGTTTCTAGATCACAGAATCACAGAATTTTCACAATTGGAAAAGACCACTAAGATCACAGAGTTCAACCATCAACCCAGAAAAAAACAAACAAAACCAAAACAACAGAATCTGGGAAGGTAATAACCCCTTTCTTTATGCCCTGTTTCTCATATTTGTCATTGGGTGACTGTTATTGCCTTTTTCCAGAGACAGGATTTTGTCTTGGTGAGCACCATAGTTTGGCACACAGCAATGACTTTCATGTTCTTCATTTAATAATGTCACTTAACAAAACAGTGAGAACACAGACAATTTTCAACTCCAAAGTGCTCATTGTGAGTGTAAAATCTTAGAATTCAGTGTACACTTTTGTTTAAGCTGAGCTGTGCGGCAGTACTGGCAAGCTCTCTCACAGCTGAGGGGGAACTTGAATACTCAGAAAAATTAATTGGTGTAGTTACTAATTTTGCTTTGGTCTTCTCTGGTTTCTAATGCCAGTTTGGTTAAGTGTGGGTTTGACAGACATAAGTTAGACTGTGAAGATACATGACCTCTTCAAAGATAAATTCTCCATAAGTGGCCTGCCATGTTGCAAAATGCAATTGGCTGAACACTCTACCATGTGAAATCAGCAAACCCAACTGTAGAGGCACATCAGCAGCTGAGCAGGAGAGAAGATGTGTCTCTTCCCAAGGGTCTGGCAAGGTGGAAAAACAACAGAAAGATGAGGATACACCACAAAAGTGAGAGTGTGGGGAGACTCTAGTGATAGTAATGGCAGCAGACCAAAATTATTTTCTGTCAACCTACTTGCACAGCTGCAGTGATGCAGCCTGGCACACATTCTGCCTCCCTCCTTCCCTGCCACCCACTGAGATCACTCTGCCACAGGTAGTGGGGCTGAAGCTTATATCTAATTTCTTGGTCTTCCCTTTTGGCCCATGTTGTTACAGCTCTAATGACACAAGGTCCCCTCCTTCAACTCTTTCTATTACCTCACCAAGTGCTCTTCCTAAATTTTATTTGTAAAATTAAGTTTACAAATAAATTAGCTATCAACTATACACCATTTCCTTTTTCTGCTGAATCTACAGTCTTAATCAAATTTTTTAACTGGAAAATTTGTGAGAAAATTGTTTGAACTTGTCTTCATTTTTTGATCTAGAAATGGTGAGTTACGCTTTCCAAGGTACTCTTTGGTAATGGAGCAGTGAATAATGATAATTTATTTCTATTTTCAAAAATAAGTAATAATAATAAAAAAAAAAACAAACGCATTGCTTTCCTACTAAATCAATAGATTTATAGAATTATTTTTTTTTAGTTTTTCCTCCCAGCTATAAAAGAAATGTGACAATGCAATGGCAAGTCTCAGAAAATAAAAAACCCTAGTAGAGTTAGTAAAACTAATCTTGCATATACAATAGAGAATTGGGAGCAACTCCTGAGCTCTACAGAATAACAAATGTGGTAATTGCTTTTTAGGGAATATTTTAAGAAATGTATCAGTGTATGAAATATATTTTCTAACTGTGTAATCAATTGGCCTTAACAGTCAATTTAGAAAGAGCAATCTTGTCCACTTGACAGAAACAGAACTTGAGGCAAGGATAAAGAGTCAAGGAATATATATTCAGAGAACTGGAGAGTCTTCAGAGTATTTGCTGTGAATCCAGGTGAAGAGCACGGCAGAGGCTCTGTAGCAGAGGAGCTAGGGCATGGGAAGCATGAGGATGAGGGCAGTTCAGCAAGAAAGGAGGGAGCGGAATTGGATTTTAGATATTCAGTGACCAGACTTTGGTGTTAAAGTGCACCGGAAAGAAGGTTTGAAAAGAGAGAAAATGTGTTTGTGTAGAAAATCTGCTGCTGTAGCACTGAGAGGTGTTAAAGGGCAAGAGGGAGAGAATACAATCTCTCCAGTCAAAATTGGAATCTTGAAGCAATAACAGGAGGCAATCATGTTCAGTAAACAATTAGGGATAGGACTAAAGATAGGCTAAAAACAATTTACAAGCCATATGAACTAGAAAATAGGAACACAAAATAGAACAAGAAGCAAAAATAAACAATTCATTGTGCCCAGAAGAAAGGAAACTATCAAATAAAACCAAAGCAA
>NW_009953960.1:1312885-1316097 GCF_000747805.2 Chaetura pelagica
TTTTGTCTTTTTTTAAATTCACTATACAGTGAGAATAGTTCACATGTGCTGCTAATATTTCTTTTTCCTAAGCAATGCAACAAAAACTTGGTCTGAATTAAATATCAAAACTTGACAAAGGGACAAAGACCATGCAGACATGTCCAGAAAATGTTATAATCAGGATGAAGCTGGGCTACAAAGGCTGTCACACTGTTAAGATGCAAAGAGAGGAAGAATCAGATTCCCATTTGCTGTGACTGTAGAGGGGAAAAGCAAAGCAAGAATTCTGCAATTTATATTTTCATTTTGGAAGACTAAATATTTCAAAAAACTTCTTAATTCCTGATGAAGAAACAATTACAGAAAAAATCAGATACCAGGTGAGAAGAAATCAGAAAAAGAAGATGCAATGCTCCTCTCTTATTTCAACCTGTTCTCATTATGTATTAAAGTACAAAGTAAAATGGGGGAATTGAAAAAAAACAAAAAAAAACAAATGCAAAACCTATTTTGAAGTGGAAAAATCTAAGCACTCAAATACAGTAAAACTGAAACCTTTGCACTCACCAGTGTACCTCTCCCTCTGTGTGCTGCCCTTGCCCTCAGTCTTAACCTCCCAGTCCTTATTTTAGAGCAAAACATCAAATGAACAAGGTTTCCTCTTGAACAGCCTGAAGCAGCTCCCTGCTCGCTTCTCAGTGCCTCCAAAACCACCTGGAGTCATCCAGCTTTCTCTGGTCATGCCATCAGGAACCCAGACAACCACTCAATTATTTTGTTTCTGCTCCCAGATGTCTGGATCCCTTTGAGCCTGAGCCTCAAGCAGATTCATATTACTCTTTACTTTCCTGTAAAGTGGGTATTTCATCATCCACATCTCAAATGTTTGTGAAGAGAGAAGACGTTTATGCATGTGCAGTCCTTTCAGATTAGATGTTCCAAAAACATATGTACATGTACATGCACATGTTGAACTAAATGTACATACACACTGTACTCATTGTGTACTCTGACAAAAAGCTAGAATTAAAGGCTAAATGACAAGATAGAGAGAAAATCACTAAAAGGACCCTTTTTGCAGAAAAATTACCGTGGTAATAAGTAACTACATGAAGAAATGTTGGCTCTTGGATGTGATTGGTGTCAAATCTGGCTTCCACATTACAAAATTATGTTAAAATGGGATGTAGAATAACGCAGGTAAGCAACAAGGAACCAAGATTATTTTATTGACTGCCCTAACAAAAAGCTGAAACAATTACAAAGTTTTCTGTTTTAAAAAGAGCATAAGATTTCTGGCAAAATTTAAAAGAAATAAGACAGGCAGATAGAAAAACTACGTAAAATTGAACTTATTTTAGCCAGTTTTCCAGGAAAAAAAAAAAATTGATAATAATTGGGGAAAAAAAAATAATCAAATTCTGAAGCCTCAGTTCACTGAAAACTACAGTGGGAAAGGCAAACAGTGTGCAGATTATGTATAAAAAACCACAGTAGAAATCAGAGGAGATAGTGGTTCTGCTACAATAATAATTCAACACTAGTTTCCTGATAAAGTCAGGATTTATCTATAATCAGTAGCCTCAACGTACACCAAAAGATGAGGACTATTTCTGAAAGGAGACAATGCAGAGGAGGCACAATTGCAGTGAAAATACGACATTTTAGAGAACCCAAACTACACTGAAATATATACAAGCACTGTCCCCATCCTGTTCCGGCTGAGGGAACCAAGAAGAGATTTATCTGTAAAATGCTGATGAAGGAGATGGATAAGCACGCACTTGGGAGGCAAATATGCAAATTAAATCACCAGGAAGCTGCAATCAAACCAGCCGTGTCTGTGCAGACATGGGTGCTGCTCTCACCAGCACTTTACAGACACACCAGCTCCCTGATGCAGTTCACTGTATGTCCCAGACTGCTGGACTGACAGCACTGGAGGCAGGCTGGGGACAGGCGTGAAGGGGACACCAGAAACTGGTGCCATACTCTCCCTGAAAGGGTCAGCAGAAAGAAATACCTGGATAGAAACACAAAAATAATCTACAGGTAAACTAACTGCAAAAGTTGCAACTTATCTGTTTTCTATGTGCTCTTTCCATTATCACAGCATTTGTTTAAGTGTTCTCAGAATAATTCCAGATCCCCACTTGAATTAAGATTTCCCTGGTAAGGAAGGTACAGGTGACCAGCTTGCAGGAGAATAAATCAGGCTATCAGGTATGAACTAGTCCAGACCATGAATGTGAGCTGGTCAGCAGAAGTGGGAGCACACACTGATGTGTGGATGTGTGTTTTCTGGAGGAAAACAAACTCCAAACTCATCTCACACACATTTGTCATTTAGCAACAGAGAGCCCGAAAATTAGAGAATAGAAAAATTTAAATATCAAAACATTGCAAGTGAATTGACACTAATAATAAGACATGATAAGCTGGATGCTAGGCAATACTAATCAAAAACGTAGAACAGGTTTTGGTTTATTATTTTGGCAGTATGTTACCCTTTTTGCACTTTAATAGGGATCTTCATATGTTCCTGTGTAAAATGATTCAGCAATTCTTTTTTTCTCTCCTGCAAGAAATTCTACCTACTTCACAAATGCAAGCAGAAAATTTAATTCTGTTCACCCTCAGCTCTTAGAACAACACTAATCAGAAGCAAAAGACAATCAGGAATTCTGCAGTTGGGGTAACTGCTTCTTTGGATATCTTTATTTATTCCTTATATCAGGATATTACACTTCAAAGTTTCAGAACACAGTGTTAATAATGAAAAATATTGGGTCATTCATAGCCCATTGGATTAGGTGTTTATCCAAAACCCACTACCAACAAGATGAGGGGGGAATCCTCCCACTTGCAAGCTTTGTTTTATCACATCACTTACAAGATACTCTGCCCATCACTTCAAAGCAGCCATCTACTGAAGGCTGAAAAGCTGTTTCACAGTGCAAATCAACAGCTTCCAGCATAGCAGGGCAGGGTGTAGAAGCTCTTAACAACAGGATTTTATAAGGAATTTAGGAAAATATATTATTTTTAAATTATTTTAAAAATGTATGTTATGATTAAATTGTTTTGGTTTTGGTTTTTTATTTGTTTGTTTTTACTGATATCATTTAAGAAGGATGAGATCAACCTTGCCATTTCCTACAGAAAAAATGCATTTTTTTTCATACGGATAATCCAAGCTCTACTGTTATCTCCCACATTTTGTAGAAAAA
>NW_009953960.1:1316111-1415645 GCF_000747805.2 Chaetura pelagica
CTGAACAGAAATGGCCCAGTCACGGTGGCACCACCGGTATGAATGTAAGTGTAAATGATCAGAAATACTGCTCCTCATGCAGCCTCCATGGACTGCTTGTGGAGCTGCTGACTGTAGGTATGGCACTTGTTAAGAAGGTATTTTTCAAATACTACCATCACTTCGTGATCTGAAACAAGGATAATGTACATTAGATGCAGTCTGCTTTCTCATTACTTGCTCTGGTGCAGGACAGGCAATTTTTGCAGTAGTTTAATCCACACATCTCAAAGTAATACACAGATACTAATGAAGCCACAGCACACCCAAATAAAGCAGCTTTATACTTCAATACATGTTGTCCAGGGAAGTCCTGGATGCCCTCTCCTTGAAAGTATTTAAGGACATGTTGAATAGAGCTTTGAGCAACCTGGTCTAGTGGGAGGTGTCTCTGCCCATGGCAGGGGGGTTGGAACTAGGTGACCTTTAAGGTTGCTTCCAACTCAAACCATTCTGTGACTCTATGATTTTATGTTTCTATGAATACCATTAGAAATAGGACCTGTGCAATTCAAACACATTATGCTTAGCACAGTATTTTCCTGCCTAATTAAAAGAGAACAAAGGAAAAACATGGCAAAGATTAGTGCCATGTAATAATAACTTGGCAACATAAGGAAAAGGATTTCCTTCAAAGTCTGTGTTTCATTTCTTAGGAGCAAAATCCAACCCAGCTTAAGGCTGTGCTTAACTTTAAACATGTCTTGCTAATAGATAAGAGAAAGGGTGATAGTTTTAAATGAAAAGAGGGTAGATTCAGACTAGATATAAGGAAGACATTTTTTCTATTAAGTTGGTGAAACACTGGCACAGGTTACACAGAGAAGTGGTAGATGCCCAATCCCTTGAAACATTCAAGATCAGGTTGGATGGGGCTCTGAGCAACCTCATGTAGTTGAAGATGTGCCTGCTCATTGCAGGGGGTTGGACTAGGTGACCTCTAAAGGTCCATTCTGTGATTCTATTCCATGTTCCTATCTTGTGATTCTGTGATTCCAATTCAGAAACTTCATTCCTGTAGTGAGCAGAACCTAATGTTATTTTAGTTAAGTGCCTTGCCTTCCTCCCAAATAATGTTAGACCCTGGTTAGTCTTAAAAAAAAAAAAAAAAAAAAAAAGGAAAAGATCAATCCCCAAGAGACATTAATTTTCTTTATGCCTTCCCATTTCATTTACAGTGTCGTTTGTCTCTCTGATGATGCAGCAAAAATAAAAACTTGCTTGGCTTGTTTGCATTGCACCTCACTGCATCACTTCAACTCTCCATGCTTTTCTACTGATTTACAGTATCTCGGCTGATCCCACCACATCAATCACTGCATCTCTCATCACTGAAGGAACAGTAAGGAGGAAGATGCAAAAGTGGAGGTGGGGGAGGAGGGAGCCCAGCACACAAAATGCTGTGTAAGAATGGCTGGTGTTAAATTTCTGTCTGCAGGGAGAGGGAGATAAAATCTGGCATGTGAGGCATCTTAGCTAAGAATGACTGTTCTAACTTCATTAAACCATGATTACTGGATTCAGGGGGGAAATGGTGCCTCCTTTAAGGGAATGTATAATCACTAACACAGCTTTTTCCCTTAAGGAAAATCTGTATGACAAATAGCTTGTGAGATAAATGTGGTATTTCTATGGTAATTCTATGTTGTCCTTGACAATCCGAAGGCAAATGAAGGTAACTGTAAGGTAGATGAAATAGAAGCCTGACATTTCAGCAAGTTATTAGCTACGTGTGGGATATGCAGAACATCCTCCCAGTACAGACAGTCACTGTTTCTGTGGGTTTGCAAATTGCCAGTTCTCATCCCCATACTGAAGTACTGCCTGCATGTTGCTTTCAAGCTATGCCTTATATTTTAAAACAGCTTTCCTCTCCCACTGTGGTGTTGCCATTTCCAATTAAAGACATTTTATGCTAAAACATCAATTTTTTTCAGTTTCTGTTCTCTGCCAATCACTTTTCCTTCACAACAGTTAACATCTGTTTTCTTTCTGCGTTGCTTTTTAAAAAGCTAATCATGGGTTTGGACAGTATTCCCAATGCTGATATCCTTTCCCATCTGAAACACAGTGGAAATGCAACTCTGGCTCAGGGCTTTAGAGCTCAGTTTTCTCTATTATGATAGGAAAAGTGGAAAGTCGAGACATAAACATGCCTGAACTTCAAGTGCATTTTGTTTTCTCAGTGTTGCTCTTGGTTGTATGTGATTTTTAACTCTGCTGATTCCAGTAGAATTATTCTTGGCTTAGACTGGTGTAAGGAAAAGGGGGAATAAAGATTAATTTTAAAAGCATTTTTTAAAAAATTAAAAATCCAAGACACTTTGTAACCTGTGCGGACAAATCTTGGAATATTTTCTTGATACTTAGAAATAAAATATTTGATTCAAATTACATATTGTTATGGATCAAGTAAAAATTAAATAAATTATTCCAATTTTTGAATATATACGCACAGTCTGGATGCAGTTTTTCTCCCTCACTAGAAGGAAAACATACCTTAATTATTCTTTCAATTTCTTTGTTTTCCCAAACTCCTGTATTCTTTTGAATTGACATTTCTAATACATTATTTAGGAATGTAAAAATCATTCAAAGAAAACCATTATCTCTTCTTTACTGTCTTTTCTTTTCTCACACACATATAGACAGTAACATGGGACATCTCATGTATGTAAGAAGCCAGACCAATTAGGAATAGAGAATAAACTTCATTTGCCAAAAGAATGCAAAAACTCATAGCAGACAAAAATTCTAGCCCAAATTTAATGATGCTAATTTGTTCTACCTTATACCTGAATAACATTTTTTCATTGCTCACCTATAGGATGCTACCAGAGAATCAGGAGGATGCACAAAAAACACACTAGCTATGGACCAATTATACATCCTAACATCTTGCCTTCTGCATATTTCTCTTTTGCTTAGTAAAATACACAAATGATCTCTCTGGATGTAACATAAATTTTGTTTAGGACACTCAGGCTATTTTTGTCATGCTTAAAAAATTACCTATGTGATTTTTATCTGTCATTTATAAGAAGAAACTGGCTTGGTGTCCACTAATACTAAGAAGTGGGAACTTGTCTTCATATCTTGTTGAAATAATACTAAGTATTATTTGGTTCAAAATAATCAAAGATCATAGAATCATAGATTGGTTTGGTTTCAGAGGGACCTTAAAGATAATTTAGTTACAACCTCATGGGCAGGGATACCTCCCACTAGACCAGGTTGCTCCAAGCACCATTCAACCTGGCCCCAAAACTTCCAGGAATGGGGAAATCATAGCTTCTCTGGGCAACCTGTTCCAGTGTCTCACCATCCTCACAAAAAAGCATTTCTTCCTAATATCTAATCTATATCTACCCTCTCTCAGCTTGAAACTGTCCCCTCTTGCCTTATCACTACCCATTTTTTAAAAAAAGCTCCTCCCCAGCTTTCATGTAGCCCCTTCAGGTACTGGAAGGCTGCTATAATGTCTCCTCAGAGCCTCCTTTTCTCCAGGCTTAACAACCCTATGAGACATATCTGACCCCAAATCTGGGGTTTCTGAGCTCAGCAATGGGATCACAACAGTAAGTGATACAGCCGAAGCAAAACACTGGCTTAATCAGAATTTCAAGATCACAACTTGTATGGCTAAATAACAAGGGCCCTGGGACCAAACCACTCTGACCAGATTGTGTCCACTCTCCTGAGAAGTAGTCCTCTCCAGAGAAGGCATATTTTGGCCAGAGTTAACTGGATCAGAAAAAAGGAGTCTGGAAAATAGCTACCAGTTTTGCAGAGGGCAGATGAAGGTCCAGGTCTTGCTCCCTGGTTTTCTGCACAGGGGTTCAGTGGTAGATGAATGGTGCCTTCCAATGGGCACATCATGGTGACTGCATCAACAAACTAAAAGGGAAAACAGCACTTCTACCACTCATGTTGCACTTGGCAATGCTGTAGACCCCAAAATGATCTGGTTGGAGTGTTGCCAGATAAGGAACTAAAAAGAAGAGTTGACTCAGTAATAGAGAATGTATGATTTACATGCAGCCTAACCTGATATTAACAAAAGTGAGTGCCCGTCAGTTTGAAAGCTGGGGAAAAGTAAAAGGCAAAAAAGGGTGGGGTAAGTGTCAAACAAAGGCAGAAAAGGTGAGCAAACAGGGTAGATGTGGCAGATGAGAGTCTGTGGACAAAGAGCGATAGGCCTTGCAGAGCAGCTCAGAATCTGTAGAAGATAATAAGATATATACCTAGAGAGGCTACAGATGGGTGAGAGGTAAAACAGAGAAGAAAACAACATAAAAGGAGAGCCATTACACAGAAAAAATAATCTATGTCCATACTGCACATGTTGTGACTGGAAAAGGGCTTCAGGCTGCTGTTTCATAGCACTTCTGCCCACCACTAAAATCACAAGGCTGAACGCTGTGAATTTTTGTTGCATATGACTCTGAGCAGGTAGAAAAATTTGGATTGTGCTTATACTAAAATCTTACGTTTAAGCCCTAACTCAGTTTGTTTGACATTCAAATGCTTTCTGTGCATTTCTGCCTCCAAGGCTTAGTTTCCTTTCTCAAGACAGTTCTCTTAAGCAACTGGTTTGTGGAAACTTAGGAGCTCTAAAATGCAAGGTTGGAGTCGGACACAGAGACAGTCACATAAATTAAGAGCAAATCCATTAAACCTTGTTCTTTGTGAATCCACATAATTGTCCTAACCCAACACATTGTCCCTCCCTTTCTACATGTCCCTCTCTATGTTCTACATGAACATAACATTAATGATATCAGGGGGAGTCACTGACAGAAAAAAGGATTCACGCAGTTGAATTTCAGTCTGCAGACTGTTGTGCTTAGGATGCATGCCAGAGTCATTATGAAAATGATGAAATGTGACAGATCCTCAGGAAATTTTGGTATTCATAGTCCTCCAGCCACATATTTCTCTAATTCTCAGTCAAAATTGCAGGTGTTCTTGTAAGAAAAACATATTAATGTCTGACTGTAATTTTGCTAGGGCACGCAGTCTGTTACCTCGTTACATATGTGGAGTAGTGTGTGTCAGAATAACACCTGGGTGCTGTTGATCATACAAAGGTGCTTTGATGTCTGTAATGGTGGGAAAAAGAAGACATTGTGCTCTGAGAAGTGCAGGCAGTTGGAATCCTTGCTAGTTGAAATAACAGAATACATATAAGGTAGCCTTTACATGGAAGAAAGTGTTTTGGCTTGGTATTTTTTGTGATATATGGCATAGTGTGCATTTTCTGGATTACAGCATGATTAGAAAATACTTTAATTCCAAGTTATCAGGCAGCTTGGCTAATATATTTGTTTTATCAAGAGATGGGCAAGTCAGGTCATTAATCTGGTGTCAACTCCAGACTGTAGAAACGTAAATTTGGATGTCTCAACATTGCTACAGGGAAGATAGATTCTTAATTCTTCATTACACTCAGTGGTAACCAGCACAATAAGTGTACTCTAGAGAATTACTCAGCTTGCTCTAATATAGACACATTCACTTAGGGTCCACTAACTATATTAACTAGCTCCCAATTAGTTAGAAAAGTGAATTAGGTGTCTAGTTCAACACCTGCTCCTAGATGTCTGCAGTTCAGAGCTAAATCCCAGGCCAACAGTTTGATATTGCAATTAAAGTGACATGAATGTACTGATGTTTAATCAGTGGGATAATCCTGTTGTCTTGAGCCA
Organism: Chaetura pelagica; assembly: GCF_000747805.2. Classification (NCBI taxonomy): domain Eukaryota; kingdom Metazoa; phylum Chordata; class Aves; order Apodiformes; family Apodidae; genus Chaetura; species Chaetura pelagica. Next base: position 1,321,859 of record NW_009953960.1, read on the forward strand.
AGGAGGTTGTGGGTATAAAAGGAATGTCGAGTTGTTAGCAAGGTTTTCCACTGCAAGAATGTTTTTATAACACCAACAATAAAGGAGGGTAATTAAATGTTTTTCTATTTCTGCCCAAGAAAGCCTAGAACTTGCTATAGTAACTGTAATAGGAATGGTCAGCATTTAACCTAGCTGAAGTAGGAAGTGATGAATTAAGACTTGTACAAGGCAGGAGATCAGCACAATTGGCATACCAAGGGAAGAATGAAGATTACAGTCCACAATGTAGATTTACATGCCTGAAATACTAGTTAGACACTAACTGCCATAGTGATTATATATACTAGGCCAGTGACTTCAGTTCACCCACCAACACTGCAATATTGTTTGCCCTGGGGAAATTGGTACATTACAGTTTGTTATCTATTGATTCTCTGAGAAAACCAAACAAAAAAAAGCTGGTTTTCTACTGATCTAATATTTTGTCTAGAATCCCAGATGTGAATTATTTGGAATCTTTTAAAGGGAAAAACTTTCTTAGATTAGTTCTAATAAGCAGACATTTTTTACTAAAGATTATATATATATTACATATATATATATATCTACAGTGTTGTAGATATTTTTATAATGGGATACGGTATATAAAATATCACTTTGACTATAACATAATTTATTGAATTAATTCACAGAATGTTTTTGTTTCATTTCATATTCTCTGGACTTTTGTACTTCTGGAAAGAATTTGAAGCCTTCCTTTGCCTACATCCTAATCAATCCATCCATCAACTATTATTTTCTTTCTGGCATGTTCATGGAAAGAGAAAATCGAGCATTTATGATTTTTAGTTTAAGCAGGCAAGATATTTTTGTCCTCAAATCCAAAGGAGGACACAGCCTCCATTTCCCACAACCATAAATATTTGTTTCAGAGTAAATTTCAGTGCAATGCTGTGACAGATGAGTCAAGGATTGTGCATTTGCAGGACAGGTACAGGTCTTTAGCTTTCTTTTTCCTTTAGTGTGACCAGTGGCTGAAGACACTCAGACACTGAAGTACTAAACAAAAATAAACTTGACAAATTTGGAAAGGAAAATAAGAAAGAGGGTTGTACAGCTGGGGAGTGAAAGGAACTCTATAGCATAGATGATGTGGTCATTTAGGCTTTCAGTGACAGAGAAAAAACTAGCTCAGACCTGGAATAAAATATAAAAAAACCAAAGGTTATCAGTTAGAAGGTATCTTTAAAATGTTTAGATTATGGAGAATTTTTACTGGAATTTTAAAATTTTGATGAAAACCACTAAATATCTCTGGATTTTTCACTTTATGGTAGAAGTTAGTGCATTCCTATAAAAAATATTTTCCAGAGAACTAAGATAAATCATACAAATAACATCAAACAAAGAATGAAAAAGGGGTCACAAAGATAATCAGTAGCATTTTCAGTGCAACTTCCGCTTCATTTTGCTCAGCTTGTAGACACAACTAACATATCTAAGGCAAAGAGAGGGAAGGTACATCTACCTGCTCCTCCTCCATGCTGATGACAGGACCTAAAGGGTAAATTGCAACTCCACTCATTCTGGTTATGGCAGGCCAAAAGTGGTCACCTGGAGGTCCTTTAATTGTAAACTGGCTAACAGTCAATAATGAAAGTCCAATGCAGAACGTGGTGGTGATAACAACTGAGAAAAACAAAAGGATTTTTAGCAACAAAAGGAAGGCTTAAGAGAATGTCCATCCTTCACTGGATGCAGGTAGAACAGAGTAACAAAGGATGAGGAAAGGGCTGAAGTAATTAATATCTTCTTTGCCTCAGTCTTTAATAGTAAGACCAGTTGTTCTCCATTTACCCAAGCCCTGGAGCTGTAAGACAGGGATAGGGAGCAGAATGAAGCCCCCATAATCCAGGGGGAAATGGTTAGCAACCTGCTGCATCACTTAGACATATACAAGTCTATGGGGCCTGATGGGACATACCCAGGGGTACTGAAGGAGCTAGTGGAAGTGCTCACCAACCACTCTCTATCATCTATCAGCTGTCTTGGTTAACTGGGAAGGTCCCAGTTGTCCAGAGGTTAGCAAACCTGATGCTAGTCTACGGGAAAGGCCAAAAAGAGGATCCAGAGAACTAGAGGCCTGTCAGTCTGACCTGGGTGCCAGGGCAGGTAATGGAGCAGATCATCCTGAGTTGCATTATGAAGCACGTGCAGGACAACAAAGCAACAGGGCCCAGTCAACACAGGTTCATGAAATGCAGGTCCTGCCTGACGAACCTAATCTCCTTCTATGACAAGGTGACCCACTCAGAGGATGAAGGAAAAGCTGAGGATGTTGTCTACTTAGATTTCAATAAGGCCTGTAGCACTGTTCCCACAGCATTCTCCTGGACAAACTGGCTGCTCATGGCTTGGAATGTTGTATGATTTATTGGGTAAAAAACTGTCTGAATGGCTGGGCTCAAAGAATTGTGGTGAATGGACTTAAATCCAGGTGGCAGCCAGTCACCGATGTGTTCCCCAGGGCTCAATACTGGGACCAGTTCTGTTTAATATTTTCATCAGTTATCTGGATAAGAGGTTTGAAAGCAACCTCATTAAGTTTGTGGATGGCACCAAGTTGGGCAGGATTGTTGATCTGCCTGAGTGTAGAAAGGCTCTACAGCAGGACCTGGACAGGCTGGATCAATGGGCCAAAGTCAATTGTGTGAAGTTCAACAAGGCCAAGTGCCAGAAACTGCACAACTACACAATGTGTCAGTCTCTTCTTCCAAATAACAAGCGATAGGATGAGAGGAATGGCCTCAGGTAGTGCCAGGGGAAGTTTAGATTGGATATTAGGAAAGTGTTGTCTGGCACTGGAAACAGCTGCCCAGCAGACTGGTTGAGTGAGTCACTATCCCTGGAGGTAATTAAAAGACGTGCAGATGTGGTAATTAGAGATATGATTTAATGGTGGACTTGAAAGAGTGGTGGGTTAATGGCTGGGAGTCATGTAGATATGGTGCTTAGGCACATGGTTTAGCAGTGGGCTTTAGAGTGTTGGGTTAATGGCTGGGCTTGATGATCTTAAAGGTCTTTTCCAACCAAAATAATTCTATGAAGGATGAACATTTTTTCCTTTCTTTTTTCTTTTGTATTTTTCCAAATCAGTTTACCAAGAATCCAAATTTAAAACAAAAGAGGGTCACAACACTGTAATTTGGTGTCATTGAAGAGGGGATACAGGGAGAGGCAGGAGAAATATATTAACCTGGATTGTGAATTCAGAGTATATATTTCACAATGACCTCATGAGGACAGTGGAGCAAAAAGAGAGTCTGTTATCAGTCACTTTTGGTTCAAGCGGCTTCAAAAAGCAAGAATAAGTAAGATGAGTCCTCCCAGGCTGGGAGAACTCGCCGACATAAAAGATTAATCAGTACAGATATAAGAAACTTTCTCAGGGAATTAACCTTTATTTAAAAAGTAAAAAATGAATGTTGGTATCTATTTGCAAGCCTAGGTCGAGCTGTCCTGTCCCAGGGCTCTGTCACTCTCACAGCAAAGAAGATTTTTCTGGTGTTTACGTGGAAACTCCTGTGCTCCAGTTTGCACCCATTGCCCCTTGTCCCCACCTCATTCAGCAGTGGACCTAGATCGACTCTAGTGTTAGTTCTATCTGCATTGTATTTGAAGAAGCTCTTTCTGTTGTCTTTGACCTCACTAGCAAGGCTTATATCCAAGGAGGTCTCTAAATTTCCTAATTGTCTCCCTACATCCTTTGACAACAGTCCTATATTCCTCCCAAGTGACCAGCCCCTCCTTCCGTGATCCATAGATTAATCTCACCCAGTGTACCTATGCATTGAAACACATTGTGTGGCAAGAAAACCCATCAATAGCAGCAGGGGAAAGCATTCCTGACCTGAACACCACCCAGCTCAAACCAGGCTGACAGACATCCGTTTTTGCAGAAAAGAAAATCAAATCAGTGGCTTGCTTGATATTGCAGATTACACTTTAGCAAAATGGAAGAAAACCGAGCAATCAAAGGGAGAAAAAAATGGAGAATCCTGAATGTTGTTATTTTGGTGTCACTTTGCAGAGTGTAATATAATTTAAGAATTTGCAACAATTCCTGTTATTGCTGTGTTGCATGTCACTCCTACTTTCTGCTCTATTAGGACATATTTCTGTGTTGTGCAGCTGTCTAAGATCTGCTTTTGCTTTAAAGACATATGCAAACAGCTGTTTAATGAATCTGTCATTTCCTTATCTTCTATCCTTCTGTAGTCTGATTATTTCTAAGTGCTGCATTGTCTTTTAGAGACATTTCTTGTAGCAGAATAAGTCACATTTTCTTCTGTAGTTCTAATATTTATGTCAACTCAGGAAAAATATCCTCTCAACATTAAATCTTTAGAACTAAATACAAAAAAAAGCAAAGCAAGGGAATAAGTTGATACATTAGGCATTAAATGTGATGTGATGTTTTACAAGTTTGATCTCACAAGGAGCATGTTGTCAAAGGAAATTCTTCAGCTTGTTCACATGCTTGTGAACTGAATGCCATTTCAATGCTTGATGGAAGTAATTTAAAATAATATGTTAAAATGCCATATATCATAGGCAAGCAGTTTTCTTTGAGACCTGCTGCATACAGTCTAGACTGATTTTTTAAATTGCTGTCAGTTACCGCTATAGTCTAGTACTCCTCAAGTTGACATATTCTGAATGGCAGATTGAGGATAAGAGTGAATTATTTTTAAATGTGAAGATAAAGGAAAATGGGGGGAAGAAAAAGAACCAAACTGCAGAGAGATTCAGGAAAATATCTTAAAAAGCATTCAGGTCTAAAAATTGCAATTGGGATGAGGACCATAAGAGGCATGGCCTGGAAAGTTATATGTAAAAAAACCCATGTGAGTCATATGTGCACACCATCTTCTTTCAAAAAGGTGTATCTTAACAGTTTTAAGAAAGAGAGATGCACTGCAAGAAAGTGACAAAGCTTGATTTTCAGTTTAGGATTACTGTTGAGATCTTTTTTCTATCGCGAAAATGTAAGACCAATGTTTGGAATTCTGTTTTACTGTGACTTGGACTCACTTTGTGTTCCCATCTCTAAGAATCCTATTCAAGTTATGCGATTTGAAAGGAAAAAAGGGCCAGGGAAAGATCTACCTGAAAACCGAATCTATTCTGACTAAGCAATCAGCAGTTCTGTGATGAGATGCAGCCTAATTACTTTTGAGTGGGCACCATCACCCTGCCATTAGCTGAATCAGTAATACAGCGATGCCTCCACTTCTGGGTGCTCCTGAGGATGCAGATGCACAGTCCGGCCACCAGCATATCCTGAGTTGCTCAGACATTCCAGAGCAGCATAGTTTGATTTAAATAAATTCATTTTTCCACCTTTTCTATACTTCAGCTGACCCACAGACCAACAGATGGGGAAGTCCTGGTAGAATATGCTCTCCTAAGTCTTCCTACCATGAGTGCAGTTGGGCTGCAGGCAAAAAGCCTCTCCCCTCCCAGCTCTTCCTCCACTGTTGCCAAATCCATGCCCGCACTTGGCCAGTGTACTCTTCTCTCATTTACATGGGATTTGCACATTTTTGAATATTAGCTTTACCTGTAGCATTAATAATTCTTATTATTCTGCTATTTATCTTCCCAATTAACATTTAATCCTGTAATATAGCTAATTCTTCCAAACCCAGTAAAGATATTGAGATCATTGACAAGGGAGTGGTTATGATGGGGTCTTATCTTCCTCTTCTTTTTTATATGCAAAATTGAGGCCAATACAAGGGCTGGAATTTGGTTGCATCAACTTGTGGGTCTAGGAAGTACATATTGGAAACTAAAATAATCCATGTCCCCTCATCTCCCTCATAATCAGTGGAGATAAGGAATCACTTTTAAGAGTGTGGTTTGACTGACCAATTTTGGTCATCTGCTTTTGATGAGATACTTTAGACATGCTTATCCTTCTTGTACTTTAAAAGCAATCTGAGTGACCAGCTCAGCTGCAAACATCTGTAGGTTGTTCAGATGACTTTTACTTCAGGTCATCATCTAGGTTAATGTTACTGCAAACCAGTGTCCTGATTAATGGAGATATTCAAGACCTTATACTAGGAAAAGCATGAGATGCAATTTCCTGGACAAATCTGATTTAACTGTCTGATGTGACAGCATCAAAGAATAATCTTTAAGAACTGCACAGAAATACATATATATATATATATACACATTTCTATGAGCATTTTATATAAATTGTTCCCTGTATTTCCTTTCTTTTCTAGAGTTTTATCATTCGTGTTAAAATATTAAGTACCATTTTGTTTTCTTTAACTAGTCAGGTTCTTTTGAAATGAAATGTCTAAATTTTCTGTGGAAGTCAGGGCTGCTAAAAGAAAAGAGTTATTGAATTCTTTTCAATTAGTTTATTGTACCTTTACATGGCAAGCTACAAAGAAAAGAAAACATGAAGTGAAATTACATAAACAGAAATAAATTGTGACAATCCCACAGATAAGCACTGAGACAGGACTTCAGCTCATAGTGAAGCAATACACTGACATAATACACTGCTGAGTACACAATTACATCATCCCAGACTCCTTTACCTCTTCCCTGTTATTAAATGCCTCCAAAATTTCAGCTAGCAGTATTTTGCTGAACATGATGAATAAAATGATCCTTGCTTTATGACTTATATATAATTTTCTATATGTTTCATTAAGTTTGAGAACCTTTTTGAAATTAAATTATGAAATGGTTGGAACTTATGAAAGTAACAGTAAGCTGGAATAAGAAAAAAATGGAGCTTTTATTAGGCAAACTGAAGCACAAGAGAGGTGTTGTCAATGGAAAGGGAATTTGTGGCTAAGCCCCTTTTTTTAGAGGCTTAAATATATATTGATGCCTGCTAACTTTTAAGAGGTCTGGCTTCTATTCTCAGTAGTTTTTTTCTTATCAGTATCTTGTGCTTCTTGGAAAACTGTCAACACAGCATTTTCATGCCTTGATTTCCACCTTGTGTGTTCTTGGTGGTGCTGCTTGGCACAACAGACATGCATTTCTGGATAATTTGGTTGCTAAATTCACAGAAGATTTGGAAATGGAAAATCCTTGTGAGCTACGTAGGAAATGATGTATACCCAGTTTCATGTTATTCTACCAGTTATAGCCTCACTCATCCCTCAGTAGACTCATTTTAGCTTACATCTTATTTCAAATACCTAAAGAGACTAAAAAAAAACCCCAAAACTAGAATAAATGATAGTATTTAAATTATTTTTCATTCTGCTTTCATTGATCAGAAGAAGTCTCTTACTAGAAATATTCCTACTGGGAAATGAATGTGGTTAAGTTATTTGTTCATAAATATGCTGCAATAAAAGGCAGGAAATTATATTTTTAAGTCCTTTGAAGACGCTGACATATCTAGAGTGAGAATTGCTCAGCAGGGGAGTTAAGGGAATATACCTGAGTATCCCAAATAATATAACCAGCTTTCAAAGATAGGCTACATTTACTGTTTTATTAGTCTTGTTCTTACATATCAGAAACTGTTAACACTTTAATTACCACAAGTATTTAAAATTATATTTGTGCAAACTTCTGCTACCCATTTTCACTGTCATCAATTTTATTTTTTGCAGGGGTGGGCAGGCAATTTATAATTAGTTACTATAAATGTTTCAGTACAGAAATAAACTCCATTTCTGTACTCTGTCAAACTAGTACAACAGCACTTTTTAAACTGTAGTTACGGGAAAAACCTATAAAATTATGGATTTAATCTTTTTCCTACTACATGTAAAATCTGAAAAGGGGAAAAATATGTGTCTTTGCATTGATTAGTTTTATATAATCTTAAATCCTTGGCTTGCCTGCTGAGGTTGCTGAAACAGAGATCAGTTCTATTTTAGTTTAGAAGAACTAAGGAAAAACAAAGTCTGCGTGGTCTGCCAGGTGGCTAAAACTAAATCACAAACACTGGGTAAGTTACCCACTGTGGTCTCAGACTCCCATCTGTGGGAGGTGTGTCTCAGCTTCTTCCTTGGTCTGTACAGTCACATCTCAAGATAGCTCTGGGAAACCGACAGTCCCAACACTGGTTAAAAATTACATACTGCACAACTTTGAAAAAGGGCAAATCAGTAACTCAGATCTCTCTGCCTTGGGAAGTGGTTTCCTTATACTTTCAAATTTTTCTGCTTACATGAATCTTGGTAAAGTCTTGGCTGGACAGTGCTCCAACTCCTACAGTTTTAGAAAGGAACCAATTTGTCTGTTACTTCCAGCCACTCCTGAGTCCAACACTGTAGTTTATGTAGAAGTGAGAGGCAGATTTTCAAAGTCAGGCACCTTATTCCTGGGTGCTGTCTGTAGCATGGATATAGCCAGTAAGCACTGAAGCTTCTGCTTTTGTTCCATGACCAGCTGATCTGTTGCAATGGCTTGTCTCATCATTTCCCATCTGGTATATATTTTCTTGGCTATTTGAGACAGCATGTGGTTTACTTTTGCACATGTTCCTCATTCTTTTTATATCAGTAATGACACAGTGTCATAATAATGGGAATAAAAAATAACTGCCATTCTCCCAAAAGTGAGAGCACTGATCTCTTAACTAACAGATAGCATTTGCTTAATTTGCCTAAGACACTCTGTGGTTTGGCCCTGCTGACAGTGCTGGAGACCTTCCAGATGCAGAGGATTATGAAGTCTTGGACAGCATCGGCATTTCCTGCCATTTTTACTAGGAAACTTATAGAGCTGACACCACAAACAGCCCAGGTCTCAGAATCATGTGAAAAATCTAATCTTCCATTAAAAAAAATAGTTTCAGCTGGAGCAAACACGCCATACCACTTACATGATTTCTAAAAACTCCAAAAGCACAGGGTTCAGAAGGCGATATCATTACAATAACTGCAAAGAAAGACATTATTTATTTTAAGTTGGCTCCACAATTTTTCTTCTCCACTTTTGTATTTTTACAATAAGAACTAAAAAATCTACCTGTAAAAAGAACAGTTGTTTCTTTTTCCTTCACCAACCAGACTCACTATATTCAACACCTTGTCTCAGACACCTCATGCATCAGTTCTATATCCCATGTTCAGCACTACCCAGTGCTATGGGTAACTGGGCAATGATTTTGTTTCCTCCATCCATTAGAAAAAACAACCAACAAAAAATCACAAATAACAACCAGTCAAAAAACAACCATCCAAACAAAAAAAACAACCAACCAGACCTCTAACACCACCATAAAAATCCATTTCCTTTAAAAATTATTGAGCCTTCAGTCAAAATATGGGAATTTTTTTAGACTTTCTGAAAGACATGAGCACATACAACACCTTGAGTCATTAGGCAAAAAGAAGAGAAGCAAATAATGTTTTTATGAAAAATATGAGATGTAAAAAAAAAATCTTAAAGATCCATCTTGCTACAAAAATTCTACATACTTTTGTTAGCCTGTGTCTCACACTCCAAGGGAAGACACAAGGAATTACAAGTAGTGATATGCAGGACTCCTGAAGCACTATATCAAGTTTTGGCTCTTAAATTGTGATGGCTCTTATTTTCAGTAAGTTTTGAAGGCAAAATTGCAGCTGGTGAACATTTGTTCCCTGCAATCTTTGGAAATATAAATAACAACTAACAAACTGCTTGGCTGAAACCTCAAATGCTAAGAGAGGATGGCAGACGCTACAAAGTAGTATTTACAATACTAATGAGGCAGCAATGACTAATAGCTCAAGGAAGCTTATTTAAGAGTCACTTCACAGCTGGTAATGAAAGTTTATAACAAAAAAATTACAAAGATTATGAACATATAAATCAAAATTTATTAGAAAACTCCCAATTATTAGGAGTTTTACAAACTTCACAAGAAATCCTCTGTACTCTATTATTATTATTTTAATTTTTTTTGAGTGAGTGTTGGTTTTTGGCACTTTGTTTCTTGGGTATCCAGACTTGTGCAAACTAAAAATCAGGTCTTAATATGGGGTTAAAGGTGAGTACATAAGAATCACACCATGCAACGTCACTTCTGAGAACAGAACTACTATGGAGGAGAAAAAGATTTTAATACTGATCTTGTTACGGGTTTTGAAAAGTTGAAGTTGGCTTCCGAATTATAAAAATCATCCTTCCTCACCTGCTCACAGTTAGTGCCTTCACTTTGTGTTTGCAATTTATTTTCCAGAAGTCATGCTAACATAATCACGTCCACTAAATAACAGGTAAAAGGAAGCAGGTGCCATGCATAATGAAATTCCAGTTTCACAGTAGCTGAAACGACAATGGTTTTGGTCAGGATATTTAAATTAGCTGTGATGAGATAAACTGGAGATAAAGAAGTAATTTTCAGTAAAACCTTTCCAGATCCACTTTGGAACCTCTAAAACAGCTGAGATAATTCTCTTGCTACCCTTTCTTTGTGCTATTTCTTTCATCATTAACTGTGTAAAATAATATTTGACATGTGAGAACATGGATGAAATAAACTGTTTTCTTTCTTGCTTGAGAATGATGCCAGAAGAACTTCCATGGAAACTAACACCTTATTAATCCATGCAGCAGATGCAGACAGCCTGAGACAGGAATCCTACTTCAGTCTCTTAGTGTACCAACAAAGGATTACTAATAATTAAAAAACAAAACCAAAACACAACAAAAATAAATTAAAAAAAAAAAACACAACAAAACACAACACAAAAGAACCAGACATTTTATGTATGTGTAGGACTTTATGAAGTTTTCTGGGTTTTATTTTTTGAAGCTTCTTTCTATGGCTCAGCAACAAATCTAAGCAGAATTCTTCAGAGCAACCAGGCTTAGTTGATATTCTCACTCAGACACACTAAAAACCATCATAATTCCAACCTCTAAGAAGTCAAGCTGTGAGCAATATAATTTTCAAAATGGGAAAGAAGGGCATACATTGGTTATGGACAATCTGTTCTTGTAACTTCTATAATCAGCCAAGATGATCAGCTATGGCCTTCCTCATTATAACAGAAAATCAGATTTACCTCTGCCAAAATAAATAGTAACACTTAGCATTTCTATTGCTCTTTAGCTCTTAGAGCTTTTTAGAAATATTAACTAATTACAGGAAGAGTTTTGAAGTTTCCTAAAAAAAATACCAAAACTTAAAATTCTGTGAAGGAAAATGAAATTCCTGCAGGGAAAAAGATCCTTGAAATGTGTCTTATTTATACTTAAAAAATACTTGTAGGGGAAAAGTAAATCAACAGCTCCAACATCAATCCTATTACAACAGTATGTTTAATGATTGCAATTTCTCTGCAATTATTTCTAATAATTTTTTGGTCATGAGGTTATAAAAAGAATGACCTGACATGGTGTCTTCATCATAAGAAATTTGATTTGATCACTCAGGATGTTGTTTTTTTTCAAGTCTGTGTTGTATTATTTATGTGTGAGCCATTTGCTTTAGTGAAGAACTGTGACTTAACTAGTACAGTTTAAATAATTGCCTTTCAAGTAGAAGTATCAAAGGTAGAAGCAAAAATGTTAGGGTAATAATCTGATAAAAAGTAGCAAATTATTTAAGGTACTTGAGCTATTTTACAGTGACAAATGGCTTCTTCAGAAATTTTCAAAATGATTATTTGGGAAGTTCATTTTTAAGGAAACATTGAGACTGGAAAGAATTTCTTGTGGTTACTTTTTCTCCTACATGTAGCTAGATTTATATTTCTTATTGGTGTCTCTTATTCAGTATAGTAATATACACTATCTACCTGCTAAGCAGTTCTGTAATAAAGAAGCTGTCATTTCTTTTCTGTTTGTATAGTGGAGTGTTACAACATACTTTTTTTTTTTCTTTTTTTTTTTCTTTTTTTTAAAATTTAAATTATTTATGCCCTTATGTCTGTTCACATCTTTGAAAGTAGGCCAAAGAAATACCACTTACATTTATATTTCTTCCTCAGCTCTCCCACTCTAGTGCTCTGATAGTTAGGATAGAAATATGTCTATGTCTAAAAAAATAAAATAAAATAAAAATACTCCAATTGTTAAATAAGAAGACTTGTCAATCATGTTCTTCATTTTAGAGCTTCAGATGTTGCAGGATGGCTGGGTTTTTTGTACCAGAAGTTTTTCAGGTACTTCATGCTCAAATCCAGTATTGCTGTAGTTTACATGGATGGAAACAGCAGAATTAATGGCTTTGGTCAGGCAAGCATCCAGTTGGAAGTAAGTTATTTTCTAACCTGACAGATGTCTTATTCATGTATGTTGCTATATGAGAGAGCAGCATCTGTATCCAAAAAACATTTCTAAGACATTAATTCATTGCAAGCCTGTATCTTCAGCCAAAATAAACTATTACTTTCCTGAATGCTTGTTATGTTCATCTCTTACTTGCTTAGGTTCATCCAAATATTCTTTGCTTATGAATCAATCTCTCTGAGCATCACTTCACATTGGTTTTGATGGTATGGTTGCATCTGCTAAAAGACTGGGAGGCACTTTGTCTTACATGTTTCCCTCTGATATGTCTGTCTGTCCTATCTAAAGAGGTATTTGGTTCATATTCATAAAGCCAGTGTAGGACTAGTAACCTTAGGTATTGAAAGAAGAGTGAGATTTATTAAACTTTAGCATCAGCAGAAACCACAGTGTCAAAGTGAAATAAAAAACAGAGGACAAAAACCCACAATCATCAGAACTGTAATGTGCTAGTGACATGATGCCATTGCAATTGCTATCCAGGCAAAAGAAACGTCTTAGGAAACAATTTTGTTTTTCCTTTCTCCCACCCGTTTCTTGGGTACAAGCTCTGGGCAAGAAGCTACACACATTTTTGGGTATTAGACACTGCCACAGTTTCTGAACAACTTGAAGATGTTACTAGATCTGTTGTTCTCAAAGATACTCACAAAGTGAATCTCTCTTCTTTAAATTCTATTTAGAAGAGGCTGGATGGGACCCTGAGTAACCTGGTCTTGTGGGAGATGCCCCTGCTCATGCAGGGATGTTTGAACTAGAAGATCTTGTAGATCCCTTCCAAGCCAATATATTCTATGATTCTATTATTATATTCCATAATCCTATAGATTATATATCCTTGTAAATGGAATGTAGAAAGATGGGAAAAATGTAAAAAAACCCTCCTTAACCTTACAGCTGGGCTACACTTTTCTTTTGACTCACACAAACCTTCCAAGCCAAACTATTATCTTTACCCCTCTACAGAAAATCTAGCAGGATTTTTTCTCCCAGAAATGTTTAAATTTATCTCCAAGCTATTGACACATTTGCTCAGAATTGAATCTACATCAAAGAAACACAATATAAAGACACAGAACAGCTGCACCAGCCTTTATTTGTTCTTGATTTCGTAATTGCAGCAGTCAAAAGTGCTACTGGAAATAAAAAATCCCTGAATTGGACTATGAGCTGTGGGAATTATCCCAGCATGGAACATGACAGATGCTTCATCTTGTGGTCAGAAACAGATCTATGGTCTTCAGTTTGAGAAACACTATGTTTTGACACGTTGTGTTATTCCCATGGTCTCAGCAGTGAGCTGTACTGGTGAAGAGCTACAGTTTAGTATGTATTCTTTATCACTGTTCTTTATGCTAAAATACTTTATAGATTTTATGGAATATTTATGCACTATTAAAATTTTGGAAAAATAATTAACAAAAAAAAATAAAAATAGAAAGCATATTTCTCTCACAATTTCCTATTTTGAACACAGAATGGCCAAAAATCTGTAACTCAGTGTAAGGTTTTATTCAGATTAAAAAAATAAATAAATACAGGAAATATATGCATGCAAAAATGAAAAAAAGAGTGGTCATTTGCACTAATAACATAATACCATATGATAATTCCATGGTACCATGAATATGATTAATTAAATGATACATTTTTTTGACCATAAGTAGTTGTTAACAAATGGTTTCCAGATTCCATTAAAGTCATTTCTCTTGATGTGATCTCCCTATATGACATATAGGGAGGTTAGGAGGGGGGAATCAGAAAAAAACTATGAGAAAGAACATGAGATGCCATACACAAGATTTTCACAAACTTAAGTCATAGTGTGGATCAAACCATGCTAGTGGTGCTGAAGAGACTATCCTTGGGTGTATGAAGTGTAGAATTCCCCTCCTTTTTTGTAGTTTGCTCTTTGCACAGCCTTACTTTGACTTTGCTGAATACAGAGGGGAAAAAAAAAAAAAATAGACACATCATCTCATCCACTGCTGAGAGGTGCTCACCTGTGAGATTTATCATATTCATTGTTATGAGCATCAGGGCTCAAAGGACTCAAAGCTGGTTTCAATGAAGTTGTGTCCTTGCTAACCTAGGATGAGAGAGGACTTTTGGCATGATCCTGACTCAGCCCAGTGGGTGTGATTTAAATGGAATAGGATCCATGAAACTGAATTAGAAAATCACTTCAGTGCAGCTTTAGGATATCTCTGGTAAGGAAACGATGCAGTTAAACACTGTTCCTCCTTCTGTGAGGGTAACTGGCCTGATTTGGTGGTCTATGTGTCCACACCAGTGACAACAGCCAGATGTCTCATCGGTTCATGTCACATTAAACTGGGTATTCTATAAACACACACACACAAAATAATCCCCAAAACCAAGGCCACACATTTGTTTGCCTGTCCTCAGAGATTCACAGGATTTTCTCTTATATTGTATCTACCATCGTATAATGTCTCCAGTACGTTACTGATGTTGGAGGTTGAGGGTATATACACCTATGAGAATTCTGAACCTACAAATGCCTATATTTTATTTTATTTTTCCACTGGTGCTAGGAGCAAAGCTTATCATGATTTGAACAATGAAAGCCTACAGAGAAAGCTGCAAGGAAAATCAATTGAAATTCCAAAAGTCTAAACAGACTGCAACACACAGAAAAGGAAAGAAAACAGAAGGAAAATAGAGAGCTCCTAGTCTCATTTACATTATCTATTTGATAATGTTTCTATCCAGACACCACAGACTTCACTCAGCACCAAAAACCTAGTCACTATTGGGGAGATTTAAATTTTACAGAAATAACACAGATCAACCCTGCTCCGTTGGCTGTGTGGCTGCAATTACTTGTTGCCAACCAATACACTTCACTGAACAGCTTCTGCAAAGATTAGATGACTCTTTGTGTTCCCACCCATCTTTTTTCTTCTTCCTTATGTTCTCTTATGTTAGGCTATGTTCTGTTATGTTGTTATGTTATGTTATTTTCTATGCTTGTAACCCTTTGGGGATGTATAATGAGAACAGCAGCACAAATGAGAAAGCAGAAGATATAAAGCAGTGAGCGTAGGTTTAGGTAAAGTGACAGCTGCCATTAGAGATAAGATAATTCTACTAAAAGGCTCCAGCAGAGATTAAAAACTAGCCCACGCTGCCAAGCAGCCAAAGAAAGAACAGAGTTTCCAGGTATTTTTCTCTGCTATTGTTGTTTCTCCTTTTTTTGGATGGGAAGAGGGAGGGCTTGTGAAATTTGTAAAGAATTTAACCTCATCTTTCATTTATATCCTCCTATAAATAACTGGAGGGGGGATAAAAAAAATCCTCTTTTCCTTTTGAGACTACAGTTTTCTTTTCTACAGATGTTGCTCTTCTAGCCCAGCCAGCTTCTGCCTTTTCTTGTCATGCCCCACAGAAAAAGAAAGACAGCACAAGAAAGAAGAAAGAAGCATGGTGAAATTTAAAATGTACCTTCAGCCTTTTTTGAGCATTTGAAAATAAATCCATAAAAAAAAATACTAGTCGTTATTCCATATTTGAATGAATTAATGATTTCCCCTCTTCTGTCTCCCTTATTTTCCAAGTAAAATATGAACATCTTAAACAAACAAAATTACACAATTAAGGAAGTACAGCTCTGAGGTTCTTGTCCAGCTGGCTCTTCTTACAGAACAGCTTGAATCAAACAACTTGCCTTGATGCTGGGTAAAGATATATCATTGGTCAAGAAAAGACAGTCCAAGGATAAGACTGGAGAAGACAGCACTTCTTGTGAGATCATGGGTAAATGTGTTATCCACATCTATCTCCATCTTTCCACTTGTAAAGTTAAGATAAAGTACTCCTGTCTGGACTATTCTCTGCTGTGTAGATTGATTTTGAGAAGAAGAAGAAAAAAAAAAAAAGGTAACTCATAAAACATACTGATGATAAAGTCCCCACTTGCTGCATATATATTTACAGCTTCTGCAAGTAGTTCAGTGCCAGCCATCTCCCAATCTCCTGCTATGGTAGATTCAGTAGCCTGTACTGCCATACTCCTTGCTAGCCAGTGACTACTGCATGCTTCTTTAATAGGGATTAATAACCTAGAAAAATGAGCTGCAGCAGGTAAATATCAGGAAAATAGCAAAGTGATTAAGTTAATTGGAGTTGATGTACTCATCAGTGTAGTTGATTGGGATTTTCACTTTAAAGATGGAAACTTCAAGCACCCACCTTAAAAAGAAAAACAAAACAAAACAAAAAAACCCTTGGAATAATAATTATGAATAATGTCTAGAACCCAATAAAATCCAGCTTGGATCAGATTTGAATACTGTGAAGTTTGGCTCTGATAGGAAGGGACAATTAATACATACTTTAAGGGTCAAACTCAAGGCACTAAAGGTGATTAAGCTGTCTTGAATCCTCTTAATTTAAAATCCTTACATATTATTACGTTGTAAAGCTCCTGGTTTTGGTTTGTTGGCTTTTTTGTTTTGTTGTTTTTCTCTATGGATTTCTATTATTCAGACATTTTACTACTATCTTACTTTCTGTGTGCTCTAGTCCACTTCTGACAAAGAAATTAATGTACTGCATCTACCCATCACAGGTGAATGCCATGACTTTGAAGCTAATGTGGGGGTTTTTTGTAGGTTTTTTAGTACAGAAAGTTACTACAAGAACTATGCAGGTATGTGGCTGTGAGGTATCTCATCCATAGAAGACATTAACCTGGAGTCCTCCTCAGCTGGGAACTTTGACCCAGTAGTGAAATAGGCAGCGTATGCCCTGCAGCACCGGCCAGGGAGGACATCACATCTGCCTGGACACAAACTCAGAGGGATAATTGACTGAAAAGCATTTGTAAAAGTTCATTTTTCAGTGATGTAAACAAAAAAACAAAATTGAAGGAAATGGAGCTCTTAACTGAAGAGCCTGTTCAGTACTCTTGTACTTCAGCAAATTAGCCGCACTATTGCAGTCACTGGAGTAGTTTTCAAGTGGGCAAACACCTGGTTGGCACATTTAGAAGGCAAATTTAAACATGTTTTGCTGTTTCACCTCTAAAACCCAAGTACTCCCTTTCTTTTTTTCTTTTTTTAATAAGTGAGTGTATTGCTGAAATGACCTGTGCATCTACCTTATCTGTCAGAACCACCACATTAAAAGAAAGTTTGTGCTTAAAACAACAACAAAATATCTAGATATATTTGAATCTGATTCTTAAATCACAGGTCTAAATCACACATTTAGTGATGGGGCAGGCCTTTCTTTTCCGAAACTTGAGGGAAATGTAGAAGGTGGGAAAAAGTTGCTATGGGCAATATGTTCTTCTGAGACACATGATTAGACATCTGACAGACTTGAACTGGAATAGTACCCCCAGGCAACCAAACTTATTAACCTTTTTCCAGCAGCTGGCTGAATCTAAAAAGCTCAGCAGTGTCAATTTTTACATTTGTATAGTCCTCAATGAAATGGAAATGGAATGATTCAAAAGGAAAATCATGTGCTGATCTAAAATGAAATATTAAAAAACAAGTTTGGGAGAAAATTGTGCAGAAATACCAGCATGACTGCTCTGAATTAGACATAATTAAGCCAAAACCAGTATTTACAGATTGCTGGACATCCTCTCAGATTATGTGAATGCGTATATATGGTGGAAGTGTGATAAAAAAAGAAGAGATGCAACCAGATGTTTCAGAAATGGAAACACAGAGAAAATTGGTAAGAAACAGTCAATTTAAATATATACATAAGTACACAGTTCAGAACTTCTATATCACTAGATTTAATTACATACAACAAGCACTATAAAAGGGCCTTACAAATTTTTGTCTTAACTTTTATTAAAAGTAGACATTTAAATAAAACTGAATGCCAGAGAGAAGAACGTTGGTGTTGTCTTCTTTAATAGGAGGGTTGGATTTTTTTCCTCCAATGAAGGAGTAAAGAATTCCATCATGCAATGCCAATACTACAACTTAAAAAAAAGTGAGTCATGCAGTAAAGGAGAAAACCTGGCTCTAATTTTTTCATATCACCATCATGTCACATCACACATGCAAGGAAAAGGAAATGTCAGGGAAAAGAATGAAAGCTAATATTTATTATAAATTCAAAAATAATAATAATACAAAGGTTTAATACGTAGTGCTTTTTTTTTTTTTTCCATAAAATTAACTTTTGATAAAAGAGAAATCCAAATATGGTTTTGTTTTCCTTCTTTTTTCCAAGCTTTCATTTCCCTTCTTCATTTCTTGAATACACCTCTGAAGATAAATCACGAAGCTGAATAAATCTAGCAAAGCACAAACAATAACCTTACCCACTATGTCAGTCAAACTAGTCATGTTCCCAATATATTTGAGCAAAATTTTATATTTTTTAAATTATTTTTTTTGTTGTTTTCATTCTACTTTTTTCTTGTGACAGCTGATTATCAGATCTGATTATCATTTGTATTTTTTTCTGCTAACAGCTGTCAGGCTGCTTCTTCTCAGTATGGATAATCTCAAACAGCTAGAAAAGACATTTCAAATCACTTTTTGAAGTCTGAAGAGCAAGAGATCTGCATGTGGCACTCACATTTGCAGACATCTGAGTACAGAAATGGATATTTTTAACAATGCAAGCATGCTGGTAGGCAAAGCTGAGCAGCCACCATGACTACCACTGAGTCAGTTCTTTCCACCTTTCCACCTCATTGCCAGGACACCAGCCCAATTTTTTTGAACTCATATGCAGCCATGAGCACTGCAGTAAAGGTCCTGTTGTTTAGCTGTATAATCTGTATGATATATAAGATAAAACCACTCTAAAGAGTTGCTCTGGACCTTAGTTCCTTAAAAAAGGAGAATCTGGGAAAAAGCATCAGAAATAAATGATATCTTGGGGACAATAAATTCCCTTCCTGCAATCTTATTTCTCACAGAGGGAAACAAGCCTCTGATGATTTATACAGAGAAAAATAATGAGAGTTACTACTCTTATTACAGCAAATGTGTTGTGTATCAACAGATGTGGTGTCACAAAGCACTGCAGAGACCACAGAGCTGCTCTGTGTTGTATAGCCAGTGAAAACTACACTGGGTCCTGCCGTTGGTGTCCTTCAGTAGCACTGAGCACTCCTAAGCCTGTTCCACATCCCTGTTCCCTATAGACAGGGATGTAGTTACACTGACTAGTTAAAGGAGGTACAGAGCTGCTCCTGGTACAGAGCCAGACCTGGTCATTCCAGTTCTTGAAGGTGAACAAATGTGTCAGATCAGCACTGACTTCATAGCTTAACTGTTACAAAGGTTGCAAAATCTATTATACATTCAAGATGGAGACAAATATCCTTACACACAATGTGACAATAGGAAAGCGAAGGATGAAATTACAGTATAAGCATGATATAATAATAAAAATTAAATTCAGTTTAACATTGAACTGGCAACAATATTGACATGTATTTAATTGGCTGGACAACCATGTTTTTCTTTCCGTATGTACTTTCAGTATTGAATATATATAATAGAGTAAGCAGCTTAGACATAGATGTCCACATTTGCACTAGTGATTCCCATAAGTCACCCTGTACAAGTGATGTATATAAAATCCTACAGCAAATCAAAATTGGTGTCAGATATCAGGTTTTTTCTGTCACTGTTCCCACATCTAACCCAGCAGATAAGTTTGACCTTAGACAAGTTATTTAATCTCTCTCTATTTCATGTTCACACATTAATAGACCTGAATGAAACTGCAGTGAAATAAAAAAATAGTTTGCTATTCTTCTGAAATATTCCTGCATTTAAAGCATTTAACATAATGATGCCATAAAAGAACTGATGAAGGACTTGCTGTGAAGTTGGAACACAGGTTTCTGTGCTCACATTGCCTGTATTACTTAGATGATACCTTGAGGGTGATTCCTATTTATGAGGTGATAACCATTTCCTAAGCTATATAACTCCCAGGTTTATTATGCAAGGACACAAATATTCCAGCTTAACAACAAGAGCTCTTAAGGCATTTCATTAAAAATAAATAAATAAATAAAATGGCCCTTCTTTTCATAATCAATCACAATTTTCTTGATTCCCACATCATAGCAACAGACATTGTGTCCTTATTGCTCAGAAAATTCAAACGACAGAGAAAGAAAAGAGATAGATTTTACTTTCTAGGAGGGCCATAATGCATAATGTTGCTTAATGTTGTAGCACATACGAAGTTGGCTGGAAGAAGAAAACCTGAAGAAGACAAGAAAGAAGAAAACAAAGCCATACATTCCTGAACACAGCCATTTACACCTGTAAATTCTACCTAGAATAAAAGGACCTGATCCTTTCCTGGTGTGGGTGATATTTACAAAAATGTCTTTTTACACAGCCTAGGTAGGTAGATCTGCTTACAACTTTCCACTTTTAAGTCATTGCATGATATGTCAAAGTTCAATTCTTATATATAAAATAATTGTATATACTGGACACTATTATGATTCTGGTCCCAAGAGAAAAGTGTCTTCCAGAGAGCAACCCTGATTTATCTTTGTAACTTGAATATGCTAAAGCAATCAGCTCTTTCCTATGGTTAATCTTTTTTCTGCTGAAACCAGAGAAGTAAGAAAAATCTTTAATACGATAATGGATGGAAAAGAATTCTAAACTAAAGTTATAACAGAATTTTTCACCTATTTATACTTTTCAAAGTCAGCTTGTGTATTTTCTGTCAAAAAAAAAAAAAAAAAAAAAGGAAAATAAAAATTTCAGCAAACTTAAGAATTTCTATGAAAAAGAGTATTTAAATCATTCTCAGCAGTTCTTTATGTATTTATGAGACTTTCAAAAAATATATATCATATGCATAATTTTGTTATACCTGGTTATCTATTTTTGAAACTTACCTTGCTTTGCAGGCTCAGTTGAGAGCACTGAAACTAACTTGCCAGCCAGAGCCAGAGGCAATACAGATCCCCATCTCTGTTGCACTAAGGACCTGAAAACAACACAGGACTTTTTCTACAGGTACTGAACTGAAATCCTACAGACTGGGGACTTAAAAGGCCACATCATCCCATATCCTCTTCTGTCTGATTTTCATGCCTTATTTGTAGAGAGATCAGGTGCCAAATGTCATTCTTGTTTCGGATGATCAAGTGCAGTTCTCCCAAAGACAAGCACAACACAAGATACAGAGCTTAGCTCCAGCTTGTTAGTTCACTTTACTATTTAATGTGAAGAACTTCAGCAGTGTTTTTCATGTCTACAACCATGTATAATTATTTAGCATTTTAGGGGACCTACAGGAAAGCTGGGGAGGGACTTTTTGCAAGGGTGTGGAGTGATAGGACAAGGGGTAAACTTTAAGCTGAAAGAGGGTAGATTTAGTGTGAGGATGGTGAGACACTGGCACAGGTTGCCCAGGGAGGTTGTGGCTACCTCCTTCCTACAAGTATTTAAGGACATGTTGAATAGAGCTTTGAGCAACCTGGTCTAGTGGGAGGTGTCCCTGTCCATGCGGGGCGTTGGAACCTGATGATTTTTAAGGTCACTTCCAACCCAAACCATTCTGTCATTCTATGATTACAGACAAAATACATAATTCTCTCTCCTTCCCCATAGCATGCATTAAAATATTTTAAGTTATGCCAGCCCAGGATTTATTTTTTTTTCCTTCTTTCTTTGAGAATGCAGAAGTTAAAGTTTACTTCTCCCATCTTTTTCAAGTTGAAGGACACGAAATGTAGTGCAGATACTTGTTCCCATGGTAGACTTCCTTCTCAGCATGCAGTAATGTGAAACCGAGCACTCATTTGATTATAAATTCACCCAGAGGAATTGCAGAAAAATTTCCCACAGCAAATGTCTGGAAAGCTCAACCTGGCTTAAATTAAAACCTAAATAATTCTCTGTTAACGATAGTTTTCCATTGAGAAATACACCTGCGAGGTTATCTTGCATGTGTGGGATGAGGCCTGAAAGACCTGCAGCAAAAAAGTCACACTCAGCTGCATTAGCTGCTCTGCCCTGTCACTTCAAGGCACTGCCAAGACACTTCAACATCAGACACAGGATCTGAATCTAAGGCAGGCAGGTAAAATTTCAATTCCCACTGTCAATGCTGATACAGAAAAACAGCAAAGAAGGCACAGAAGATATTCCATTAAAACAGGGACTTGTCCTGATAGAATATGAACTTACCCTGGTGACCATAAGTTCTTTGTTTAAGCTTTTTTTGAAAAGCCTGAAAGAAACAATAGTGTTTCCAAATTTCCTATCATGAACTGTTACATCATATGTTAACTTAAATGAATAAAGAGGGGGCTTAAATCCAGCAGGCTCTCATGCTGCAGGACAGCCTGGGTTCTGTATCATTAACTCTGAGCACCGTTACACTTACTATATGAATAATTGCATTAATTGCATTAAGTTCTAGCACCCAGTCTGGGAATTTTGATCAAGAGAAGTGGAATGAGCTTCAGGCCCTGCCTGGCAGAAAGGTGCTTGTTTTTGACATTGGATTAACGAAGAAAATGGAAAGAAATTAAGAAAGCTTCACACACAGTGTCCTGATATTCCAAGATGTAAACAACCTGGACAAGAGCATGAAGTAATAGAGTTGACAAATTCACAGAAATAGAGTGGAATTATCTGATGTAATGAGGTGATAGACTGAAACAGAAACTGTTCAGGTGTGATTTATCTAATAATTCTATGCATGTTTACAACAGGTCAGAGAAATCACTCTAATTTGCTTGTTTTTCTCCAGAGTTGATCAATGCAGACTAATGGGATTGCTGCAGATGGAATAATCTCCAGTAAAGATAATGAATACTAGCACTGCACTGTAAATTGCAATGATATGCAGATATTACAGCTATTCTGGCATTTATTCTTCCTTCACTTTCCAACAGTTGTATTAGATTCCTTAAGAATTTATTTTTTTTATTTCTTTTTTTGTAGATTAATGGGATAAAATTCCTCAGACATCTAAATCAAAAGCATTTGTGTTTGGGAATGAAAAATAGACATTAATTACTTCCAAAGCTAGAGCAGTCTCACTAAAAATGAGAAAGTATACATGCAAAACCTGGCAAAGTTGTGAGTGAACAACAGGTCCCAATACTATAAAAGAAAAATGGAAAAAATGTACTTCCTGGCTACAGTGCAGAGACTTCAAAGTCACATGAAGAAAATATGAGTGTGCAGTTTGGTTCAGAAAAGACATGACAAGATAAATAACAAAAGTATACCCAAAAAATTAGTCAGTTAAAAATATTGCAAAAAGCTCTTTTTTCTTTCTTTTCCCCCCCTCCTCCCTTAAGAACAAACAAAAACTTAGTGCAGCTTTGGGGTGGCATATGGATACCAATTAAGGAGATGTATTCACATACCTCAGCATGAACTTGTGATATCAATAGGTCATAGCCCTTAAAACAGAGAAATATATTTTTAAAAATGTTTGTTTATTCTGAGTTTAACAACAACAGTTGCAACAGTTTAAGTGCAAACAAAGAAGCATTTTGATAGGTACATTAATCTTCAGTCGTCAGGATTTTGGTCAATTGTGTTGGTCTGGTCAATCGCTAACAATTAAGAGCAAGGACTAAATGCGTCTTTGAGGCAGATTTTCTCTGGGAGTGTCCAGGTTGTCCTTATGAAAGATGTCCGGTGGTAGATCTGGACAGGAACATTCTTCATCCAGATGGTCATCCAGCCACCAGCATGCCACTGAGCTCATGATGTGGGACTGCTAATATAACCTGCTTTTGTGGGCTGATATAACTTGGTTTGATCTCTTTGGTTCAACAAGTGCACAAAGCAGTCAGTCACCATGCATATGCAGGGTATGGTAGCATCAAATATCAGCCATAACCAGTAAAACTTTTCAACTATCTTAAATGTAGGGAGGACCTTTCCTATTTTCTTGTCCCTTTCCTTCCTCACTTACTAGCAATCTCAATGATAACTGCTGGATATATCAAGAATATATTCAGGCAGTTATTAAGCCCCAGGCAGTAGCAAGAGGGTGGTTATAAATCAGAGAGTCTTCTGGCAAGTCAAAATTTACTTTGATAAATGCAAGAGAGGAACTTACACTGCTGCATAAGGGAGCAGAGGTGTACATGGCCGTGACACTGAAGAAATGAACTGCCCATGGATATTGCTGCATCACACAATAGCCAAAGAGGCTCAGTGACTGGATTAACCTTGATCCAGATTAGTTTTGGGTCACCTGCAGGAAGGTCTAATCCTCTGTCAGATTCTCCAGTAGACACTACTGTGGCTGTCAGGATGTTTCAAGTGAAAAATCTGTGTGAAGGACTTCTAAGGAAATACTAGTATAAGGCGCCCTGAGAGCTGTCAGAGGGCTCAGGACCCCTTCTGACTTGCACACAGACAGTTAGGCTGCAATAAGCAGATAACTTTTCCTCAAACTGCCCACTTGGCTTGGGAGAACAAGACCCCTTTTGAAAAGCGGTATCTACAAAACTGAGTGTAGGGTTGGGCTTTCTCTACCCATACTTCCATTTGCCTGGATGCAAGTCAGAGGCACACTGAGCACAGGAGCCACAGTTCTCTACCTCTATGGTGTGATGTTGCAGCTGAGAATTTCTCCCCTTGGCCAGCTGCATCAACAGGGGCATTGTGTTGGGCTGGTGCAATTACTGAAAACATCACTCTTGTCCCTGGAAAGCTCAAAGCATTTGGAAAGGCTTTCTATACGTAGCTGTAGTCATGCTTCTTGCTATTTTGATGCCTAAGTACTGAAGATTCCTCCTACTCAGTCAGCAGATCTACAAGGTGAAGATTTGTATCTGATAAAGATGTCTTATATAGGAAGGAAAGAGATGTAGAGAATATGACATAGAGACATGGAGAATTTTAGGAAACCTAAAAATGATCAAACTACATGGTAGAAATGCCTCTTTCTTTGCTTTGACTGTACATGCAACTAAAGGTGACCACATTGCACAGATCTTAAATATCACTTCATGTATGCCACACCAGCAATTTTTGAAAGTAGGATTCTGGATTTCTTTTTGTCTGTCTTAAAAGCATTGAGAATACAATCCTGGGACTACTTAACCCACTTTATTTTCTTTCTAATGGGCATCATTTTCTGAAATGTATTTTTAAAATTATTTATGTCATTAGTTCTTTAAAGTAAATACAATATTTGTAGAAAGTAATTATTCATTGCTTGTACAACACATGCCTATGATCACTCTTTCATTTAAATTAAATTTGAAATTATTTTTTAACTGACTGATTGCACAATATTCCTGATAGAGGGCTTTCATTACCAAACTAAGATGTAAGAAGAACTCAATAGATAGAAGCAGGGACATGTTGTTCAGGACAAATATGCTGTTCAGGTGTGCATAGGTGGGGCCAAGAAACCCAAAGCTGAGTTGGAGTTTCATTTGATAAGGCATTTTAAGGGTAACATGTAGGGTTTCTATATATATTTCAGCAACAAAAGTAAAAGGAAATAAAAAATGTGGCCACTGCTGAATAGGGTAGGAGACATGGGGACAAAGGGTATAGAGAAATCCAGTGAACTCAATGCCTTCTCTTTGCTAAGGTTTGCCTGAGGAATCACAGGTTCATCAGTGAAGTGGAAAAGTCTGGAGCAAGAAAGACTTATCCTCAGGTTATGGATCATTTAAGTAAACTGGACATTCTCAGGCTTGTGGAACTTGATGGGATATACACGAGTGCTGAGTGATGTGGTCAATGTGAATGCAAGGAAACTCCAGACTATCTTTGTAGGGTTGACAAAAGGAGAAGTTCCCCAGGCTAGGAAGAAAGCAATGTATCCAAATAGCAGTTTCAAAACCAAACAGTGATTTCTAATGATAATTCCTAACATATTCCACAATACCAGCCACCTATACATTTTCAAAAGGCTGAGCATGCATTTAAAAAAACGTTGAGAACCCCTATTGACATGGCTTAATATATCTCACTGAGATATTCCAAATCACTTTTGAAACTTTGTTTAGGAACAGAAACAAATGATCCAAAGAACTTCCCACACTGATTATAACCAAGCTGCTTTCTCAACATGATTCAAAGCCAAAAATAGGGGAGAACCTATTGTGTCACATACATAAAATATACTACACTTGCCTCTGCCTGGAAGCTACACAAGGAATTGCAGCCACCAGATATTTTCACAGTCCAGAAGCCACAATAGGCTGGAACTGCTTACTTTTATTGAGAAAACTAGTCATCTCTGTAAGATTGCTTCCATAAATAAAATAAGTAAATGGATGGCATTTTCACAGCTTTTTGACAAGGAATAGCATGTAAATAATGAATATTTGCTTTAAGAAATTGTACCTTTGTATTTATTTTTAGGGTTTTGATTGTTTTAAATTAAACACAAAATAACTTGCCAGAGGCAGTACTAAAGGCTGATTCCTTCCTTATAGTTGTTCAAAGTTGCTTGGAAAAAAAGTCTTTTTTTTAGTGATTTTTTTTTTCTTATTATAACTGTCAACTTTGTCTTGTACACTTTGATGCATGACACTGAAACAGCATGTTTCTTTTAAATTTAAATTACAATTCAGAAAATATATTCAAGCATAGCACAACAACATTGTAAAAGAAAAACAAACAAAAAAAACCCAGCTATTTTTGTTTCCATCCCAACAAAGACAAAACAAGGAGTCATGCAGAAGTGAGCAATTAACAATCTAATCTGCCCATTGCAATCTAATGGCACAAATTAATTTTTAACATCTGTTTTCCTTCTAACATAAACAGGCTTTTTAAAACAAATGGTGAAAATATACTAGGTACTAAGTCTATTTATTGCATGAGTGACATTAACATATCTCTTCTTTCTCCTTCTGCCTTTGATTTAAAAGGAAACGGAGGTGAAAGAAAGAGGCAAAGAAAATGCACAATGTATCAGCTTAGATACTGCTACTTCAACTAGCAACTAATTATTCAGAGAGTAACTCTTCTTATTTATGCAAGAATACTTAAGGAATGACATGAAGTCATGACTATGGATGGAAGACTCTATCTTCCAGTGACAAATCAAGAAATAACACAAGCTTTTTTTTTTTTTTTTTTTTTTTTTTTTGCATAGTCACCTGCTCATAGATTTTTCTTATGAAGCACCTGTCACAGCCCATTTTCTGGCATGTAGCTCACTTGACATTATATTTTGACTTCAAGGTCATTCTGTTATCACTAACTATATCTCCTTCTGTACTGAAAAGATGGTAAGTTCACACAATTTAACACTATTGTAACCAAGGCTTGTTGGGTAGCCTCACAAACTCAGAGATTATTTCAGTTAATGTCAGTCAAAACCTTACTTTTCTCCTTCTCTCAATGACAAGCCATAATGGCTATTTGCTTAGAGAGATAGATATGTTCAGCTGAGCATTTGGAAACAAAGACTACCCTCAACTCAATAACTAGGCTTGGAATATTTAATAGGGTTTTGAACGTGCATCTGAAGAGTGACAGGTTTTCTGTGATACTGATTCAGTTGCAGGCCACTCAAAACAATGAAGTTATGGGCTAAAATCAAGTTGCGACTCCAAAGAAGTCCTATATTCCACCAAGTTGGTAATTTTAGCTTATGTCATGAATTTCCAAGTGTAGCAAACTTTGCTGATGTTCACTCTGCATATGTGCCATTATCACATCATCCTACTGATTGATCTTTGATTTCCCTTGAGACTTTTCTGGAGTCTTTCGCTTCTGGGATCAGGTATTTTTCTTGAGGCCATTTAACTCACAGTTTTATTTATCTTATTTGGAAAATAATTTTCTCTCCCAATTGCTGTAAGATGACATTTGTTCCCAAATGTATTGTCTTAGTAGAAACATGTCCTGATGGTTATTTGATGGACTGCTGTGTGATGACACCAACAAGAGCAATGAGGATAGGTAACTGCTGACAGCTTAGCCACCAGAAGAAAACATCATGGAGTATAATACTGGCTGGTGGACAAAACAAAGGAAGGTAACAATGCTGTAATTAGTAGCAATACATACATACATAAATCTTGGACAGACTACATAAACAGAGTTCAGACAAAGTGTGTTTTTTTTTTCAGCAGATCTCACCATTCACACTAACAGATGACAACAGAGACGTGAGTCTTCACTAAATTTTCTTGTAATTTGAATTTCCCCTGACATTTATATTTCACATATTCCTTCTTATTTCAATACTGATTCCCACTAACTGCCTTTCATAGCAGTTGAAGAAGAAAGCTTTGGGGAAAAAAACAAAACAAAACAAAACAAAACAACAACCAAACATAATAAACGAACAAACAAAAAACCCCAAACAACTGAATTCACCATTATGAAATGTTTGAAAGAAAACTGTGAGTGAGAACAGACAGCTTGAATTTAATCACAGATGTTAAAAGATGATCATATAGAAAGTCTAGCCTGATTTTTAACTGGTCAGCTGCAGGTGTTTCTGTGGAAAAGATAGAGTCATATTTGAAATTCATAAGTATAGGCCTGGCCACATGGCTAAGATTACAAACTGCCCTTTCTCTTCTGAGTTTATGCAAGCTTAGGTAAAGAAAAAAAAAAAAAGAAAAAAAAAATAGAATTTCTTCAGTTGTTCATCTGTTAGCTATTATCACTGATTCCCAACTTCCCTGGTACTTTATCAACCTATTAAGTATTACTTGGTAAAAAACCCACACATTATTATTAACTGATCTCAAGGCTTGAAAAGACCTTAAAGATTCTTCAGTCTCATTGCCTGAAGAGCACGGATCATAAATGTTCATGGAATAAGCTGAGATGAGCAACATTACTGTGTTTTCTGCTTTTATTCATTCCTCTTATCTTCTCTGATTCTCTCTTGCCTCCTTTTTGTTACCCCCATGACTTTTCCCTATTTTATCTACTTACTTAATTCTTTCAGTCAGACACTACACCAAATAAAAAGGATCAGAAGTTCTGTAATAAACCATGACATCTGAGTGCAAATACCAAACAGAATTAGCACATGAAGGAAAATAAAGGGTCAAGGAGAAGAACAGATACTGGGGCCATGGCTCTTGGCTGCTGGTAGACCCAGGATGCACTGCAATGACTAGGTTTTTTTTCTTTGAAATCATCAGAAATTATTTAACTTACTTGATATCATTTATTTATTTATTTATTTATTTATTTTAAATATAGAATCATAGAATCACTAAGGTTGGAAGGGACCTTAAAGATCATCAAGTTCCAACCTCCCTGCCATGAGCAGGGTACCCCACCACTAGACCAGGTTGCACTAAACCTCATCCAACCTGGCCTTAAAAACCTCCAGGGATGGGGCATCAACAACCTCCCTGGACAACCCATTCCAGTTCCTCACCACCCTCATACTGAAGAATTTCTTCCTAATATCTAACCTAAATCTTCCTTCTCTCAGCTTAAAACCATTACTCCTTGTCCTATCTTCTCTGATCAAAAGCCCCTCCCCAGCTTTCATTTAGCCCCTTCAGGTACTGGAAGGTGCTCTAAGGTCTCCCTGGAGCCTTCTCTTCTCTAGGTTGAACAGCCCCACACTACAACCACTACAGCCACTACAGCCTAGGCTGCCATTGAGCAGGCTGTCCTCCTTGGTGAGGACAAGATCCAGCACAGCACCTCTCCTTGTTGGTTCATCTATTACTTGGAAAATGAAGTTATCATCCTTACACTCTAGGAACCTCCTGGATTGTTTCTGTTTAGCAGAGTTGTTCTTCCAACAGATTTCTTTGTTTGTTTGTTTTGTTTTGTTTTGTTTTTAGTATAACAAAAGCTGCCTGTATTACTTGGGCCACTGGAAATGGTTGGATTAGGTTAATGCCTAAAATGCAGAACCTAACTGTTCTGCAGTATTCTCAATTAGAACAGGTGAGTCTCATGTCCAGCTCATTCACTTTTGTGTGGCTGTGTTGATGAAATTATACATGTCAGACCTGACCAAGAATCAGACCTATTTTTTCTGAAACATCAAAGAATCTTCCAGTCCAAAAATGCTAACACAACACTCAGCAAATAACCTCCTGCTAGAGATAAAATGTGTTTTTAACCAAGTATGCTCTGGTGAAACAAGCTAGACTGCCTTTTCCTTCTGCTCCTTGTTTTTTTTTGGACATCATATGTCTTATTGAATCTAACGTTATCTTACTAAGTAATCTTATTAAGTAATACTTTCACCCAGTGCTAGTCCAGAAAAGAACTGTAGTGGTCTGTCTGAGTCTTGTAAGAAAAGTGGAGTAATGTTCTTGTGAGAAATGAAATAGGTAGATATGCAGTTGGGTAGATAGCTTGATAGAAAAATTGTTGATGAAATAAAGAAAAAATACAGCAGAGCTATATTTTACCTCATCTTCATCTGCCCAAACTACCCACAAGATCACCTGTTTATATGATTTCTTTCTTGGCCAAGACACATTGTTAAATCAAGATAGGGATGATCAGATGCTTAAAACACTGTATAATTCATATGATATCTTAGAAGACTGTTTTGTTTTGCAAGTTCTGCTTGGTGTTAACATTTGGGATGCCTTGTATTCCTTTCAAAGACTGTTATAGAAACAAACAGAATAAATGGCAACGCACAAACACACAAATTCATGTAGACTACAAGTGCAGTGAGAAGTCTGCAATCTTCTGATACTGAAGCAAAGAACATAATTGCAAGAAATGAATGTAATGACAGAGACTGTGAATATAGAACATGAGGTACAAAAGATACAGGCACAAATGACTAAATAACAGGATTGGTGCAAACAACCTGAAAATGGCTCCCTGTGTATTTAGAGATGATCCCATGTGAGAAGAATACAAGCCACCCAGATAGAAAAGAAATACCAAAGAGAAGTAATAACAAATTGAGATAGATTTTTTTTTTTTTAATTTTTTTTTTTTTTAAATTAGATAAGAGTGGCTGCATTCTTGGGGGAAGAAAGAAAAAAAATATAATTAAAAAGAGAAAAAATAAGGGAACACTGGCACAAGAAATAAATACAAGGGTTACAGAACTTTATGATCCTAAAAACAGCCTCCACTATCTTCAGTACTTACCTGTCCCTACCACTAGAATGCTATTTAAATTTAAGTAGTTTTATTGCTTGGTTGCTGAACAGAGAATACTGTGAAAATAGTACTTTTGATGATATGGACAGATGTCCAGAGACCAGAAATACTGTAGGAGAAAAAAACAACAACATTCTATTTAAAAGTGTCTGCAGCTTTCAGATGGTGAGGCCTTGGAACAGGCTGCCCAGGGAGGTGGTGAAAGCACCATCCCTGGAGGTGTTAAAATAACAGGTGGATGTGGTGTTTCAGGAGATAGATTAGTGTTTAGGGGTTGTAGGGAGGATGGTTGGACTTGATAATCTTGAAGGTCTTTTCCAACCTTGATGATTCTATGATGTATGCTGTTAGTTTTTTAAAATCAGGGGTTATATGTAAAAACTTCATTTCTGTTTGCTTATATAATGTGCTAAATAATTTTTTTGTTTGTTTCCAATGTTGTCTTGAAAACATCCTGAACAGAGAAGTAACTGGAAATGGAAATAATATAAAGCTGTGATAAAAACTTTGATAGTTGATTAAGAAGATACTTAAAATCTGCAAAATCACTTAACTGGCAGTGGATCCAACCACTTTGAGTGGTTTGGGCAGAAAGGCCATAAAGTTTCTGGACTTGTAACATAGACACAATCCATTATATGCTGGAGTCACCTAAGACAGTATTAGGTCTGACAAAGTGGCAAGGATTTGCCAGAGGATCTAGGATGTAGCTTGACTCTGAAACACTAGCTCAAGCCTGAACAACAGGTATGTGCCAGAAGATGTTCTTCTGAATACATAATTGCAAATTTACTTATAAGTTTCTAGGGATTTACTATCTTGGGTCAGCATCAGTTCAGTGTGTGTTGTAGATTTATTCATAAACTGCAAAATTCTTTAACACAAATATTGTTTATATTTCTGAGTCTCTTCAGGCAATTTTTAAAATAGTTGTGAAAATTCAAAACGGTTTAACTGTTGAGTTGTTCTGGACTGTTCCACCTCCTTCCCAAAGAGTTACTGGGCAGCTCAGGACCTAGAATAGGCCAACAACCACTTTCCAAGAGGAAGCCTGAATGCAGTTTTGGAATACAAAGGCACGTTTTGTGTGTGAATGTAGATGTAATTTACTTGACCTTGGTCAAATCCCTTGCTTCTTCCATTTTCCTATCTTTTAAATGGAATAATAGGATTCTTCCAACTCTCCAAAATATATAGATATAACCCACATGGTTTGCTGATACACAGCTATGAAGATGAACATGGGAAAG
Source organism: Chaetura pelagica (assembly GCF_000747805.2). NCBI lineage: Eukaryota > Metazoa > Chordata > Aves > Apodiformes > Apodidae > Chaetura > Chaetura pelagica. The sequence continues at coordinate 1,354,425 of NW_009953960.1, forward strand.
TAAGAGTCATTTGTATAACTTAAAAACACAGGTTTTCAAATTAACTGATTGGAAACTCACATTTGAGTGAAGGGAACAGCTAAACATTGCTGAAGCTTACATCCCATTTCATGTTTGTTAGACTCCTAATATCAACAGGGACACAGTGGCGCCAACATTTCGCTCTGTATCAGCTATTTCCACTAACAGAGACACCCAATCTATAGCTGGGGGAGTCTCTGGATGCTTTGGAAGGCACTGAGGAATTCCAAACTTTGTATTGAGTAATAGGGAACCATTCACATTTTGCCTGTTTCTGGCTTCTTCTCAGGTCTGGGTATCATATTTCCTTAAAAAGATTGAAAAGGATGCGTTGTTTATAAAATAAGCTTGTCCCACACGACAAGTTCTCAACCATCAGGGCTAAAGATAAACAGTCTGGTCTGAATCTTGAGAAAAGAAATATCAAGAAGTGTGTTTCCTGAAGCTTTATTCCATAGCTGCCTGACATTTTCTCCTTTTATGTGTTACAGGCAAACCCAGAAAACTAAGCAAACCCAGATGTACCTTGAGTATCCCTGGCACATACCACACAACACAAAGGGAGCTGTTTATATACTTATGGGTATCTCTGGATTAGCTTATATTGTCATTTATTCAAATATATAAATTTAATTGAAATGCACTTTAACATACCCTTCATCTCACCTATTTCCCACCTGGATATAAGCTGGCAGAATCACAGAATCACAGAACTGTAATGGTTGGAAAAGACCTCTAAGATCACCATGTCCAACTGTCAACTTCCACTCTAAAATAAAAAATAATAGAAAATAAAATAAAATAGCCCACTAGAGAATGTCCTGAAGTGCCTAATATACACTGTTTTTACATACATCCAGGGATGGTGTCTCCACCACCTCCCTGGGCAGCTGCTGCTCAATCCCAGGAGTCTGCTGGCTGTTTCTGAAGCTAGTGGCTAATAAAAGCAAGCTGCCACCTTTCAACCACTGAACAGAAAGCAATGTCCACTGGTGCCAGGAGCCCTTTTCAAATTTATATTGCACATGTTATACATGCGTCTTGGTTATTGCAAGATCCCTGCTCCCATCAACAACAGTAATTACAACCTATTCTATGAAGTCCATTGAATTGGTACATTGCAGCAATGCCCCAGAAAGAAGGCTACTCCAACTACTGTATGTATTTCTGTGGTTTATGAATCAACTTTATGATTTTAATTTTGAAACTGTTATTAAAGAGACAGATTGCATTTAATAACAATTTTAGTATTGCCTGCTGCTCTAACCAGCAAGCAATAAAGCAAACTAAAATTAAAACAGGAATCTACTGCTAGGAAGCAAGCACATACAGAAGGTGGTGGTTTTTTGTTCTAACCTCCATAAAATATTGACAGGCACAGTATTTCTGTCATTGTGGTGCTTATTCTCATGGCTGCAAAAACAAGCTACATGTCCTGGGAGTCGTTTTTCCAATTAAAAACAAAACATTCTTTCTTTGACTCTTGACCAATACTTACTAGCTGCGTGAATTTTACACACTCAGGTCCATGCAAGCCCAAAGCATCTTTGTTACGTCTGCATGTGGTTTTTGCTCACTGTTCAGCAGAATGAGAGTTTCCTACAAAACTAATTTCTGAGTAGTTGGTGTTATGTATAATGACACTGTCAATCACAGAGGTTCTGAATTAGCACTTCTGAATTGGTCATAATTGAACACTAAATGACACAGTAGAAAAGGTTTTTCAGAAAACATTCTATTGACAAAAATAATTTCACTGCTCAAGCTCTATGCAAGCACTAATTTCCTGGTACATTAGAATGAAACCACTGATAGTGTTTATCTTTATGTGGCAAAATATTTGATAATCTTTAAGAGGCTTGATTTACTTTAAATTTATTGGAATTAGTGGACCTCTCATATCAAAAAGCTAAGATGAAATATGGGAACTGACACTGTCAAGATTACTGTTGTGTTGCTATCAGGTGAAGAGAAAGATCTATGGGGTCAAATTCAATGTTATCTCATGTTTGGTTTCACACCCTGGTAGAACTGAGCAATGATATATGTCTTGGGCCAAAATCACCTCACATGCTGCCAAGCAGTTTCCAAAAATGGCTGTGGAGTTAACAAGTTTAAGGACCAATTTCAGACGTCAGCTGCTGTGTTAGTACTTTGGTCTGAAAGCATTTGACAATGTGGATATTTATTGGTTACAGTATCAGAGGATGGGTGTAAGGACATTATAATGGTTAGAGATTAGATTCTTCAGATGTATAGTCTTTCATATGGCAGTGTCCCATTAAAGCCTCACTCATTTTGTGCATTTTGGGAGTAGTAAAAAAGTCAGTTTGTAATCACTGGGAAATAAAAAATCAGTCTAGCTAAGCACTGCATTATGCAAGATCTAGAAGGTGAGCTAAGGAAACAGAACTCTGTTTTTCTTCAATCCCTATAAAACTCTAATAATCACTGCCCTGTGGGCAGTGTATTAAGCAACGAAGGTACTATAGAAAGGCCCAAGCTTAACTGTTTCTTAGTGTTCAGTGCTACCCACAGCCATAGGAAATTGTAAACTTCTGGATAGTACACTACCTGATAACCATGACTGAGGACCACAGCTCTTGGGATGATGCAGCCCGATCTTTACAGAATTTCAAGCAGCTCTGGGGACACTGTGAGTTCTGGAAGCCACAAAAGGATTTAGGGTGAAAGGGAAACTTACATATAAATAATAAAGCTAAAACTGAAAAAAGGATGTCCTTTGTAGTAGGAAGCATGAATAAAGAATGGCAGGAAGGTGCAGGTGAGGTTAACCTGAATCTCCTTTCTCCATTTGTGACCTCAGTCCTTTGCTTTATTTAGGAAAGAGATGATGTTTTGTAGCTACTGCCACAATGGAGAATTCCTAAACTTGAGTTGCAAAGTTATGGAATGTTTCATGCAAGAAAGATGCTGCTCCTTTAGAGCAAGGTGTTAATCTCCAGTGCTTCTGAACATGCATATATTTTAGTTTTAATTTCCCACTTTCTGTTTGCCTATAACAAAATTTCAATTTGAGAAAAAGGGAGAAAGTGTCTGTTTGCACATGAGTAATGCAAGACAGGTTAATAGGAATTTTAGCAAAACATTATTTTCTCTCAGTTTGCCCATGAATGGCAATAGTTCTTTAAGTAAATATGAATTACTATATGTGAATAATTTGTGTACGGTTTTCTTTGTGAGTCAAGATTAAAATATGTAAATATCCTAGATGGCATTCTTCAAAAGGGAGTAACTTGTATTTACAGAAACTTTATTAAGTTGGAAATTGAGATGACCAAGTATGGCACAATAATGGGTAGTTCAGTGCTGCAGGTCCTTTAAATAGGAAGATAGAAAAGAAATATACATTTAGATTCCTATGTTGCTCTGGTTCTTTCTGATAATACGACATTTTTCCTTTGTATGGTAAAAGCTAGGGAGACTCTGCTGTCATACTTGGCACTGGTTTGTTCAGGGACTTCAGCTATTCTCAAGGCAGAGGTAATTCCAAAAAGTAAGGCTTAGATCCACTAACTGCTGAAATCAATGGGAGTCCCTTAAATTGACACCTGTGGACACTGGATCAAATCCTGTTTATATGAGTGGCTGAGCCACTGCCAGGCAAAGTCTAGAATCAATAGGTTGTGTTGTGAAGCCAGCTTTGGCATTGTCTTGAAGAGATGCAGCTACTGGGGCCATCATGGCATAATATCCACATGTCAAAATCAGCAGCTGGCACAGGGAGTTTGGTTGAGTGAACATTGAAATGTCCAGCAGAATTCTACAGAGACAAATTAGATTTATTGAAGATCCTTGAAAACAAAGTTTTGTGGTTTTCACTCATGTTTTCCAGTAGAGCTGATGAGACCCTTATCAAATAAGGCCCATTTAGCAGGAAAGGAAGGACTTATATAATTATTATAAATACTGCTTACTTCCTCAAAACATCTCCAATTCAAATTATGCAATAAAGATGCATTACACTGAAACAGTAGGGAAGTGTTCAGTGCAGCTACTCTTCTATTCCTTGCTGTTCATTCTACCTCACTCTCTAGCTGCGTGGCCAAGTTCCCTTCAAGTGAAAACTAATCTAGAACAAGATAATACAACAAATCTCTGTTTCATACATGTTATTTACTCAGGCTGTACTTCTAGACACAAAACTGCTTCCAGTCCCAACACTGCAAATATGACAGTAATATTGCTCTTACCCAAACATGGGAAGTCCGTAAGTGATTCAGGGAATACCCTTCCATTTTTCAAATACTTTCTAGGCTGAGTACGGTATTGTGCATTAATCAGCTCAGTTCACCTACAGGCACTTCACCAGTCACTAAACTGCAGTGACAACTTGGGCCATGTCTGCTTACTGAATCCTTTAAATTACAGACAAGTCTCACTACTGTATTCCAAAGGAAGAGGCATGAAAACTGCTCACATATTCAATGCTTAATAAACTCTGTCCCTAGCAGACTGAAAAGGAATCCCCTGGTGATTGTGATAGGGTACAAATAAAAAGTTGTGTTAAAGTTTCTTTTTGAGATTTATAAATATGCCTTTTCCTCTTAAAGGAGAGAAACCAAGTATTGTGTTGAACAGAGTGAAAGACTGAGACATGCTGACTACAACCATCAGATACTGAACAATTATAAAAACTAGATCCACGGCCTGGCACTGAGAGAAACATGGTCTGCATAAGAGCAAGAAGACAACAATATTCAAATAACATCACCTAACACTTATCCATTAATAGTTTGGCTGAGAAAGAACTACAATTATGGCATAGCATAGTTGTGAGAGAAATGCATCACACCTCTATATCTTGCTTACAGAAAACCACTGTAGTAAACAGCTTCACCAGTTAAGATACTGATTAACCTGACTTAGGTCAGATGATATACAAAAATACCTTTCAGTGCTAATATAAAAAGATTCCAAATGCCCTTGTGCAAGACAAGTCATTCAAAGGGTAGGTGCCTAGTGTGTCTTTCTTGTGGCAGGTCTCTGTAGGGGTTTCACAGAGTTAAACCGAGTTACGTGCATTATGTTCAAAGCTCAAGTGGCAAATCAGCCCCAATCTCTTGGTAGTATCCAGCAAGTACAATACAATACAGCAATACAATACAGCAAGATCCATTCATACAACATTTGAAAACCACAGGATAATATACTCAAACAGACTAGGCAGGCAGGCAGGTAGGCAGGCAGGAAGGAAGGAGGGCAGGAAGGCAGACAGGAAAGGAAAGCAGGAAGGCAGGAAGGCAGACAGGAAGGCAGGCAGGCAGGAAGGCAAGGATTTTATAAATGCAATGGAAACATCATATGAACACTTTAGGACTTCAAATAGTAAAAATACTACAATTTTTAGATTGATAACTTGGGTCTCATCTGTTTGAGACAGGAGCTGTACAACACTTGCAATTCTCATTGGTTTCAAAGAATTTCAAAAAAAAGCCAAGCATTTCCAGAAACTTGGATCTTTAAGCCCTAAAATTCTGTAACTGCCTGCATAGCACTCAAAATGAAAAAAAAATAAGATGCCCTGCAGGTCATGTAAAACTTTGCTGGGCTGTATCTGTTGCACTGTTGGATGAAACCAAGTGAAAGAGTCAAAAAGAAGTTACAAAAGAAGTTAAAACATTCTGCAGAAAAAATAATCGACAAATCACTTAGGTGCAGCAACTATAAACAAGGGTAAATACAGTGTACCTGGGAGGCAAGCAGGTAAGGCACCATAGGAATTATGACACATGCTAGGAAAATCACTGGAGACCAACCTGAGCTGATAACACAAGCCTTGTTGCTCTATTCCCAGTCATTTTTTAGATGGAATATTAGACATGTCACAGGTAAGTATAAGCTTGAAGCTTCTTAGTGATAACTCTACCACTCTGGTGTTACTATCATGAAATGATAGTTAAAATAATGTGTCAAAAGAGTGGAGAGGTCCTGGATTTAATGAAATGACCAAAATCTAGGGCTACTTTAATGTCAATATCTTCTTGCTGGATCTGTGGGTGAGAAAGCGTGTGGCTAAAATTAATGATGTCAATTTATCTGCATTTCCATGACCAAAAATGAATACTGGTCATAATAATTTTGATAAGTGGAAATAATTATTTAGAGTTTCTCCCTGGTCAATTTAACAGTAAGAAACAAAACTGAATGCTAGGAACTGATGTTTTAAGTTCAGTTTGGTCTAAAAGTTCACAGATTTCTATTGTGTCTCCATGACATGGTCTATATGCCTAATGTAGCCATCAGAAAGCAAAAACTCTGGACAATTTTTTTTACTTTAGTGAATCTTTTAGCTATAAAAAATGTGATCAGGCTCCTCACCTACTTACAGCTCTTAACATTTGCCAACAGTTAGAGGGTCTGGAGGGAGAACAGTGAGAAAAGACATATGGAGTATGACCTAAAAAGCAGAATTGTTATCAGTGATTTGACGTCTTCAACCTGTATTTTCCACATTTGAGAATTACTCCTCCTTCCTGCCCTGTTCTTCAGGTTAGAGGTTGAAAGGAGATTCTCTAGCCCTGTGACTAGTCATAGGACAAAGAAGAGCCTGTATGGAGCTGCTAGGGGACTTAGAAGAGTTGATTCTAGAATTCCTGTAGTACACAAAACTGGTGTAGACTATGCAGCTCAAAGGGCTGTTGAGAAGGGTAAAGAATCTCATGTTTCCTTTCCACAGGGGAAGGAAAAAACTAAAACATTTTCAGGAGCATAAGAATTGTCATGAAAACATATCGTGGCCTAGACAAGGGACCTCTCCCAGATCTCTGGGGTGTCCGTGCACTTGTACTGACACCTGGTGGCAAAAAAAGAGTAAGAAGCTGTTGTGTAAAGATGGTTGACAATTTGTTTTCTCTGAACTTGTAAAATTAACACGTTTCCAGGTTATTTTGCATGTCCACGCAGAAAATAATTTTCATCAAATGCATTCTGACATCTACTCTTTCTGACCCTTGCATTGAATTCCTTTAAAGTCATTTGGCAACACAAACACGTATTTTTGGAGCACTGTTGGCAACACCTAGCAATCACCTCCCCAAATCTCCTTTATGAGAAGTGGGTCTTGGCTCCTTGATGCAAACAGCACCTTCAGCTTTACTCTGCTAAAGGCAGTACCTTGAGTTGGACTTCAGCTGATCTTTGTTAGTATATGAAGAGAATGTCTTATGGCTTCTCTTTGAATGCTGGGCCTGAAGACATTTTTAATCAGCCTTCTCCACACTATTGCAACTCCAGAGCCCTGACCAAAAGCAAGTGTCTTGTTTTTAGCAGATATTCTTACACTGCATGTTTTCCTATTCCAGTCTTTGCACAGAGGTCACTGTAGCTTTGACTTCATTGTGATAGGGATGAATGACATTTTAAGGTATTTAGTCCTGTTTAATGTAAAAGCAGGTTTTGAATAGCTAATTTTAATAGAAGGAGACACTTGAATGGGTAGCAAGACATATCTAACATTTCCAGGACTGTCACAGAACTTTGTTTGCTTAAAATCAAGCTCTCCCCTATGAAGGAAGCTATTCTTGAAACTTGATAGTGAGTGCTGTGATCTGATAAAGTTGTGTTTCAGTACTGCATCCATAAATCTTGAGTGGGAGAAGAACAGATCTGGGGTCACAGATTAGATATTATAATTTCTATTTCTTTATCTATATTCCTCATAACTACAGCTAGCTCAGGATTCTGGAACTGATGTTTTTCTTCTATTGGGAGAAGCAGAGAAATAGTAACTAGAAATATATCAAGTTATATATTGACATTTAAGCTGGAACAAACCCAGTCATAAAGTGCTTGCAAATTTTCAGTGCTTCCAGAAATCTCATATTCACATATGTTTTTTTCCTAGGAAACTACTTCATCCTAAAGCCTGCTTCCATATGTAGAGGAATAAACAAAAGGCTGCTGTCCATGAAATCCCATAGCTGGAAGGTCTTTTCCAGCTTCCACATATGAAAGATGTGTCCCATTCAGTAAATACTAGTACTGTAAGAGAAACCGTTAACTCTTGTTAACTAATTAATTCCAGCTTCCTCCAATGGTGACTATTTAATGCAAGTATAAAAAAAAAATAAAATCTGTCTCTTGTTGGGAGACAAAATCCACCATAACAGTTAATTGCACCTTCATCAGCACTGTCAAAACTGAAAGACAGGCATGAATCTGGACCACTCTTGAATAATGTATGGTTCTGAGCTGAGATATATTCTATGGAGTATAAGTGTAAGGTCTGTGTAGAAAGGAATATTTTCTGAATAAAGTGAGTGAACTGGTTATTTACTTGGAATCTGAATGTCTGAGTGGTGTAAGACATTACTGCTAGACATGTAAATAATGTTTAATAAACCAGGCAACAGAAGAATCCGTTTGGAAGTAACCTTATTTTCTGCTTTATAGATTATCTAGGTCTATAAAGATTCAGGCCCAGGGACAGTTCTTCTAATAATTTGAAACTGTAATTGATTAAATCTGCTAACTTAGTACTTTTCCCAAGAAATATATGCACATAAATTGTCAAAGGAAACAGGAAAAAGCTTCAACTCTCTTTGTAGATGAATGAATAAAAAGGCAGTTTCAAACTATACTTTTACAAAGGAATCACAAAACAGATTATATTACCCAACTGAAACCTTATCACAAAAGCTCGATATGACTATCTTCTTGTTTACTCTGCTTTTCCCTGGGGAAAAAGGAGGATGACAAGTAGTGATGTGACCCAAATAACATGGAAGTTCAGCTAATAGATTTACCTTGTTTTGTTTCTCCCCACCCCACCCACCTCTGGGCTGCAAGAAGAACCTCAAGATATGAAACAATTTGTGACCTAGATTGAAATGCTGACATTAAACATATTAATTTTATGTTTCAAGTAATTTTGTCTTTCAGAATTAAACAACTGTTAACCAATACAGGGCAGAGACTAAGAATTTGTTCATGTTTGGAATTATATGTATCAAGAAATAGATGCAATGTCTTTTATGAAAACAATACAAGTGAAAAGTCTAATTTCCACATATTGCAGATCTCAATCACATGGACCTATCCTATAGTCCTCTTGATAATCTTCATCAGCAACAGTTTTAGCTATTCATAATTCTTTAGAGCCAATGATCTGAGTCACTGCTCCATCTGTACTATCCTTGTGGAAATGTCAGTGGCAGATGCTGCTAGTTAAACAGGATTTAAGTTAAAGGAGTCAGAACAAGATATCAAAATACTCTACAGGGATTTCAGCTGGCTCCTGCTCTCATTGGAGTGTTAGATTTTGGAGTTACCCCAGAATAAAACTTTACTTATGTCACCTATGAGAAATGTAAAGCTTCTGTCAATCCTGGTAGAATCAAAAGTTGACACTTAGAGACACTTGCATGTTTGCTGGTCTGTACCCTGCATTAGGGCTTCAGTCATGGCAAATTAAACATGAAACACAACTGGTGGGAATAATACGATATCTTCAAACACTTGGAAAGGTAATCCTAGAGAAAAGAGGTGGCTCATTTTGTATAGAAACATCACAGAGCAGCAGCACTGCCTTGTGAGCAAACCTGGGGGAACACATAACCTCTGGGCCTAGGACACTGGACAGCACTGGGGACATCTTCACAGTCTGTCCCAGTCCAGCAGCATCCACGAAACAACCTCTCTGAGCTTTCTTTAACAATGTTGGGATGCAGTAAGGGATTTTGCTGTTGCTGCAGGAGGTTGTTGCTTTATACTGATTTTTCAGGTTTGTGTTGAGGCAAATATAAATTTGATCTGAATTCCTTAAATACATTAAGTTAAATACAAGTTGAAAGAAAGAAAGGGTAAAAAATTATTAAACAATGAAACAGGTTTTTTTGTTGTTTGGGTTTTTGTTTTGTTTTGTTGTTGGCTTTTTTGGTTGGGTGGTTTTCTTGTTTGGTTTAGGGTTTTGTTTTGTTTTGTTTTGTTTTGGTTGTTGTTGTTTGTTTGCTTAGTTTGATTTTGCTTGTTGGGGTTTTTTTTGCATTTCCCACAATAAAATATATGTTTACTTTGTAGCAGGTTTGTTTTGCAGTAGGATATAGATACACTTCTTAGGAAAGGAATTGATGGTCATTGCACCCTTTCCTATCAATCCTGTAGGAAATAACACTTTCCTGGGGAAAAAAAAAAAGAAAATAATTTAAACCTGCAAACTGGACTAGTAGCTTAGTACTGAGCTATAGGATTTAAGAGGAAAAGGAAGGATACCACCTCCTATCTAATTTTATGTTTTGTTTCAGTCTCCTTGTGAATCTAACTGGAAAACAGATCTTGGGAACTAACCTCCATATCTGTGTGTATATATATTCAATTCTCCTCTTTCATTGTATTTTAAACAGATTATTTGGAATGCTGGGATATTGTTTGGTATCATATTTGCTATGCAAGGTAGGAAACATGCAATGAAGACGTTAAGTGCTACTCCACATACTCCTAGATAGGACTGTAGTCATGTGGAGGCTGGAAACACAAAGTCAGATCTTCTCTCATCACGAGAGCTGGAACAGGCAATTACACCCCCCAGGAGAGGATCCCAAGCACCACCTCTGTGGTGTTTTTCTCTGTCATTCCTCTCTGCTGGGGCTGCTCTATCTTGTCAAAATGAGATCTCAATAGGCAGGTGAACAGCAAGTGGAATCCAGAAACCCTGCTCTTGCGGGCACATGATACATCAGGACACAAACCTCATTCTCTTTTCTACCAATCCAGTAAATACTAAGCTAGTCTAGCTCTGCATTCCCAGGTTGTTCTAAAACCATATTTATTCAGAAATCAAAGAATCACAGAATCTTTGGGATTGGAAGGGAACTCAAAAGATCATCCAGTCCAACCCCCCTGCTAGAGCAGGATCACCTAGACCACATCACACAGGAACGCGTCCCGGTGAATTCTGAATGTCTCCAGAGAAGGAGACTCCACAACCTCTTTGGGCAGCCTGTCCCAGGGCTCTGTCACTCTCACTTTCATGATGTTTGCGTGGAACTTCCTTTGTTCCACTTTGCACCCAAATGCATACATAAATCCTGGTTCTGAGGAGAAGTTTAAAGACCTTCCCATAGCCACCAGTAAAAACAAAACAAAGAATTGAAGCCATAGTATCACTGTTGTAGATTTTACTGTCAGCCACCTTCTGAATGTACACACTCATTGCACTAAAGTCTATAGTCAGAGTTAGACATTGCAGATGAGCTATTTCAATTGGCTTCCTTCTTGATGAAAGCAATTGTTGGATCACCAGGTTTTTTCACATCACACGTGTGTCTCAAGAGGTTGAAAAGTCTTTACAATTCAGTAGCTTTTTGTTCAATATGTCTATCAGCCGCAGAGATACTAGAGTTGTGTTGTTTTGGCTCTTTGGGCAAGATACAGATGCCTGGATGTCCCCTAAACACAATCAGTGTGAATTAGGACAAGACTGGGAGTCAAGAACTATATGATCCTGAAGCAGCTATTTAAAGCCTTTGTGTTATTTTCCCATCTGAAAAATTGACTTCTTAGTTACAAAGATGTTTCTTTCAGAAGTGTTAAGTATTATCTAGAAAGCACTTTAGGTTCCTTTAAATTTAATTAATTCTCTTTCACATTTACACTACCTAAAGGCTCTGCACCTTTCACTTTCATGAGAGCTCTTTCAAAACCCCAGCTCTTGTTAAATCTCTAGTGCAATCTGCTTTAAAATTATGAACCAGATTCTTTAAGAAAAAGGATTTTTAGAAAGTTACTAATAAACATTAATAAAATACTTCTAGGGATTCATTATTTCTTCAACTCTACCTGAGTTACTTGTGTTTCAGTGTGATAAGATGTGCTTTCACCGATATTCCCTTGATATAACTGTTTTTATCTACTAAAAGTACTGCAAGCCAGAGCTCTCCAGAAGAAGAGCAGCACATGTCAGGTTATTTATATTATGATGAATGCAACAAGGGCCTTTTCTCTCCTAAATGTAAGTATATTATTCCCCTCAATAATAGAAATTGCACATGCACATCAAGGAGCAGAACACAAGCTTGTAATATTAATATAATATTATATAAATAGATTAAACTTGTAAAGAATCCCTAAAGTTTCATAAAGTACCCATATTATTTCTTCAAAAGCCATTATTGATAAGCCAGGCAGGAAAAGGAGGCAATATTTAATTACTTCTAGTAGGGTTTGACAAGGATATCAGAGCTTATAGCTCTACCATTTCTTATTAAATGCTCAGTTAATAGGAAGTATATGCAAAATTATTCCAATAGGGTTGTATTTACTGCCCCTTTGCTTCTAGTTGTAAAATTAATAAATAAATAAATACATACATACATACATACATACATACATACATACTAGCCTGGGGAAAGCTAGTTATTTTAAAATATTCTTTACAGGGTTTCTCTACCAAGAGGAAGAAGTGAGAAAATCACACCTGTACACATTCACATTATCATCAGTGATTTTTTCATTCGTTGAACCAAGTGGGACAGTTTGGAAAGAAAAGTTTAAGGGTTTCCTTAGAATTCTGTACAGCTCAATAGGCAGGATGATTGGTGGCAAGGCAGGACTTTGCCATGAAGTTCAGAAAAGCCTAAAATCTGCAAGTCTGCACTGAAGCATAGATACCCTGTTCTGGTTTGGTTTGGTGGGTTTTGTGGTAGAGGGGAAGGACCCCAGGAGTGGCTCTGGTAAGAAGCTGAGAAGTTTCCCCTACTCCAAAAGCAGCCAAGGAGCCATTAGAGGGACAACAGATGCGTCTCTGCCATTAACATATGAAAGAATCAACACAACACCTAGCAGAGCTGGCAGAGGGGGAGAAGAGCTGTGCTGGGGAAGAAAAGCAGTGGTGATGGTTGGTGAGGAGTGAAGGGGAAAAAGGCACCCAAGCAGAAGTTTCCCTGCAACCCATGGTGAGATAGCAGCTGTGCCCCTGCACTCGGTGGAGAAATGTGGTAGAACATTCCCTGAAGGCAGCAGGAGGGGTAAAGTTGGCAAGTGGGCTTGGATTTTGTGGCCAGAGGATTTGCTGCCTGAGGGCTCTGATTGTGCAGCTTTGGAAGCCCCCGGGCCAGGGGAGGTTGTTCCCGAAGCAGCCGTGACTCTGTGGGAAGCCCAGGCTGGAGCAGCTCCAGGGCTGGTGGGAAGGGCTCATGGATGAGAGGTTGGTGGAGGAATCTCTGCCATGGGAGGGACCCTGTGGGGAAACAGGGAAGGACTGTAAGGAATCTTTCTTCCTGAGGAGGAAGGAGCAGCAGGAACCACCAGCCTGTGAACTGACTCTAAACCCCATCCCCATCCCCCTGTGCCGCTGGGGGGAAGGAGGGAGAGAAACTGGGAACAAAAGGATTTGAGCCTGGGAAGAAGGGAGGGATGTGGTAACGTGCAAGCCCTGCTCTGGGTGTGTCTGTGTCCTGTGTGTGTGATATTAGTGTGAAATTAAATTATTATTTTTTCCCCAAGTTGAGTCTGTTTTGCCAGGGACCTTGATTGGTGAAGATCCCTCCTTGTCCTTTGTCTCGACCCATGAGTTTTGTCCTTCTCATCCCAGAGTGTGTGTGTGTGTGGGAGGAAGCTGAGTGAGGGGCCACCGGGCTGTTCCTTTATTGTTGTGTTGGGCCCAAACCACCATAACGCAGGACCATACTGCAAAAACACAACCTTCTCTTCCAATGGTCCTCCCATGCACACTCTTCTGCATCCTCTGAGTATGCACTTTACACCACAATCCCTCAACTGAAAAACATGTTCTTTTTGATCCTCATGTAACTGTGGCATGAGGTATCAGATGCTTGGCAGCCTGGAATGAAGGAAACAGACGTGTCTGTGAGCTTTGCAGGATTCTGAGTTTAAAGGCAACTCGGCTGCCATTCTTAGGAGTTTTGGGTCTTACATTCCTGAAATAAAAGTTAGACACTGGAGACAGAGGCTGTGGAGGTGAAGACTAATAAATATTAATCTGGTTTAGATGGTCTTGCAGGGTAAAGACAGTGCTTACAGAGGTTCAGGGAGTGAATATTTTTAAAGCTAGTACAAATACCTGTATTGCTTTGACTATGGTCTAGAGATTTCTGCTTCAGAAATGGAAGCACAGTCAGCTGGTAATTCAAAGTTCATTCAAACAGCCAGAGCCCTAACTGTTTACTGAAAGGGGTTTGAAGCAGCTGGAGCAAGATTGAGATTCTTCTTAGAGCTTTGCACCACCCATGCAGCACACATACTACACATAACAGCCATGTCATGCAAGCTTAAATTCTTCTGATAAAGGATCAGAAGAAGCCATGTTTCTATGTGTCTCAAATTATAGAAATGTCATTTTCCCACTGAAGCCTTAGGTTCAAATATGAAAAGGGACACAAAAAAAAAATAAAAAAATAAAAAAATAGAAAAGCTAGAAGAAAAGCACCAGTTAGTTTAGATTTTAATATTTTTGTTCACAATTTTGGACAACTTTTAAAATACCATTTATAATATCATCAGTTATTTGCACTGCTTTCTGAGTAAATTAAAATTTTGCTTTAATTGTAGTTGCTTTGCAAATTTACAATTGTAGATGACATTTGCAAATTTATGGCTATTTGTATGGTGACTTACTTATAAAGTAACCCTGTGGTTTATGTGACATTTTACTATAGCCTTGATTGTTTAAGAGGGTTTTTGCGCCTGAAAGCTTGTCAGATTTTTCCCAAACATCCCAGTCACTTAAATAAAAGACCACAGGGTGTTTTTTTTAGAATAGCTGAGGTTGGAGAGACCTCTGAAGATCATCTGGCCCAACCCAGTGAACAAAGCAGTGTCAGCTAGCACAGGTTTTTCAGGACTGTGTGCATTTGGGTTTTGAGTATCTCCAGGAATAAAGGCTCCATAATTTCTTTGGGAAACTTGTTCTAGTATTTTACTACCCCCACAGTGATTTATTTATTTTTTTTCTTATGTTTAAAGGAAGTTTCCTGTCTTTCAGTTTGTGCCCATTGACTCATGTCCTGTCACTGAACACCACTGAGAAAAGCCTGACTCTGTCTTCGTTACACCCTCCATTAGCTGTTTATTCATATTGATAACATCATCCTGAACTGTTTCTTCTCCTGGCTGAACAGTTCTGGATCAACTGACCGACCAGCCTACCTACCTACCCAACCCTACTCCTGTGTCAGATGGTCCAGAAACCTTAACCTTCTTTAGGGTCCTTGGCTGGCCTCACTGCAAATGCATCTTACCAGGACTGAGCAGAAGGGGAGAACCATCTCCCTTGAACTTCCAGCAACACTCTGCAGCCCTGGATGATGCTGGCTTTCATTACCATGAGTGCAACAGGGACAACTTGGTGTCCACCGGGACCCCCAGATCCTCTTCCGCACAGCTGCACGTGCTTCAGAGGGGTACCCAATTATGCTGATTTCACAGATGTTTGAAGCTTCTCCATCAGACCCATTTTGTTAATTACAAAGATAATCTCATTCACATCAATGTTCACCCTTTGCTTCCAAACACAACACATTACTTCCTCACCTGACTCTTCATAAAGAATCTAGAGTCCAACAAAATCCAGAATCTAAAAATCTAGAGTCCAACAGTTGTAGTTCCAACAAAAAGAAGAGTGAAATACCACAAAGCTTGGGATATGAATGATAAGATTCAGTCACACAACATTTTTTGCTTGTTTAATCTGAGATCTTATCCTAAAGTCCAATGTCTCAGTCTCACCTGGAACAGCACAGGGATGTCTTCATATGTAAAGGAATGGCACTCATTCAGTGGGTGACAGTATTAGGGTCTTACTTGAAATTTATAAATTTGGACATGCAATCAGGCTTAGCCTCCAATGAAAAGTAACATTAAATTTTATATTAATATGCAGGTAGATCACATAAAACAAGCTGCCAGTTTATATATCTGGAGGCATTGGTAGGAAAATTTATACAACTTCTCATTTTTCACTCTAGCAAAAATGAGAAAGGTCAGGTATGGAAGATCCAACTAATTTTGAGATTTCAGCCAGCTTTCATGAGCATCTCAGCCAACCTTCATACTCCAGATATTTCAATAATATCAGCAGTGTTTATCCTGCAGAATAACTTTTAGCTGTATCCTGCTTTTCCTTGGTTCAAATCTCATTCTCATTTCCCCTGAGGATCAGAGTGTATTTTTCTTATGAAGTCTGCTTATTAAAACTGTGACTACATGTGTGCAACAGTGAAAATTATGTTAATGTCTTACAATTAGACTACTCATCCTCTAAAACCTGCTTTGCATATGCCAAACTCATTTCACCTCTGAAAAACCACTAGATTTTGATCAAACTTCACTTCTCAATCCTCAGACAGATTTGAACCATGAAATAGGCTTTGTACCTGGCATTAAACCCCAAGACATATCCAGTCCAACGTATTCACTGCTGTCAAAGCATGGAATTCCATAATGGGATCAGGATATGACATGACAATCTTTATTCTCAAACCAAACATGCCATACAAATGCCCACCAGCAGCTATGTAACACAACTCCATGCTGCAGTGGTTTAACCTTTATGTTCCTCTGTATGCCAATTGTTTTTTTTTTTCTTCTTTGTCTTCTTCATTTACACCTCTTCCTCAAGGCAGAGAGGCTGAAAAACTGGGGAGGGAGAGAGAGCCCTGGCAAGTTCAGCTTTGCATCCCTGCCTGTTTGTTACCTTCTGCGGGATATACAAGGGGTTTAAATTATGGCATCTAATTCTAATGAAGATTGCAATGCAAAGAAGAATTAACAGTATGTTTGTTTTTTTTTCTTATTACAAGGATAATAATGAGAGCAGAAAACAGTACAAATACACTGTAGAATCATTGAAATTTTAAATCTCCAGTCTCATGTTCTACCTAAGGTGTACCAGTGCTGAGCATTTTATGTAATCAAGTCCATTTAACTTTTCTGAAGGATTTCTTGACTCCTTATTATAATTTTCATTACCTGCATTTACTAACTGTTGATTTGTACTTATTACTATCAAGTTCTTCACTTTTCTATTCATTACATATAATTGCTACTTTCATTTTTTCTCTTCCCATTATGTTTTTAGCCTGGATTTCTATGGAAGAAAAGGTTCTGTAATCACTCTTTGATTGTGTTTTTGTGAAGGGGGTATGTTTCAGGCATTTCCTATGGAAAAAAACCTATCCTCTTAACCCATTGGATCATTCTGAAATAAATTTGACATATACATAAATGCTTCAGTGGTACTAAGTTCCTGTAAGTTTTCTGAGATAGGAATTTGAGTAGAAGCTAGGATCTTTTTAAGAAAAAAATCTGCTTTGTAAGTTAATTTCTTATTAGATACCAGAAAATCTTCTTTAGAGAACTCTTTTCAGAATACTCTGGGAGAAAAACTTCAATCAGAGATCATACAGTATTTCATACCATGTCCGAGAGCAGACAAGTTTCATCAAGTCAGCTGCTTTTAGCTGAGGAAAATTGCATATGGAGCTGCAGAAACTTACAGGTTTTTGTCTAGTGTATAGAAGAGAAAAGCTTTCAAGACATGTCCCCCATTTGAGATAAAAATCTTGTCTAACTCTATCCCACATCATACCATGACAGCTACCATTGTAGCTCTGGAGCCAGAGATGATCTCCAGACAAGTTCTAACAGAAACTAAATCAGCACATATTAAACACATTCAAATAGACCAGCCAGTATATCTGCCTTTCTTTTCAGACTGGAAGACTACGAAGAGCAAGGATTAGCAGAGGAAAGTTGTGATGAACTGACCACAAGCCCCATTCCCCCTCCCCCTTGTGCTTCTTGGAGGGGAGGAGGTAGAAGTGAAGATGAACCTGGCATAAAGGGGGAGTGGGGAGAAGGTGGTTGATTGCTGAACAATCTCCAGGTCCTTATCTTGACCCAGGCCCTTTTTCATGTTATTTCCCCCCTCCATCCTGCTGAGGAGGAGGAGTGAGAGAGCAGCTCAGTGGGCACCTGGGCACCAGACAGGGCCAAACAACCACAACCTTTCTCTATCATGGTCAACCTGGCAGAAATTTTGTTTTCTACATAGTGATCATACACACCCAAAATGACAAAGTATAAAGCACCCTAGTCAGCCCTGCTATGGTCAGATTTATACCCTTCCCATCTCTAGCCACCACAGTCTTGGGAAAATCTTATGTTTAAATATATACATGAGCTACCTGCACCTTTTCAATAGAGGTTTCTCAAATTAGAGACCCATTTAATTTATATACTGTGGTTCTATCCATGCAACTACAAATACAATCAAACCAATGAACTTTTCAATTCTGATAAACAGACCTAAAGATTAGACACATGTAATTAAACCAAGTCCTTCTATAGGCATTTCTAGAAGTGCCCATCCAACACTTGTACCATTAACTTGTTGCTACAAACTCAGTATATTCTGTATTGACCAGAGGGAGGAGTTGTATCCGGCCACAACAGCACAGCAGAAGAGGAGACAGCAAATCTCAGATATAGGATATTTACTCTGTTACACAAGAG
Source organism: Chaetura pelagica (assembly GCF_000747805.2). Taxonomy (NCBI): domain Eukaryota; kingdom Metazoa; phylum Chordata; class Aves; order Apodiformes; family Apodidae; genus Chaetura; species Chaetura pelagica. The sequence continues at coordinate 1,372,938 of NW_009953960.1, forward strand.
TGCCTCACTACATTACTTTACATTCATCAAGTCTAGCAGCATCAGACAGGAAAGCACTTCCTGAGCCACCTAATCCACTCACTCTGCCATTATCATGGAGAAATGGATCACACAGCTTTCTGGTTGGTGGATTTTTGTTGTTAGTTTGTTTGTGGATATTTTTATGATTTTCATGTTTCATCCTAAGGATAGTAAGATTTTTGCTGCCATTACTTTGAACAAAATTTGGTCCTATTGAGTCAATTGTAGTGCTGCCACTGCCTGCACTGGATCAATTCTAGATTCAGAAAGGCATAGAGAAGTAATAGGAAGACTGAAGTAGGAAAAATAATATTTATTAGTAATAGGAAGACTGAAGTAGGAAAAATAATATTTATTGACACAAAACCATTTAAAAAATAACCAATAAATATAACTGGGAACTTCATGAATGCATAAAAAACAAACAGGTGAATTGATAAGAAATGGCAAATCTATTTTTATATTATTGTTCCTAGTAAAACAGAGAAGAAAAATAAACTGAAAAATGGTATTTGAATAAAATCATTTTTCAGGTATTCTTAAGACTCTAGCCAAAGCAGATACAAAGTAAGCTTTAGAATTACCATAATGAAAATGTATTGTTTTACCAAGTATAGTTATGATGTTATCTCTGAAATCAGAAGACAAATAAATACAGAGGAAAGAGACCTAGAATGTGCAGTAAAAGAGCTTTTAAATGCAAAATATGATATTGTTGTAGTATCTCATCTGAAGGTGATACTCGATCACATTCAGAAATACAATTTCTGAGTGAGTCCATTGCAAAGGAGGTGCAGTGTGAGATTGCTGTAGGAAGCAGTGTGCTTCAGTCACATCCTGAAGCCTTTCCAAGAAAGTGCAATTTGTGGGCGCCTGGAGGCTAGTCTTACTGGGGGTCACAGCCAGCAGAGTTTGGAGGGCTGTACAGAGATGTCTTTAAACTACACTCCTCTTAACACAAGTAGTTCGTGTTTTTTTTCCATCTTGTAATAAACAAAACCAGCCTTGCTCACCTGTTACCTACCAGACCCAATTAAATACCTAATTTAAGCTAAATAAGAATCAGACCATCTATAAGCTCTGTAATTCCCCCAAATCCAAGCAAAGAGTAATTAAGTGCAAAACTAGGCCTTTTAAAATTGCAGACCAAGTTTTATACTTTTCAAGACCCTACTGCATTACTCAGCAATACTGCTGTCAAATGGCAGGAGCACAGCTGAGAGTCATCCCCGAGGTGTTCTGTTAGCTCCATAAAACAAGCCTTAACAGCTCAGTCCCTAACAGTTTCATACACCATGTGCTACAAAGTGGAGATGCTGAGAGCCAGCAGGTTAACATTAATCATTTCCTCCTGGACAACATTATGAAGTCATACCACTGCTATTAGTTAAATAGCTCACAAAAATCACCAGTACAACAGAGGAATCTCCCCAGTGTTTGACCAGGTACTTTAACGGAACTGTCAAATATTTTATCTGACTCTTGGCATCTTGATAAGCCATTTATGCATGAGCTTAGGGACTGTAATCAGCCCCAAAATTTGACTTTCCCATTCATAAAGGAGTCACATTTCATATCAGTAAGAGCAGTGGAAAGAGCCACAGATTCAGATGTTACAAGTTTACACACATTTTTCTTTTTACCTACAAGATAATTGGAAGAACAGAACAGAACAATTTGTTCTTAATCATACCAGAGCCACTGTAGCTCTCCAGAGATTTAACTCCTCCCTTCTAAGCAACCGGTGTTGAGCATATGTGAAAACTGCAACATCCCCAATGCTGTTTTTAATAGTCTCCTCTGTTACTAAGAAGTCTCTCTCTTTATGAGAATTGCTGTGCTGTACGAGGGCTCAGACTCTCAAACCTCATGCTGAGCTATTCCACTACCTGTTTATTACATGTAATTAGAGAATGAAACACTGACTTGAAATGCTGCTGGAATGTCTTGAAAAACACCAATGTATTACTTCTCTGTTTCTGAGCACACAGGCAGAAAGCTCTATCATTTTCTTAATTGTCTTAGACCTTTTTTGGTTTTGATTCTTTTTCTCCAGCAAATGAGCATGAACCTCCCACAGGAATAAGTAATGCCAGCTTTATGCTGGAGCTTCTGAATCTCACTTCTGGTAGCAAGCTAGCAGGAAAACAACACACTTGTGAGAATAAGTGTACAAAAGCACACATATATTCCTGTATTTTTTGTTCAGAGTAAACGTAATGAGAAGCAAACATATAAGAGAATGTAATGAGTAAGGCAGGCTCGCAGGTTTCCTAAGAATATATATATTGCACTTTAGATCACCTAGAACTATAATTTAAAGCTTCACAAGGCTATGGAGCTGCCAGCCTAGAGGTGAATGCACGTGTAATCCCAATGATATTATGACTTACTTATATATCCATAATAGTGTGAAGGATGTTTACTATATATGACAGTCAGTTTCTGAGGTCTCTGCAAATGTACCTATGTTTGTGTGTGCAAATGTGAAGACAAAAGACAAATATTTTCAGTAGAATCTTATGGAGATATATGGATACATATGATAGAAGGACATCAGTACTGTCAACTGCAACAGTACTGTCTAGGAGAAGGACCTATACAATGATGCATCATTTAGACAGTTGAGTGTAGAAAGACAAGGAGACATGAATGTCACAGGACCAGCACAAGTGGTTACTCTCTTGTAGAAGGATGCAGTCTTTCAGACCCTTACAACGAACAAACCAACCAACCAAAAAACTGAAAAAAGCAGTGTTGCAGTTAAATGAGGCCAGTTTTCAACATTTTTTTTCTGAGCGTGGACAGTTCCTGTGCACATACATAATTTTCTGATACCATTCCTTGCTTTCTAGTTCAGGTATCAATATGCCAAGTGGATCCTCTGTTCTTGGTGAGACCTCACCTAGAATACTGAGTCCAGCTCTCGTGCCCCCAGTACAAGAAAGATGTGGACCTGTTGGAACGTGTCCAAAGAAGGGTCACAAAAATGATCCGAGGGCTGGAGCAGCTCTCTGAGGCTGAGGGAGTTGGGATTGTTCAGTCTGAAAAACAGAAGGCTTTAAGGGACCTCATAGTGGCCTTCCAGTACCTGAAGGGGTCCTACAGAAAAGCTGGGGAGGGTCTTTTCACAGGGGCTTGAAGTGAGAGGATGAGGGGTAATGGTTTTAAGCTGAAACAAGAGAGATTTAGGTTAGAGATCAGGTGTAAATTCTTCAGTGTAAGGGTGGTGAGACACTGGAACAGTGTTGTGGGGGGCCCAGAGTTGTTGTGGGGGGTCTATCCCGGGAGGTGTTCAAGAGCAGGTTGGATGAGGTTCTCAGCAACCTGTTCTAGTGGGAGGTGTCCCTGCCCATGCAGGGGAGTTGGAGCTCAATGATCTTTAAGAGCCCTTTCAACTCCAAAAATTCTGTGATTCTGTGATTCTGTTCTTTGGTCATCAGTGTTTGCCCTCTGGTTGGCAGCAGTGATTGCTAAACTTATGAGATAAATGTCAGAGAAAGTCCTTTTCAGAAACTAACAATGAAACAGCCTGTACAAAGCTATGTATCAAGCACTGTCAGAAACCTTAGATGGCAGAAATAAATGAGGTCAAAAAAGACTTTACCAGCACATGGAACTACATTCCCCTTACATAAGTGATATATAGGATATTACTCCAGAAGAAGGAGAGTCTTTAAAATGTTGTGGTTTAATGAAACTACCTTAGCTCCAGAAAACACAGACCATCACCACTAGAGGAGTCTTGCTGTAGATCCAAACTTCTCTGTCCTTTTCTTTTCAAGGCTCTTTAGTTCATTTATAGATGAGTGAATCAAAAGTGTTTAATATGGTGGAAGAATTCCACCTGTGATAGCAGTTTGGTTCTTTGCCCATATATTGTCTATATAAGGATTTCAACCTCACAGCTTCCATGAGAGTCATCCCATATACATTTAGCTCATATGTTCAAGCTCACTACAATTCACAGCCCTCCATCCAGCTATGATTCTCTTTTCTGGTCCTCACCATACAATCCAAGGCCTGAGCATGTAAATAATTACATCTGCAGTTTTCACATATGCAAGACCATTACAGGTTTCTCCATTCTCATTGCTTGCCTAACTCTGAATAACTACTTTGAATTTAAATCAGTTTTCAGATTGCAAGTGTAGATCAGTGACGAGGGACGTTACTCTGGTGTAGATACTGGGACTAGCACTGTTTAAGATCTCTGGACAGGGAAATTGTGTGATCCCTCAGCAAATCTGATGACAAAACCAAGCTCTGTGTGGTATGATTGACACACTGGAGGGAAGGGATGCCATCTAGAAGGACCTTGACAAGCTTCAGAAGTAGGCCTGTGCAAACTGCATGAAGATCAACAAGGCCAAGAGCAAGATTCTGCTCCTGGGGCAAGGCAATCCCAAGCACAAATATGGGTCAGGCAACATGAATGGACTGCAACAGGAATGACTAATCAATTTCATTTCAATGACATTATTTCCATGATGTTCTTTCTTCTATCTGACATTATGTGTAGCTGAGGATTCCATAAAAAAATATAAGGAGGGACAAAACACCACAGAGATGAATGAAAATGCCAAATACAGAATATATCTTCTCATTCTAATTATTTAAATTCTTTGCCTTGACAGCAGTGATCACGAGATGGAGTGCAGGATCCTGGGTAGGAGGAACAGAATACCTAGCAGGACCAGAACCCTGGACTTCTGCAGGGCCAACTTTGGCCTCTTCAATCAATTATTAAGAGAAGTCCCATAGGACAGGGTACTAGATGGTAAAGAGACTCAAGATAGTTGGTCAACATTCAAGGATGACTTCTTGCAAGCTCAGGATCAGAGCATCCCAATGGGTAGGAAGTCAAGTAAAGGAGCCAGACACCCACATGATTAAACAAGGAACTGTTGGGCAAACTCAAGTGGAAAAAAAGAATCTATGGATCATGGAAGGAGGGGCTGGCCACTTGGGAGGAATATAGGACTGTTGTCAAAGGATGTAGGGAGACAATTAGGAAATTTAGAGACCTCCTTGGATATAAACCTTGCTAGTGAGGTCAAAGACAACAGAAAGGGCTTCTTCAAATACATTGCAGATAGAACTAACACTAGAGTCAATCTAGGTCCACTGCTGAATGAGGTGGGTGCCCTGGTGACACAGGATATAAAGAAGGCAGAGGTGCTGAATGCCTTCTTTGCCTCTGTCTTTACTCCTGCAGGATTTCCCCAGGAGCCCCAGATCTCTAAAACCCCAGAAGAAGTCAGGATGAAGGAGGAGTTTGCTTTGGTAGATGAGGATTGGGTTAGGGATCAGTTAAGCAATCTGGACATCCATAAATCGGTGGGTCCGGATGGAATGCACTCATGGGTGCTGAGGAAGCTGGTGGACGTCATTGCTGGGCCACTCTCCATCATCTTTGGTAAGTCCTGGGCAACAGGAGAGGTGCCTGAGGACTGGAGGACAGCAAATGTCACTCCAGTCTACAAGAAGGACAAGAAGGAGGACCCGGGTAACTATAGATGGGTCAGCCTCACCTCCATCCCTGGAAAGGTGATGGAACAACTTGTTCTTGGCAGTATATCTAGGCAAATCAAGGATGAGGGAGTAATTAAGAACAGTCAACATAAGAGGTTTAGATTAGATATTAGGAAAAAGCTGTTCTATTAAAGGGTTGGCAGGCACTGGAATGGGCTGCCCAAGGAAGCAGTTGTCCCCATCACTGGAGGTGTTTAAATGACATGGTGCTTAGCAACATGGTTTAGTGGTGAACTTGGCATTGCAGGATTAACAGTTGGACTTAATGGTCTTTAAGTTCTTTTCCAGCCTAAATGATTTGCTGTTTCTAAAAATGTAGATATTTACTTTGGGGCCTGATCTTGCACTCAACTTCCTTAAATTCCCCCTTTTATGCTGCTAAGGTATTAACGGTGTTTAATTTTCATAATGGGTAAAAATAAAAATCAAAGCCTGAAAAATGGTTGCCTAGATATGCATCTCATTAGTGTCTAAACATGAACCAGATTTGAAAATGCAGAATAACTCATGAGGAAAGGGCCAAATCAAGTTCAACACTGAACCTAAGCTGAGAGGCTGATTTTGCTGGAGTTCAAGCAAAGCAAAGGAAAAAAACATTTTCAGATTATTTTTCTTTAAATTTTAGCTCTTTAATGTTCACATCACATAGATTAATAAGTGGCAGAAGGTTGATTTGCAATCTTTGCAGCTGCCAGTTGTTTCACTCAAGAGGTTATTTTTCCTTTTTCTCTTTTCTCTTTCTTTCTTACTTTTCCTTTTCCTCCCCATTCCCCCACTTTACCCCCCTTTCCCAGATTGTATAAATCCACATTTATCCCAAATATGAAAAGCATTGTTTTGAAAACCAGTTAAGGTTGCCAAGGAAACGACAGTCTTGTCACTCACACATCATTTACAAAACCTATGCACTTTATGGCAAGGAAATTAATAGTTAAAGTTATTATAAATCTTATAACAATACAACAACGAGAACATTCATTATTTTCCTCAGGAATACAGAAACGGAAAGACTAGACCTCTGATCCTAAGGATCCAAGAATATGGGGTTTCCCCTTGTAATTTATCAGTAAATTCCCTTTAGCTGTAACCTATGAATATATACATTTTCTAAGTTTCAGCCAGCCAGAAATATGTTCAGAACAACATATATATTCAATGTTTTAAAAAATGACCACCCGTCTAGAGAGAGGTTGTCTTTGCTTTGTTCCTGAATGCTTTGCTTTGTTCCTGAATATGCTTTGATTATGAAAATTAAGCCCAAAACATCTGTGCAGCCAAACTGGGGTCCCCATGTTTAGTTTAAATTAGAGCCCACGTTTGAAAATATTGATAATTCTGCCTGATTTTGTTCCCACTCAAGTGGATGGTGAAAAAAGAAATCTGACTGACCTCAGAGAAAGAAATGTTATGCCCACACTTCCTACTAAATCTATAACAGCAAGATTACTTCAAAATGTGGCACCATTTTCCATTGTTGTAAGGCAGTAGTTAAACCACTGTGATTGTCTAAGACAATGTTAAAGGAGGAGATTAAAATAATTTTAACCACTACTGAATTAATGGAGGGAATAATGTCTTTCCATTATAGTTCTGAATACACACAAGCCTTTGTCTTTGTTACACCATTTTTCATGTTTCCCAGACATTTGCTGAATGAAAAAATGGTATTCGTATGAACTTGTCCCTGACACTTGTCCACACTTCATTCCTGTATTGCAGTCTTGGTTTAAATATTTAAGTATTTTCAACTTCATCTCTTTCTTGTATACTTGTTTCCCTCCACCCTCAGCTGCTGATCTCTCCTGCTTCTATTCTTATTCCTTAAAACTTTTACCCCTGGACTTAGTCTTGGTTTTTAACCTCAGATCCAAAGAAACGAGCTTTTATCCCAACATTTGCTCTATTCTTTCAGCTTTAACCTCCTTCAAAGACTTATTAAAAATAGATTCCACCCAACTATTACGAAGTCAGACATCATACGTATTGGACTGTTTGACATGATGGGGAATTTGTGTGATGACAATAACACATAGAGATTGTGCACCATAAGCTGATATGAATAGTGATACCTGTGCTATCCTATATATCAGCTGCACTTTAGTTTGTTGTCTCATTCCATCCTTGAATTTCTCCTTTGATTATCTTTCATATCTGACTTTCCCAGGATTTTCAGAGGTTCTTCTGAACAGTACTAATATCTATATGCAAGCAGAGGTTTGTAGGATAATCTTTTTCTTGTGGTTTAAGAAGACTTATCTTGATGCACTGGCAGTATTGCTGGACAAGTGTACAAAACATATTCCTGTGGGTGTAAAGTTCTGTTATAATGGAGCTCAACAACAAAGACCTTCGAAAAGTAAAAACTCCAGCAGGATGATGTGGATGAGTAAGCAGCTCCTAGAAGTGCTCAAACTTAAGAAGGAAGCATACAGGGGGTGGAAGCTAGGGCAGGTATCCTGTGAAGATTACAGGAAGGTTGTCCAAGCAGCTAAGGATCAGGTCAGGTGAAATAACTCCCATGTAGAATTAAATCTTACCAGAATCATAGAATCATAGAATTATTAAGGTTGGAAGACACCTTCAAGATCATTGTGTCCAACCATAATCCAGCTACCACAACCACTAAAATATATCCTGAAGTAACACATCTAAGCACTTCGTGCATCGGTCTTCTCTGACAAATGCTCCAGCCTCATCACAAAGGCCTCAGCAGCAGAAAGGAGGAACTGGGATAAAGAACCCCCCCCACCTCAGAAGAAGAAAAGATTCATGACCTGAAGGTGCACAAGTCTATGGGATGGCCACACCCAGAGAGTTGTGGTCAATGGCTCAATGTCCAAATGGAGGCAGGTGACAAGTAGTGTCTCTCAGGGGTCAGTACTGGGACCAGTGCTGCTTAACATCTTTGTTGGAGACATGGACAGTGAGATTGAGTGTATCCCCAACAAGTTTGCTGATGATACCAAGCTGTGTGGTGTGGTTGACACTCAAGAGGGAAGGGACGCCACCCAGAGGGACCTTGACAGGCTGGAGAGGTGGGCCAGTGCCAAACTTACGAAGATCATCAAGGCCAGGTGCAGGGTCCTGCACCTGGGTCAACAAAACCCCAGGCACAAATCCAAGCTGGGAGGAGAAAGGCTGGAGAGCAGTCCTGAGGAGGACTTGGGGGTGGTAGTTGATGAGAAGCTGGACATGAGCCACCAGTGAGCGCTGGATCTCAGAGAGCAACTGCATCCTGGGCTGCATCAACAGAAGTGTGGCCAGCAGGACCAGGGAGGTGATTCTGCCCCTCTACTCTGCTCTGGTGAGACCCCACCTGGAATATTGTACACAGCTCTGGAGCCCTCAAGCACAAGAAACATATAGACCTTTTGGAGTGGGTCCAGAGAAGGGCCATGAAGATGATCAAAGGGCTGGAGCAGCTCTGCTATGAAAACAAACTGAGGGAGTTGGGGCTGTTCAGTCTGAGGAAGAGAAGGTTTGAGGAGACCTTAGAGCACCTTCCAGTACCTGAAGGGGCTAAATGAAAGCTGAGGAGGGGCTTTTTACCAGAGAGTGTCGTGATGGGACAAGAGGTAGTAGTTTTAAACTGAAGGAAGGTAGATTTAGGTTAGACATCAGGAAGAAATTCTTCACCATGAGGGTAGGAAGGCACTGGTTGCCCAGTGAAGTTGTGGCTGCACCCTCCCTGGAGGTGTTCCAAGGCCAGGTTAGATGAAGTTTTGTACAGTCTGGTCTAGTGGGAGGTGTTCTCTCCTCATAACAGGGGAGTTGGAACTTGATGATCATTAAGGTTCCTTCTAACTTTAACCATTCTATGATTCTATGATTAAAAATTGTTTCTTTATATCCTGTGCTTGGCAGTTCCTGAGTCATGGTGGCCTGCAGAAGAAGGACTTCTTGCAATGAGAAGTGCTGAGGCTATTTGAGTTAGATCAGATACTTCTAGCCATTTAAATAAGGCAGGTTTTTAGTTTTGTTATTTTTTAAAAGTGTTGTTTTCAACGTAACTCAAAATGTTAAAAATAATATTTGACATTACTTTATTCATTTAGAGCTTTTGTAGGCAGCCACAAAGGTGTCAAAGACCTTTGTTTAAGAAACACACACAGTACATTTCTATGCCAGAGCAAGACTTGAAGCTAATGACACATTATTTTTCAGCAGCTTATGTGAACTTTTGGCCTGGCAATTAGCATCAGAAAAGACAACACTGCTAACGAGACATGGTAAATAAACTGTGTGTTGATCGAAATCTGCAACGCATTAAGAGAATGATGATATTTTTCTTTCTTTGAAGTGTCTTCATAAATAATGCTCCTGTTTGTGCTTAACCTCCACCCCAAACAATCTAACAGAAGTTAAACTTCTGCTTACTGTTCATTTAACTCTTCAGTATTTTGTGGAAGGAAATCAGCACATCTCTCCAGGAAGTTGCTTTAGCAGTAGTTTATGCCCTGTGCCAATATACATAACACTCAGATAAAAAATAGTAAAATAAAATAAACTGTTCATGATGGACTTTTTATAAGGCAAATACACGTCACAGTAACAGATTTCTGGTGAGTTAGTGGAATGAGCATATAAAACAGAAAACTGATGTTGAAAAAGACTCTATGTTGAAAAAATAAAGCAATTAAAATGACTGGGTGCAAAGCATAAATCGCAAAGAAAGAAACTGAAAATATCCTGTCTTTCTGAATATGAAATCACAGAACCGTAGAATGGTTTAGTTGGAAGGGACCTTTGAAGATCATCTAGTACTACCCCCCTGCAATAATCTGGGACATCTTCAACTAGATCAGATTAAACTGACTCTGTTTAAACTGACTCTGAATGTTTCCAGGGAAGGGGCATTTTAGTTACAGCTCATGTATCCTGCTCCATAAGAACAGAACCATGTCTAATGTACATATTTCTACATCCAGTAGATATGTCCAGTAGTTGCATCAATTCATATATCTGAAATGTATGCAGATTTTTTGTTATGAAATGTTGTCACCTGTACCAGGATATTCCTTTCATTAAATTGCATTAAAATACCTCACCAAGTCTTAGCTTGGAATATGAATTTAAGAGACAGGACAAATTTCTGAATTCTTCTAAGAGTACATCTACTCAGATCAAGTCTTGACACATGGAGATGTTGAATTAATTATCTATAGCACTTTACATTAATTCTCTCCAGATTTGATCAATGCAGATGAAGTGCAGTATTGTGTAAAAGGCAATACAGCTGATGTATTTAGTAGGGGAAAGTCAATAGAGACATGTGAAATGTAACTGACTGACACATATTTCACCAGACTTGAGGTGTTTGATCTGTACTTTCTACACAGGAACTGTATATATCAAAAATGTGGACCTGAAGGGAAAGTGTTGAGCAGAGACTGAAGGACATTTCACTTCATCTGCTGATTTTGCTTCAGTATTTTCTGTGCATGTGTATCTTTGTGTTGATCATTCAGGCCTAGATCCACGAAGACACTTTTTACATATCATACTTATGGGGCATATTTTTTTCCAACTATTTATTTAATTTCTCTATATTTGCTTTTAAGAGTAGTTTGAACAGCTTTCTGTGGAACTTCACATAGACATAATCAATGGCAATCAAGTACATCAGGTTTATTTTGAATTAAGCACTTAAAACTGATCTGTAATAAGGGGGTTGAAAGACATATAAATACATATTGTAATATATATTGTCAAGCTATAGGTCCATGTTGCCTAAAAAAAAAAAAAAAAAAAAAAAAGCTTTAAACTTGGAGTAATAAAAGCTTAATGATGGTAAAAATTCAAGTAGAGAAATACAGTCTGGATTAGCTGTTGGATTTATTTACAGTTAAATTGACAACAAGCATTCTGCACAAGAAGCCTGCACATCCTGCTGGGTGTTTGTAAGGTTCCATCAGAAAAAGGATAACACGTTTAGATGTCATTTGTGGAATGAAGAATATTGCTTTTCTTAGTATTTGTTTAAGTGATCTAAAATAAATTAAAATCTTGACTTCCTATTGAGTACGTATAGAAAGATAACCCTTGAAGAAGCTGCTTCATCAAATCTTTGATTTATGGCAACAAACCTGGTCAAAGATCTGGAGAAAAAGTCTTATCAAGAGCATCTGAGGGAACTGGGGTTGTTTAGTCTGGAGTAAAGGAGGCAAATCACTCTCTACAACTACCTGAAAGGAGGTTGATGTGAGGTAGGTGTTGGTCTATTCTCCCTAGTAACAAGCAACAGGACAAAGGAAAATGGACTGAAGTTACAGTAGGGAAGGTTTAGATTCGATATTTGAAGAAAGTTCTTCACTGAATGCATTATCAAGCACTGGAACAGGGTGACCAGGGAGGTAATCGAATCAATATCACTGGAGGAGTTTAAAAGATTTGTAGATGTGGTGCTTACAGACATGGTTTAGTAGGGGACTTAGTAGTGTTAGTTAAGGGTTGGACTTCATGATTTTAAGGATCTTTTCTAATCAGAATGATTCTGTGACTGATGGAATATGTTGTGGGATTTGTTTGTTGCTTTTGGTGTTGTTTTTTTTCCAATGAGTAATGAGTGAATCTGAGAAGCTGCCTTACAATGGATCCCTAATGGTATATGAGAAAGCTCCTGTCACAAAAGTTTACCAATGTTAAAACTTCAATACATTTAATCTAATACTACTGAAAAGGGAAGTTAATTGTCTCAGTGTATATGACAAATATTTAATTGATCATCACAAAGGATAAAGGACTGAAGATTGCGAAAGTGATCACAGAATCATAGCATCATAGAATACCAAGTTGGAAGGGACCTCAAGAACCATCTGATCCAGACTTTCTTGGTAAAAGCATTATCTAGACAAGATGGGCAAGCCTGATGTCCAACTGAATCTTAAAAGTGTCCAATGTTGAGGAATCCATCACTTCCCTGGGGAGATTGTTCAAATGGCTTATTGTTCTCATTTTGGAAAATGTTCCTGTGTTCAACTGTAATCTCCCCATGATTAACTTATACCCATCACCCCTTGTCTTTTCCATATGTCTCCTTGTAAAAAAGGGAGTCTCCACCTTCTCTGTAGCCATCCTTTAAGTACGGAAACATGATGATGAAGTCTTCCCTTAGCCTTCATTTCTCCAGGCTGAACAAACCCTGTTCTCTCAGCCTCTCCTCTTGTGGCAGGCTTTCCAGTCCTTTGATCACCTCCATGGCCCTTTTCTGGACCCTCTCCAGCCTGTCTTCACCTTTTTAATACAAAAAAGTGGGGACCAGAATTGAACACAGTGTTCCAGGTGTGGCCTGACAAGCACTGAGTAGTGTGGGATAATGTCTTTTTCTCTGCTGGTGATGCCCTTGTTGGTGCAACCCAGAATTGTGTTGACCTTTTTTAGTGCTGAAGCACACTGTTCATTCATACTGAGCTTATTGTCTACCAGGACTCCAGGTCCCTTTCCACAGAGCTCCTTGCTTTCCCTCCAGGTGAATCACAGTCTGTGCTGCACTCCTGGATTATGCTTTCTCAGGTGCAAGACCTTACATTTGCCTTTGTCGAACTTCTTAAGGTTCTTGTTAGCCCACTCTTCCAGCCAGATGTAGAGAAAATGTATGGAATTCTTGTTATATGCAGCAATATCTCTGGTGGCATCAATTCTGTATTTGTAACCAAAATACACATTGTATTTTACAACAATATATGTTAATTTGTACCACTTCTTCTTATGAAAGTAAGTTAAAGGAAATTAAAATGCAATAAATTTCATAAACATCTCAAGACAAGATGAATAAGAATGCCACAGAAAATTTCATAGGACAAGAGAAATGCAGCATGAACCAATATTTCATCCTAAACTCAACATTATGAATACAAACATGTTTTGTAATGTCTGCTGTATCTGTTGTAATAATAGATGTGATTATATGAAAGTAATTTAGAGTGATTAATCTTTTAAATTCTCCCATTATCGCTGCTTTTCTGACATTCACTCCCATACCAAGTGATGCAACAAAAGCTGCATGCTACTGCTGCTTAGTAGGTCCATTTGGAACTTTCTTCTTCTGCGGGTAATATAGTGCCCACTCTTGAAAAAAACTCAGTAAATTGTAACTTCTTGAAAGCAGAACAAAGGTTGTGGAACCTCATTGGTAATACCAACATTTGTCTACTAAGCTTTGACTGTCCATTCAGCTTCCATAAAGAATTAAAGAACTGCACCCTTTATGTGCAATGCTAGAGAATTTCACCTCATTCTAGCTTTAGCAAAATGCTAAATATCCTGGCTGTATTTGGCTCTACAGTGCAACCCAGCTAGCAATACATTTGACATGGTACCCATTAATCTCAAAAAGCACAGTCTTGAGTTAATCAATCTTGTGACATAATGGATTCCTTTCCTACACCTTGGATGAGCAATCAAATGGAGATTGACTTTCTCCATTTAGTCAAATAGATTTATCTAAGCCATGTTTCAAATGACTGGATTAAGCGGGGCAATGGGGGTTTTTTATGTCTGAAGAAAAATCCATTTAATAGAACTATTCCTTTGATTTTAAAGTTAGAATGACTATCAAAACATTGGACTCCTTCCTCTGCAGATTTTTGTTAAAATGATCTAGACAGTCTTATCTGCCCGTACAGCAATTGAGGGAATTAATACTCCTGTGACATGTCTGCAATAAAATATGCTCCTGGACAGAAGAGACAAAGAAACTCCCTAAATGAGACCATTTATGTACTCTGGTATGGATGGTGATGAGGACAGTGAACAAATGTTCTTTTGTTATTATGTCAGAGACATTATTTTCATGAAGGATTAATGTGTTAAAAACAACAAAAGGACATTTTCTTTTCTTTCTCATAATTAATTATAGGACGATACATGTTCTATGCAATAGAGAAGTGTAATTATCTTGCAGCAGGGAATTTAACCATTCCATTGCACTATGGAGGTGATCAAGACAGGAACTCCCCAGTCTCTGCGTATCCCGGAGCCCTCTGCTGAACTGAAGGAAAACCTCTTGACTTCTTGTCAAGACCCTATTACAGTAACAGAACTCAAAGATATTTTATGATGAGAAAAATCTCAAGGGCAAGAAAAAGAAAATTCCTTGAGATTTCCCCAGAGCCTTTCAAGGAAGAGTAGGGAAATAAGTATTTTTTAAATCAAGATGTGTCTAATACATTTCGTTTCAGATTATAGGTGAATTTTGATTTGAAACTGGATCGTTGGAGATATTCTGCATGGTATAAAATAAATCTATTACAATCTTACCTAATCACTAACTGAAGATTCTTGAGATTGTAACTTTTCCTTTAATTCAACATTTCAAGCAGACAATACTAAAATATGTTTGGATTTATTTTTCTTTTTGCTCATACTGTTAGAACAGAAGAAAAGCAATGCTGCTCCTCACCCAACATTACAGAATGATTTTAGGGCATTAAACCGATTCCTCATCTTAGAGTTAAGAGTTTCCTGAGCTCTGCCCCTTGGTATTGTAGAAATTTTAGATGATGTGGAAAGTAGATTTCCACACTGTGTCCTCACCTTTGTGAGAGCTTGCAGTTCATCTTCTAGTTTAATGTCAGGTGTTGCCTGGTATGTGGTAGATATGAGAACACTTAAAAGACTGTTCAGTTATAAAATTGGGACCTTAGAGTTGTGTAGCACATGAGAAGATAGGAAGTGCTGAACATTTCTACATACTACTGCTTAGGATTTTTTCTTGCCTTTCTGGATTTCAGTTCTTGAATCAAGAGAACACAGAGTTACCCATTCTGACATAAAATGTGATGTCAAATGAAATAATAACCTTGAGTGTTAGTACATTTGCCCCCAAAACGTGTCTGAAGCTTAGTCACTGCTCTCCCTGACAGAGCAGAGCACATGCTTGTACAACTTCCAGGGTGTTCCACACATCCATGAGAAAGATCATTTCTGCATAATGTATGGTAATATTGGTGTGTTTTGATTCCAAGTAGAAAAAAAATTAAGAAACTGCAAAAACAGAGTGAAGGAATTGTTTCTAAAACAATCAGATTTTGTGTCCTGAATTGTTGAATTATGGTAATATTTTGTTGTATAAGTCAAACTTTAAAAGTCATTACTGAGGAGAGGTACTTGCGGGTGGTTGTTGATGAAAAGCTCATCTTGAGCCAGCAATGTGTGCTTGCAGCCCAGAAAGCAACTGTGTCCTGGGCTGCGTCAAAAGAAGCACGGCCAGCAGGACCAGGGAGGGGATTCTGCCCCTCTGCTCTGCTTTTATAAGACCCTCCCTGCAGTACTCTGTCTAGTTCTGGAGGCCCAAAAAAAGGAGTAACATGGAGTTCCTGGAGTGAGACTGGTGGAGGGCCATGAAGATATCAAAGTGCTAGTTCACCTCTTCTCTGAAGACAGGTTGACAGTGTTGGGGCTGTTCAGCCTAGAGAAGAGAAGGCTCCAGGGAGACCTTATAACACTTTCCAGTGCCTGAAGAGGCTACAGGAGAGCTGGGGAGGGACTTCATACAAAGGTATGGAGTGATAGGACAGGGGGGAATGTTTTCAAATTGAAGACTTTAGATTTATATTAGATCTTAGTAAGAAATTCTTGACTGTGGAAGTGATGAGACACTGGAACATGTTGCCCAAAGAAAATTTGGATGCCCTAGCCCTGGAAGTATTCAAGGCCAGGCTGGATGAGGCCTTTAGCAACCTGGTCCAGCAGGAGGTGTCCCTGCCCATGCAGGGGGGTTGGAACTAGCTAATCCTTAAGGTCCCTTCCAACCCAAACCATGTTACGATTCTACAACTAAAATAACTGCTACTCAGATAGTAAATCTCATTCCCAGTGTTTAAGATGGACCTATCACCATAAAACCACATTCTGTAACAGTGTGAAAAAAAAAAATTAATTATTTAATGATATTGTATTCCTTTTGGGGATAATGTTATTTCCTGTTAGGATACAAAGTGTCAAAAGAAACTTGGTTTTCTTCAAATATTACAAAATGAAGTTGACACAGAATAAATGTAATAAATGTTTTGTGCTTCCAGCGAAGAAAATTTCAGTGACATTACCATAAGCCTAGAAATATATTAGGAAATAATCACTGCTTTAAATGGACTTCTACATCATCATCAGGCTTTCTATTTATGTCTTCCTTTAAAGTACTGACAAGTTCTAAACCTATTTGGTTGATAAAATATGATAGTATCAAATGTTTTCTGGAAACATGTTTTTAGGAAACAATGGATGAAACAGTCATTGTAGTCAGAATGGTACAATAACATCTTGAACACTTATGAAGTGCTTAATGTAAAGGTGGTTCTAAAAATAATCTAAAAATACCTCCAACTGCCCCAAAATTATGGTTTCTTCAAGAAAGCAGATTCAACAGAGTGACATCTTAACCCTAAAGTATTTATCAACGGAAAATATCAAGAACTCCACACTGTAGGTCCCCTACTGTGCAGGTCATTGTAGAGCAGAAGTACATCATAAGTACAGTGATTATCATCCAGTGATGATCTGACCCACATAATCAAATGAAATTATAATGTTAGCAACTGAAACATAAGAAAAAAGCTGAAGATCAAGAAAACTGAAAATACTTGTTTAAATCTAAAGATTTGTCTTGGAAATTAATAAGATTGTTTGCAATTTCTTTTTAATGCAGCAGCTTGTATGTTCTGTGATGAGCAATAAATGGGTGGTTTGGATGTCAGCTGAGGCATAGTTGTCATTATCTCAGTTAATGACACTGGTGATTTGAAAGAAAAACATACTTTGAACATGACTGACCATGAGTATCCTCACAGCTGCAATGGTTGGTGATGGAAGTCAACTTTGTTTTGTTCACATATTTACTTTATCTACTGCAGAACCCTTTTCTTGTTTACATCTGAGATCTAATTCAGGTGGTTTGGCTTAGCAAATAATACAGACTAATGCTGTACTAACTACAAAGGCTTAGGAAAACAGACTACAGTTATACATGTTTTCCCTTCCCAGATCAGCAAAATGTCACATCAGGGGATTTCACTAGTCCAGCAATAGCATTTTCTTTTGCCAAGATCTATGCTGCTTCTTCACAAGGCCCTGTGCTAAAAAAACTAATCCATATAAGCAGTGCTTGGTAACAGCCTTCGTAATGTTGACCCCAATAAAATGAGATCTTTTTTTCTTTTCTTTAAAGGATGTACACCATCCTCTAAGGTTTATTGTTCAACGCTTTCCTGTTCTAAGGGAAACCTCAAATGTAAGATACCACCAGAATGAGGTACTAAATCAGTGGTATGTTTTCCACCTAGGGATCAGCAAAAGTGGAGCACAAAAATAAATAAATAAATGAATGAATAAATTGACAGCATCTACTTTAACAGTCAAAAGATACATTGTTTTGATATCCATGGACAACTCCTTCAGTTACTTTTATGTGTTTGTGAAGTCTGATTCATCATAAAGTATTCAGTTATAAAACAAATAAGATAATATTATTGACCACAGGGTTGGTATGATTTTCTGCTACAGCACATGTAGAAAGACAATTTTAGGATTGTGCATTCCTCAAATTAGACACATCATTGATAAGGAGTGCAGTCTATTTTTTTTTTTTGTCCTTTTTTCTTATTATTTAATGTCTGGAAAGACACTTCAAAAGAAAGATTCAGATTTTCAGGAAGATAGATCACCCTTGGAAGCTCCTCTCTTTTACCATTGCTTGAACATCTTACATGGTCTCCATTCTTGGAAATATTCAGCGCTTGACTGGACAAGACTCTGATCAACACAATCTAATTTCAAACTCACGTCCAACTTTGAAAAACAACTTAGTCTGACTTGGTTTTGACCAGATTACTTCAGGGGGGGTTTGATCACATTGTTTCCAGAGGTCCCTTTCTGTTTTAATTGCTGTTCTATTTTCCTTTCCTTGGCACTTCAGGTTGTACCTGACACTGTGAGTAGAACATATAGCCAAGAAACCTAAAGCTACAGGAAAAGAAAGATTTTTTATTTATTTATTTATTTTTCATTTTCCTTAATGGGCAATACTTTATTACTGTCACATAACTATAGTTAGCAGGGAAAAGTCTTTCAATCATACAGTAAAGTGCTCCTAGCATCACAATAGGATATGTGGTCAGAAAGATCATGCAGCACCTTTCCTTTCCAGTGGTAATGAGAGCACTTTTTCAGAGAACACTATTGTCTGGATAAATTATTCACCAGCAGAATATTTTGTATATAGATTTCTTAGAAGGAATATTTCATTAATATGACAAATTACCTCTTTAGCCATGAAATGCTTAGTTACCTCCATGAATTTAGTTGGAAAAGACACACCATTTTATATTTCACACTGTGTCAGTATATTTAGTAGAACTACTCAAAATCCCCTAAATCCAAGCATCCTGGGGTCCAAGAATATATGGTCCAATAATTAATTAATTTAATTTTGAGTTACTACTAGTTTGATTTTAACATAAGAAATATACATAAATGTATGTTGGCTTCATTTCCTTTCATTTCATTGTTTTTTAAAATCTGGTGTTTGAATCAGAATGCAGGGGTAATATGTTGTATTTACCACTTTGACACTAACTTGATATGAAAAAAGACATTAAAATTACTGTCTTATATGTTACTATTATTCCCTAGCCCATTTAAAACATAAGGACATATGACACTGCTCTGATTTTCTTAGTGATCTGCTCCTAGTACCTATGGATGGAGCAGTGGCATTCTTGGAACCTTGATGACTTAAATTCTTCCAAAATAAAATCTTTTGTGTTTTACATTTTTCTTTATTAGGTATTATAAACTATATGTAGTTGAAGTATCCATAAACCAGCACGGATGAGGCCATTTTCCATGTGTGTATTCTCCATTCCTCCAAATGTGAATGAAACCCTGTTAACTGAAAACAACATCTTTTTGCGGTTTAAACCAATTTGTGGTGGCTTAGATTATACGTCAACATCTAAGTCAGTTTCAATTACTTAATTAAAAAATGGTAACTGTGCACACTGTCATCCTCAGCCTGCATACAGTCCTGTGCTCCTCAGTTTATGTCAGTGCAGCAGCATGTTGACAGTTTTCTAAAGTTAAATCAAACAATGCTTCCCAGGCATTTGCAGATGTTAGATGAAATATGGAGCATTTACTGCTACTGCTAAATTAAGTTTCATTTGCTTTTTTAAAGGCATTTTAACAGTGTTATGTATAATCTGATTTAAGGAGCAGTCAGTGCTCAAGCATTTTTATAATGCAAATTTTGTGAAAAGGTTTGCAACCTTTTTTAAAAGGTTTGCTGCTTTTGATTTAGGGCACCATTGTTCAGTTCTATCTGAAACCCTGCTAATTTAAATATTTTAACCATGAGATGCAGTTCAAGGTGTATAGTTAATTACAAAGATCCCATTGTTGTTTCCTTTGAAAAAGCTTTATAATAGAAAAAAGATGAAAGGCTGTGCAGCTGCCAGTAAAGAAGCATGAAAACACCACTTTCCTTCTTCAAAGGCCTTGTTTACAAAATGGAAGGTCACTTTGCTTGGAATGGAAAATACAAGCAAAATAAGGTAGCTCCAAGGGATCCCTCTGAAGGCAAATTAAACTTGAATTAAATGCTTTTGGTTTTTGTCTTTTTTTGCTTTATTTTTTTTTTTCCTGGAATGAGAGCAATTGGAAAACTCTATAAAACTAAACTCCACCGTTCAAGGTGGCTTATGTAGATACATACACAATGAATTACAGTTATCAGTTAGGATTAAACCAGTGACAAGGCATTTTACCAAGAGTTTTGCCTCTCATACTTGCTTCAAATCTGATAGCACGGTTATTTAAAAGCCTCCAAAACTTTTTGCATATACCAAGTGAACTCTAAAAGAATATCAGCATTCTGATTATACAGCAAGTTAAATCATCTATTAGAGCTAAACACTCACCAAATAATCAACATGCTTTCTATTTTGATTGGCCATACCAGCCGATTAAGCTGCTAATATAGAAAAAGACAGATGTCAATCACTGCAGCATCTCAGCACTCTGCTAATGACTAAGTTTATGTACTTTAATAATCTTTCTTATTTAAATGGTAAGGTATGGAAAGGCTGAAAGAAAAACTGATTAGAGCAATGAATTGCTTATTTTAAATGATGTGACTTTTTTTTTTTAAACCAACTTGGGCCTGATTGCATATAATTTTTTACACCAGTGTGATGCTAGTAGCAATTTTACTTTACAAAACTGAAAAAGAACTTTAAAACTTTTAAAGAAGTTATTTTAAAATAACTTTAAAAGAACTTTCAGTAATGTCTAGTGATAGGACAAGGGCAATGGCTGCAAACTGGAACACAGGAGGTTCCACATAAACATCAGGAAAAACTTCTTTCCTGTGAGAGTGCCAGAGCCCTGGGAAAGGCTGCCTAGAGAGGCTGTGGAGTCTCCTTCTCTGGAGACATTCAAACCCCACCTGGACACGTTCCTGTGTGATGTGCTCTGGGTGATCCTGCTCTGGCAGGGGGGTTGGACTGGATGATCTTTCAAGGTCCCTTCCAACCCCTAAGATTCTGTGATTTTCTGAGTCCAACTTCATTAAGAAAACATAGTTCTGTCTTCTCTACTTGTTACAATTTGCAAAGTAAAAAGAAACAATAGGCAAAAGTCAGGATTCCCACTTTCAATGCTCATAATAGGTGTTTTATACCAAAGGAGTACATGTGGCCCTAGCAGAGTGATTAATCTAGGTGCTATTTGGGTAGTTAGGCTTATTATATATAGTATGGGCCCATCAAGACTGGAAATAAAATCTTAGAGTATTAATTTACATTGGTTTTTTGCATCCCAGGTGAAGAACAGCAGCCAGCACGTTGGAAGCAGTGACACAATAACTCGATGTTTCCGTAAGGTCAATGGACTGAAATAGTAAGTCATTAGTCACCTCCTTCTGTACATTTTAGTCTTTTCCTGGAGTACCACAGAAGCTCAGATGTTTATATAGAGCCACATTGCACACGGGTATTTATACATACGTGTGTTGATATTATGTGTGGCTCTGCAGTCAGTTAATAGGATACATTTTCTGAGGAAAGCTTGAACCTTGATGAAGCACAGAGGACTGACTGAGGGCTGTGCTTGAGCTACATCTATTTGCTCTTAGGCCAGAGAACCAAGTTCTCATCTGAGGGTATATGCTGAACTAAACTTGCCCTGTTTTCTAGCTGGAGGTCATTCATCTGCTCTGCAACAGGCAGGAAGTGTTTCCAATCTCTGATCAAATGGTTACTTCTGTGAAATGACTTCCAAGCAAAATCCATACATTATCTTAAGCAGAGGTGGATGAGAACACTGGTCTCCTACTCACAGCTGGGTGGATCCATATATTCATAATCTGGTCTCCTTCTGCTTGAACAGAAATTCAGAAGAGATTCACTGACGTACTGTTTTGATTCATAGGTCTGAATTACACTTCAACCTCCCTTTAGTTGGTAGGATCACTCTAGTAAATAATTTATCTCTCTATATAGGTAATCTTAAATATTTATATGGCTCCAACTAATGGTACTCAGAAAGATATAGGTAATAATCCAAAATAGAATTAATTGCTTATCTCTAAACAAAAGCTTCCCTGAGCTCAGGGGATTTGAAAACCTAAATAAGTGCCTAAAACATCTCTAAACCTGTGAGTCTTATAACCTCCCTGGGGTCATACAAGGGAGTACATCAAAGTAGGGAATTGCACAAAACAAAGCCACATATGGCCTGCATAATTGCTCTTAATGCAGTTTTCCCCCTCATACCCAAAATTTTGCCATTAAGAAAGTAAAAAAAAAACAAAAGCCAAAAAACAAACTAAGAAATGTAATTTAATTCTGGTGGGTTGCATTAACCCTAATGTTTAGCTTTTTCTCCTCGGTGAAACAGAAAGAGCAGCAAACTTGCTATCTTTGCTGCCTTGGGCCAGGTGTCAGTTAAGAAGTCTGGGATTTTTTATGTCCTTTTTTTCCTTTCTCTAAACTCATGACCCCATCTACAGTCATATTCCTATTCCACAGCTTCTTCATGCAGCAACAGGGTCATTTTGAGTATTCACACAGATTATAAACACTGATCACCTCACAAGCATTAACTCCTGTAGTATTAAAGCTTTTCTTTGAGGTAATTTTCAACAAGAATAAAATGGGATATTTATTCAATTATGTATACAAAATCTAAATGTAGAGATACATAAATATATGAGTGTGTGTACACCCTTGCTACAAAGAAAACCAAAACAATATTTTTACAAAACCCATAAAAATGTTCTTGAAATGGGAACAAAATAGGGCTTCTTTCTCTGTCCTGGTCCTATACAGAAGTGAAAAAGCTTGCTTTCTCTCTCATGTGCGAGCAAGAAGCTTCACATTCACTGCACTCCCCACAGACAACAAGCCAACTCCCAGTCAGATGACTGCAAATATCAGATTCTGGCTGAGAGTTTAAGATGCAGGAAGACATGAATTTGTCTAGAAACTCCTTTTACACAGAAAGACAGGGTTGTAGGAAAGTCAAAGTAACAACGCCGTGTTATCAGAAGGTGGCAAGAACTAAGCTGGGATGAAAAGATCTGACAAACGTAAGATTAGACTGGCAACACATTTCCCAAGATAACAGAATCATCAAACCTGGAAAAGGCAATTTCAAGGCATCAGTGTTTTTTGCTGTTGTTTTTTTCCACACGAGGTGAAGTATAGCAGCTAGGAGGTTTGAAGCAGTGATGCCATTAGCACTAAATGTCTTTAAGGCAGCAATAGCAACTAATTAGTCCCCTCATTCTGTACATTTTACCAACTTGCCCCATAGTATCACAGATGCTCAGATGTTCATATATCACCAAATTCCTCTTGAGTATTTAGACAGATGTTTATTGAAATTGAATGTCCCAGACATTGCCTGCAGTCCCAGTTACCACCAGGTCATTCCACAGCTTGATTTTGTCTATCTGCTTGCTTCCCTCCTGGATTGGTATTATCTGCATACTTGCTGACAATTTAATTGACATAGGAGGAACATCCCTGGCAAAAAACAGCATGGAAAAAGGCTGCCTTAAGGAGCCAAATTTCTCTAAATGTCATCAAGGAGCTCAAAGAACTTCCAGTTTCTCTCTCTCCTCTTTGTGCTAAGAGCATTTCCTTTGGAATAGAGATGAACTCAGCATCGGTGACCACAGCTGAAAAACCTGACAGAGGGGAACTGTCAGTTATTGCCAACTGCACAGCCTGGTTCACACCTGTGCTGTGCTCATCTTGCCTCAGAATGACTTACTGATCTTTTCAGCTATAAAAAATGAAGCAAGGTGAGAACTGAAGAGCCCTCTGACTTTTTAGATTGTGTTATACTGCTTTGTCTCTTAATTATTAGTTAAGCAGAAGCTGAGTAATGCCATGAAATCTGCAGCTTAGTAGAGATAAAAAAAAATGTTATGCATAAAATGAAAAAGCAGAGAAAGCTCAAAAATGCACTAAATCTTCATTGCTATGAATAAGTAACCTCAACCCCCGTGTGATCATTAAGTGTCCCTAAGGATTTCAACACTAATTTGTTTGACTTTTAGTTAAAATTAGCCAATCAATTTCTTCCCCTAGGTAGTTGCTTAAGACCACTTTCATTGTACATCCAATTTGCTCAGCTTCTGTGAAGAGAACTTCAACATATTACCATGAGATAGATCTTGGGCTTGTTAGATTTGGAAATTACAGTCCTGGTTATTTCTATATTTACTCTGAATTTAAGTCTTTCAGATGGACATATTGACTTTTCATGTCTGCATGTGTGTATTTCTTCTTTACAACATGAAATATCAGTTATCTGGCTTAAAGCAAGAGTATGTATGTTGCATAATCTAGCTTTGAAGATACAGAAAATTAGATTAAGAGATTACTATTTCTATCTTTATAAACTACAGATATGTAAAATATCTTTCCTTGCAACAACTCAGAAACTGTTCTCAAATATCTGCAAACATAATTCCTTTGATTTAAACAATAATACGTGTGAAACAAAATCAGAATCCTCCTGTCTTTTTGAACATTTCTGTCTGGAAAGCTAGATTTCACCCATTGACCTCAAATATTTATGCCTATTTTTATTTGCTCTGACACACTTTTTGGAGAACACAGAAATAAGTTAACAGTTAGAGTAGAAAATTTTTATTCTGCCAACATTCAAAATTGTATTAATTTCCAGGAATTTTCCAGGAATGATTGCACTGAAGGCAGCTAAAATATTGACTGTGTGAAGATTCCCAGGTCAAACTCTAATGCTGTTTAGCTGACATTAATTTCTCTTATTTCTAAGTTCACATTAAACAATTAACTGCTTAAATAATTACTTGATTTGAACACTTACATTTTAATACTAATTAATTCAGTCATTTTTAAGAAATATTGTACTCAAAATGAGATTAAAACATGACACCACAGCAATTTATTAATTAAAATGACTTTTATATGTGACAAATTAAAGACTTTAAATAATTCAATTAAAATGTGATTACTGCCTCAGTCTAGAATTTTAAGCTAGCATAGACATTCTGCCATTAATAAGTAAATAAATAAATAATCCCCCAGGTGACCATTCTTCCTTTTGCCACTAGTGCTAAGAGTTTAAGCATTTACTTTTTTACCCTGGGTTTCTATTCTTTGAGACAGCAAGGTTTTCTGCTGATTAATACTGGGCAAAGCAAACAGCATGCAAAATGGGAGTTAGTGAGATGCTCCAATAGCTTCTTTGCTCCAGCCTGTTGCTTCCCTAAAGGGACATGTTGTGGTGTAGATCACAAAATGGACTGTTACCCAAACTGCTGATTCCATGGGCCAGAGCCTCAGAAAAATGAGAAAAACTAACAGACCACAGGGAATAAGGATATAATTTCACATATGTTTATTTATCACTATTCATTACTGAAATGAACCACGCTTGGTTTGTGTGATTTAGAATGTGAGAAGTAGTCGTGGGGCTACCTGCAGCAGAAAGGCAAGCTTCACAGTAAGCACTTTCTGCAGCATCTCCACTCCTGGCTGTACTGCTGGGAGGTTAATGATCTGGAGTCTGAACTGCTTCCTCAGCTGCTAGCTGAACTGATCACAGCTGAGATACGCAAACAGGTAGATTTGACCAGAGAGAGATTTTTCAGAACAGCTTCTATTCATGTGAATACATGGGGTGGGATTCAGCTCACTGAACTTCAGCCATTGAAAATAAACTTTCTTTAAAATCATTAGGTGGGTTTTCTCAATGTTCAAAAAAGCTGGACTAGGACATTTGGGGCATAACTGGTCTCATCTTGCAATTGTACACAACAACAGGTAGAGCCATGATGGCAAACAAACCAGATTCCTAGTTTGCTCCCTGGTTGCACACTGTGTTTAATATTGTACTCCTTCAGGGGAGACCCAGTTAACATGTCTGCTGCCAGTCTGTTCTACCAGCTCTAGACAGAATAAATACCGGGCCCTTTACAACACCTGGCCTTGGTGTCACAATTTACCCCATCTGGGTAATAGGCATAGATTCAGACAGAAGAGAGGTCTTTCTCTGAATAGACTTTAGAAGTATAGGTTAAGTTACATGCCCAATCTCTAAATAATCTGGTCAAAAGCAGTGCTTCTTACCTTGACACCAGAGGACATTTGATAATGAACTTCAGATTATTTTCCTCCCTCTAAATTATTTCACAAAGGATGCCAAACATCCTCCCTACAAATATTGCCAGCTGGGTCACATAGCATGCAGGTCAGGAATCATCTAGCACTAAAGGGTCCAACAATGGTCCTCTGCATTTGCTGCCTGACCAGTAAATGCTCAGAACTGCATAAAATGAAGCACTACACAAAATAAAGTGCAGTTCAATTTGTATTTAACCTGCAGTTCTACAAGCAAACCACACCTTTAGATTTTGAGATAGACAATATAAACTTTGTGGATGCATATATCAATATATATAAATTCTACATATATACTTCTCAGCATGTATATGCATGTAGACATATGCATTATATGTAATTAAATATATATATATAATTTCAACAAGTATATTCTATTTGTTTGGGTTTTTTTCAGAGGAATCCTGCAGGTTCCCCAAATTCTTGGATTACTTTACAACTAGCACTGGTGTCTACTATCTTGAATAAAAGTAAGGAAACAAAAGGTGATCTTATTCTACAGTCAAATTCAATGGTGAATTACACAAAATTGCAGGAAACATTAAAATTAATTTAAATCTATGGATTTCATCTGGATTTCCAAGGTTGACTGATTGTACCTCAAATACAGACTTTATTTGTGATTTGACAATTGCAAATGATCAGAGAATTAGATGCATTGGCTTCCATCTATCACCATTTTCAAATACTTGTAACAATATCTAGGTACATGGAGGAGACTCCCAGCATTCTGAAGCAGCAACCAAGAAATAAGTCTTAGTACTAAGAAAGAAATTTAGAAGGCTCTTGTTAGAATAATTTCTTTCTTAATTGTGTGAGTAGCATCACATTAAAAGATGTAGTTGCTTGCCTTAAACCTTTAAAAGAAAAATATTTCTACAAAAGTTATTTATATTTTCATTCTGGGGAAAAGAAATATGATAAAGGCTTATTGTTTTGCAAAAATACATTATTCAAGTAATTGCTGTTTACACAGAGACCAAGCTTGTGGTTTTTCTTTTGCTTGACAGTCTTCTATTTAAATACATGACTGCATGTCAACACCTTTAGGAATTTCAAAATAGCTTTATTTTCACCTAATAACAATAATAATTTCTTTCTCTTAGGGTGTGCTTCTCTTCTCACATACACCAGCTTTCCTCCATTGAATTGTTATGGTTAGTCCAAGTTGAACTATCTAAGTAAAGGAGAAATTGCCACTACTACCCTGTCCTGATTGCAACACAATTAAACAGATGCACATACTGAAATTCCAATTAACAGCAGTGTAAGTGGTATCAGGGTGAGTTCACTATACAAGACATAATATACTGAATCATAGTTGGCTTTACCTGCATAGGGCAACAAAGCATTTTGGTAAAGATCTCTGAGGTAACTGAGCATGCTAAAATATTTTTATGAGCCTGTAGTTACACCTCATAGAAAACAAACCTTGAAAACAAAATACCATGACAGCATGGTACAGAACTAATATATAAATATCTAACTCTCAGCAGATATAATAGGTTCAGGTGCAACAATAAAACCATAAATGCTTTTGCTTCCAAGACAAGATCTCCTTAAGACAAATCCCTTGTATGACAGAGACATTCCTGGTGATGTCTGAGTGTTAGAGGAGCTTATTTACATTGAATCTGCAATAATAAATAGAATTAGAGTCAAAGCATTTTTATAATTCAAATGAGATTATTCCCACAAAATTTCCTGCTCTGAAATCTGCCTTTAGGTTGTCAATTAGGTCTCCGAGGCTGGAACTCCAAGAACTTCTGTATTTAATACCAAAAATTGATATTTTTTAAAAATTTATTTATTTATTTTTAAAGTTTGGAAAGACAGGGGTAAGTAAAAACTATTGGATTATAAATTAGGAACATCATTCTACTAAACTACTTAGGTAAAATTAATTATTCTGAACTCAGCGTGACCTTAGATACATCTCACCTTATTGCTGAAAGAAAAACTATGTGGCATCCAAACTATGATGCTGGAGTAGTTACAGTTACAGTAATTGTGGCATCAGTGAAGCATGAATGTTGTCTTATTATCATAATTGAAGCTCTTGCAATTATGCTGTTATTTCATTCATATTAACACTTTTGGTTGAGGTACCAAGGTATCCAGATTCTACAGTTTAAAACAGGATTAACTTTTCTGCATTCACTTTGATGAACCATACAGTTGTGAATTAGTTGTGATTAGTGAGTGTTTTGCACAGGCAGGAGGCAACCTGCAGTAATGGTGACAACAGCATTCTGAAATTTAGCCAGATCCTCATTCTCTGAGAATTGTCATAACAACAAATCTGGAAGATGCTTTCCCACCTCTTCAGTTTATTTAGATTATGAATATATCCTTCTGCCTACACATTGTAGAAATAAATAAATAAATAAACCTATAAAGGTTGTTCATTCCAATAGCAACTAAACATTATTATCTCAGTGCTGTAATGATTGTGCTATCTAGAACTCCAGTCAAGTCCTATGATAAAACAACATCACTGAAACCATTGGTGTTTATCTGATCACTTGTTGACATGTGTTTTGCTTTTAATTAGGTAGCAGCAGTTGCTGTGCTCAGGTCACAAACTGAAATGGAGAGGCTAATTTTTAGAGGATGTTTCTAGATTTTGATACTGAGGTATTGGAGCTGTGACTTTTTCTAGGATGACTACAAACTGCACGTATTTTAATGAGTTTCATGCTATTGTTTTCTTTTTCTCTAGTCATCTTTTTCTCTCTGTCTCTCTATCTCCTTGTTACTATTTTCTGTTGGCTCTGAAATGGATCATAGCTCTTCTTTATAGGTTTTATACAAAGCTGAGCACATAGGATCTCTGATCCCTGACTGTAGTTCTTAAGTAGTACTACCACAAAATACTTCAGCAGATGAAAACATTAATATTTTTCAATACACCCTGTTTCATCTTCAAAGTAAACCAGTGCATTTTCAGAAAGCTGCTCTTAATGGGATCATAGTGCTTGTTGATTGCTGTAGTTATCTGTGTCAAAGTGTAATGCAGTTAGTAAGAGTTACTGAGGATCAAGAGATGCCTACTAATTGGATTAACAGTGGTGAATTGACTGTATTCTTGAGCTCTAACTTCAGGCAAGCTGAGGTCGTCTTCATTGTTACACCATCTTTCAGGATGGTTGAAATTTTTTCCTGATGTTGTGAGAGCTACAAATTGCTCCTGGAAATACAGAGCAAGAGTTTGTGCAGACTTAAGAGTTCAGACATTAGACGTAAGAACAAGAAAACACAAAAAAATAAGAAGTTCCTGCAAGTAAAGACATCTCAAAATCTCAACGTAAACTGGGGAACCCTTAATAAATTAAGAAAAGAAGAAGACATTAAAAAAAACAAACAAACACAACAACAAAAAACAAAACCAAAAAAACCAGAAAAATGTTAAATGCTGTGATCTCCAAATTCTGTCTTCTGTGTGGAAGTGGTACCTAGAAGACTGAATCTTTATTGTTTTAGATGAATTTGTCTAAGGTCAAGGTTAGGGAACAAAAATCATGCCTAATAATCTGACTCTAAGAAAACAAAGCATTTCTTTTAAATTCAAAATGTCTTAATTGCAGCTGCATGTCAATATTCACCTGCCAGTAACTATTTTTTCAAGCAAACTGTAAGCAGGTGTTATAAAAAGGATATATAAGCAATTCAAACATGTATTCTAAGAGAAATTTAGGAACAGAATAATGGGACTCTGTGGAATATAAAGCTTATTCAGAATTATAATACCACTAAGCTTTTGTTTTGTTTGTTTGTGTTTTTTTGTTTGTTTGTTTGTTTTTTATTTAATTTTGCAGCAGAATACTTTTTCCTCATCAGAGATGAATAAAAAAAAATCCAGTATTAACCTTAGAGAGAAAGAGTATCATGTCTGTCTGTGGCAAGTCTCTAGCTTGAGACTAGATCTGATTCAATCATCCAAGACAAGAATCTTCACTAAAGACCAGGTTGTTGTGCTGTCATGAAAACGTGTATATGATCTGATTTTGTTTTAGGTGGATGAATTGCAGACAGACTACCTCATGGAAAGTTCAGATTTCTGGAGGTGTAGTCTTCTTTTCTCTTATACACCTGTTTCTAAGAACAGTAACTATTTTATTAATCCTGATACTGTTACTGCATTCTTTTTCTTCAAGGTTTCTCAGTTGCTGAGAGACTTTGGAATGCTGACAAGAGATTATTTCATTTATGAAGCAGGAAATACATTTAAACAAAAAGCAGTAGTATAATTCTGAAGTTCACAACACCTCATACCAAACTGAAGAAGCCCAGGAGTAGGCAGAAGGCTTCACCACCAAGCTGTATGAGCTGCTGATAGCAGTAGGCATCTTCTAGTGACAAGTGTTAACAAATGGCTTTTTGGTGTGCAGTGTACATTGTATCTGAATCTCAACAGACTCTATGAAATTATGATGAATGGGTGTAAAACAGTATATTTAAGTTCTGACCTTGAGACATCTGAGCTTAACCAAACTGGGTGGTTCTCATCACCTGTCTGACCCCAGCCCTCAAGAGATCTTGTTTTCTTGAACAAATGAGTTCATTCAAAATACACAATTAATCCAGATGACAACAGACAAGCATTTTAACAACACAGAGCTTTCTGTAAAATAATTAAAGCTTCAATACAACCACTCCAGCAGGCTACTATTCTTGAAGAAGCTGAAAGAATAGACAGATAAGTTACTGATAAAGAAGAATGTAAAAACAGGAAGTATAATGCTATGTTATGGGCAGCCCTAATTTTCACTTTAGGGATAAAAGGAACAAATATTGTCCTTGCCACTAACAGAACACCACAGAAACTCTTCATTTAAGGATAAACCTGAAGCTGCTTTGTTTTTTATGTTTCTGTCTTGAGTAGAAGTTGATTTGCATGAACAGTGGTTGCCTAGCAATGACACTTTCCCTGTAATTTAGTGAGTACGCATGTTCTTAATTATGTACAAATTATTTTTGAATTCTCATGTTGTTTTTTTTTATCATCATATCTTCACTAGCATCGAGCCTAAATTAGGATGCAAGCCAAAATTCTACCTTGCTTTTCAGTGTAGGAATAAGTAGAATTAGGACCTAAAAATCTTCCAGAAGAACACAGATGTTTTGATAATAGTTTATTGGGAAGACAAATGCCAAATCTCCAAATGTCGCCCCAGCCTCCCCACCTTCTTCCTCCTTCCCCTAGCTTTTATTGCTGAGCATGATGTCATATGGTGTGGGATATATATGTGTGTGTGTGTGTGTATATATATGTTTTTAGTCTGACCCTTTGGTCATTTGGGGTCACCTATCCTGCTATGTTCCCTCTCAACTACAATGAATAAATGTAACTTTATCCCAAGCAAAACCTGTGAAATACCAAAATAATAATAATAAAAAAATTAATATGTATATATATATAATTGAACCCTTAGCCTTTCAAATATGCTTCTCTGAAAGCATAATAGGATAATGATTATCCCCTGAATTTAGTGAACCATTCAAAACTGTACAAGAAGTGTATGCAGTAACTCCAACAAAGTCCCAAATTTATAAACTACTATTATGCCATTATATAAATTTCTGGCATGTCATCCCCTGAATCTTATTCTCAGTTCTGGTCATGTCATCTCAGACAGAGACAACAGAAGTAGAAAAGGTCTGTAGTAGGCCAATGAAAATTATTAGAGGCATGAAACGACTGCCATGTGAGGAGAGACAAAAAACATCAGGGCTGTTTAATTTCAGCATCAAATAAGAGTTGATGTCACAGAGACTTATTAAATAAAAAATGTCATGCAAGTCAATTGAGTGTTTCTGTTGACTTCTCCATAACACGAAGAGGAAATACAAAGGGGAAAAAAATAAATAAATCTGTCATCTGAAAAGGAATACAAATTTTATGGAACACAGTTCTGGACTAAATCAAAGAGCTCACTGTAACAAGCTACCATATAACTCAGAAACAGTCTCCAATACTCTGAGAAATTAAAATCATAGAATCATAGAATGGTTTTGGTTGGAAAGGACCCTAAAGATGACCCAGTTCTAGACCCCCTGCCATAGCAGGGACACCTTCCGAAGATCAGGTCTTCCAAGCTCCATCCAATCTGGCCTTGAATACTTCAACGGATGGGGCAGCCACAGCTTCTTTGGGAACCCTGTTTCTGTGTCTCACCAACCTCACACTACATAATTTCTTCCTAAAATCTAACCTAAATCTACCCTATTACAGCTTAAAACCATCACCCCTGTCCTATCAGAACTGGAAAGAATAAAAAATAACAGAGAAAATACAGGACTGAGTGAATCATGGCCCTTCCTGAGGTTCACCCAGGCTTCAGGGGCTGTACCACACCTGCTCTCACCCACACACATGGCGTGTATGAGTCGTTCCTTGTTGTTTATGCTTTTCTGATATTTGCACACAATTAGAGGGTGCATCTGGTGAAGGTAAAGCACAGATGTTTAGTTCTATTATTTTTGCCTCTTAAGTCATTGCCACCATACTAATAAGACTGCTGCTGCTCTTTAAGTATTCTACAACCAGTATTGTTCAGAAAGGGATTATCACTGCCATCTCATCTTCTGTGTTACACTTAGCATCCCAGCTTACTCAAACTGCTTGACAAAACTGACTTCTAAATCACTTTAAAATATAAAAACCTTTTCAAACATATGTAGCCCAAGTCAAACAAAGCAGCAGGGATTCTCCCTTATGCAGGGAGTCCCTAGTTACACTTCTCTTGAAAATCAAAGTACATGTACATTAGGACCCACCACATTGAAAAACCAACCAAACAAACAACAACAAAAACCACAAAAGTTTACACATGACAGAGATTCAATGGAATTACTGTGCTCTGAGTGAATTCACACCACTCTCTTGGAATAAAGTAAGAACATTCTATACCAAAAGATATTTGCTAGTGATTAATTCAATGTTTTGCTACAACTGAGCAAAATAAAATAACTGAGAAAAGAGAGAATGGTGGTTTGAATGTTAATATTTTGCCTATAACTGTATAAAGGATTAATGTCAGATATGTGTCTTCCCAGTAATTACCAACATCTTAAAAATTAACTCAAACACCATCTATCACATTTATTGCTATTTTCATTTCCAGAATCTGTTGATGGTTAAAACTCAAGTCCAGTTTTGAGCAATCACTGCACTGAGGTTGTAAAGAGGCAAACAAATAGGCAGATCCCTAAGGTGAACAGCTTCAGAAAGATGCTCATTATTCCCAGATGTGATTACACAAATGAAAGGCACATGTTCTAACCTTCAGAATGTTCCCTTATTTTATTTTTCCCCTAATAACAAATCCATTTATCTTAATTTGGTACATTTGGAAAGATGCTATATAAACATTAGTTATTGTGTTTCATATAAAATATTGAATAGAATGTTTTTGTTGCAAGTTGAAAACACACTGCAAATGAAAAGTCATGAAGCACAAGGCTGGATTAGTCAGAAGTTAATTATGTTACACTGAAGAAAAAGGTAAATCTCCAATGTGGAATATTATTTAAAATAGACATCATCTTAGACTAAAAAACACAAACAGTAAAAAAATGAATGTTTTTCTTTCTGGGTACTGTTGACTAGTACTTATGTATATAAACTATTATTTTTTTAACAACCCTGGGCCAAAAATATTTCATGTGGCCATTGAGCCACATGAAATACTGAATACTGTGGAATATTGAAGTGGGATCCTCAAATAATTTTAGGAATAAATTACTAACAGATTTTACAACGATACACCAGGGTTGCAATTTCTGTTAATAGTTTTCTACAAAGAAGCATACAAAAGTAATTGCAGCTGATAAGCCATTTGTAGCCAAACTTCAGAAGAAGAGTCCTAGAAGGGACTCTGCCTGTTCAAATCTGTGTTTAGTTTTTATACACTTAAAGCCTGTCTACCACTTTCAGAGAAAGCTAAACGAATGTATAAAAAAGTCAAAGAAAAGCAGGGACTATGGAAGAAGAGAGATCTGAAAGTAGCCAAGCTGAGGCCAAGGCAGCAGCCTGAGGTTATTAGGATTGGGAGTCTATGCAGTAGCACAAGTCCTCACAAAGATGCGAGCTTCAGATATTGCAGAGTTCATTTCTTACTGAAATAATAATTTTTAAATGAGTCATCAAGCAATGGGAAAAGAGGCTTCCTTCAGGAATTTTGGTAGCTATTCTGCCCCTTGCATTCTCTTTTTTTTTTTTTTTTTTTTTCTCTTTTGCTGCATTTTATTCTCTAGTTATTTTTTTTTAAATTATTTTTCTATTCATAATATCAGCTACTAGATAATTTCTTTCAACCATTTAGTTATGTTTAAGCACCATGCAAACCTGCCTACAAAGATCTGCTAATGAGACATTAATAATGAGACACTGATAGCATTCATGAACTGATTCATCATATCTCAGCTGAAACATTTCAATAATCAGTTATTAAGAAGGAAAAAAAACACAAAGATTAAATATGATAAAATGTTAGCTGAAGGAGCTCCTTCAAGAGAAAAAATGGATCATGCATATAAGACACATTATGAACTTCGAAGTTATCTTATTAAAGAAAGAAAAAACAAGTAGCTGCTGTAGCATGGCACAAGTGACAACACACAGGCTGACTTAGTGCACTGTAGAATTTCTGAGCTGTAATAAAATGTAAGGGTTTGGGTACATTTTTATCCTTATTTATTTTGCAAGAAATGTGTAACAAATAATCCCCAGATTTTACTTTTAAAACAGCATGTTAGCTCAGGGAAATGCTTTTGTGAGAAACTGGAGGAAGCAGAGTTGCAATTGACATTCCCTGCCCTCTCAAATCTTTTCTGGGTTTATATTAAAGGCACAGAAACCTAGTAGCTGCAAGGAATAGAAATGCTTTGGGATTTGTTTTGTTTTGTGTCTTTTTTTGTTTGGTTTTCATTTTTTTTCTTCATGTTACATGAAGTTTCTCAGAATGTAATGCATTACAAGATGTTCCCATTTTAGGCATCATCTGCCATTGTTGCACCCTTTATGTTCACTAAAGAAAGAACCTATAGCTGCTGTTTTACAATGCAGAAGCAACACATATATCTGGTAGTTTGTATTACAGATGTTTCCAGGAGGGATTTTCACTGCCTTGTGTGCTGAATTAATAGGTGGTTTTGTGAAGTTATTCCACACAAGCTAGTAATGGGGGCCTTGGAGGATGGATAAAGCAGGAAGTTTAGAAAATCTCTTGAAGCTGGTTACAGAAGACTTTTCCACACACATGACTATTGCTTCAGGAAAAAAAACTAAATCAAAACAAAACAAAAATAATTACAATTTCATTCTGTGGTTAATGTACTTCGTGGTCCCATATGTTACCTTACAATCTTGTCTTTCTCAGGCAGAATTTGCCCATGGCCACAAGCTTTTCTAGGGCTAAAGCTAGTAAATTAGTATAAACTTTTGGCCTTTCCTGGCTGTACCATGTCAAATACTAGAATTTCTTTGAGTGTCTGTGCATGTGTGAATGTGTCAGTCATTATGTGTGTAAAGTACCACATATTATATTTGACCTGAAGATAAAGAGAAGAAGTGGAACAAAAGTTATGTAGCGAGAGAAATCTAATGAGAAATTGTCATGCTAGACTGAAGGCATTAGTAAGTCATTACTGCTGCAGCTGTAATTACTGTCAGTTTCTTCAAGTACCATGATTTGACTTCTAATTTCTTTTTCTTCTGTCCAAGTAATACATAATCGGTTAAAAACCCTTGAAGGAAACTGAGGCTATCATGAGCTCAATTTATCTTCATATTCCTTGTACTCTTGGGAAGCTTCTATTTCCTACTAAAAACTCCATACATCAAACTCCTGTAGTTTCTGATTCATTGTTTGTTTTCTTTGCATTGGATTTAAACCTCTGCAAAGGTCCATTCATCTCCTAAGACCCATTTAACCTCACCAGGGTAAATCTCACCCTTAAGGCACGAGATATAAATAAAATTATCTTTTCCTTATTCAGATTTTCACTTTAGATCCATGAGAGTAATGGGCTTTGTCTTTCCAAATGTTAAACAACTTTAGGTACACAGTCCAGGAAATTCACCAAAAGGCATGGAGTTATCCTTTCTTAAATTTTAAGAAGTTTTGCACACCATCTCCCTCTAGATTTCTAATGTAGGAGGCTACTCAGAGTTAGACGGTTCTCTGCACAGCCAGTAAAAATAAAATGCTTCCCTAGTTCCTGATTTGGAGCACCTATTTGAAAGTCTTTTGGACAAGTCCTAGTGTTCCACTAATGTTGAGCATAATCAGGAAAGGAGTTGCAGAAGAAAAAGCATCATTTCCCGCAGTGTAACTTATGTACCCACATCTTGAACTGATGTGCTACATCATTTCCCGCAGTGTAAAAGACTTATGTACCCACATCTTGAACTGATGTGCTGATCTGTTCTCCACATCTCAAGAGGGATGTTGTGAAGTTGGAAAAAAGTTCAGACTAGCCTAATGACAATGATCAAGTGGATGGTGCAGATGACATGGGAGGAAGATGGGGATCCAGACAAGAGAAGGCTAAGCAGGAAAGTGGGCATGGTTTATGAAGTCAAAAGGGGATAAGGGAGTGAGGGGTTAAAGGGAATGAAGAATTTTTTGGGTCTGGGGGATTTATTTCACCCAAAATTCACAATATAAATAAGATGGAACACGGGCTGAAGCTTGCAGGAGATGAGTTTACAGCAGATAACTGAAAGTCCCCTTTATACAATGAAAAGTGAACCTCAAAAAAACATGATGTCAGGGAAAACTGGTATAAAAAAGGGTAAAACAAAAAATAAAATACAATAGAACTGTTAAAACAAACTGAAAAGGCAGGGGTGTAAGAGTTCTGGATAGTATGGGAATGTAAAAGAAGTGGACTGAAGAGAATGGTTGGGATTAGGTGCTTTTCAGAAGGAGCTTCCCTTATTGCTCCTCCTGGATGTCACATACAGGGCAAGATGGTCCCTCCCAGCAGGACATTTCTTATGTTCTTAAATACTGAAAATGATTTTTTTTTTTTTTTTTCTGAAATAAAAAAGAAATAAGCTTATTAATGACCTAGCAACAGAGTAAAATTAAGTTCCTTGACAGCAGTTTTGTCCCTTACATTTTCTTTAGCAGTCCTGAAGCAATGTGTGAGAGAAATGAATTATTATATTTAAATTTCTGACTGGATCCCAGTGGTTTTACATCAGGAGTCAAAAGGTCATATGAAAAACATGTTACAGTAAGTGTCCTGCTAGAGCATTTCTGTGAATTTATTGCACAGCTTTGGCAGTTAACATTGTTTTATGATATAATGCATTTTAGATATCTACCTTCTGATGCACTGAATCACAGCCTGAAAGTGCCTATTTGTCTCCATTGAGAATAAGCTGAGGATTACTGGCTCTGACGTAGACATTCACACTGAAGATTTCTGCATTGAGGTGTGATGAATCATGACAATTCAGTTTAAACAGATGCTGATTTAACTGGAGAGACTGTCACTCCTTGCTTTGGAAAATATGTTTAGTTTATTTTGTTACAAGAAAATACACAAGCATAGCAAAAAAATAAAATCAATCATATCGAGTAAAGCCAAATTCTGATGAAGCCCAAAATTAATCTACAAAAGAGCCATTAGTAGATGGCCAGTGTACAATAACTATTTCCAATAACCTGTGTCTCCAAGAATGCCTTGAGAACCTTGTGAATCAGAAGTGTTTGTGCTCAATACCCCTGGACAGTTTACACCTGTAAGTTAGACTACAGAAACTTCTACACTTTGCCATTACTGTAAGAATTAATATAAAACATGGAATATAAGAATGAGTCTGTACTGTATCGTGGTGTAGGCTCTGGTGTTACTACTGCCTTCTAGAGCACCTTGAATGTTCTGCCCTAGTAGAACACAACTTACAGTCTTTAAGCCAAGTAAAGCATTTAGTGCAACTTCATTGATGGTTTCTATTTATATTTTTCTGACCCAAAAGGCTTAGTGAACAAGTAGAAAGCATAGAAAATCCAACTTTCTTGCTTTCTTGTTTAATCAAATGTTTATTTTCAGTAGTCAACACTGATAACCGCAGAAAAAAAAGAGCTTTGAAAAAAAACCCAAACAAGTTATGGGTCTCTAAATGTAATCCTTTTTCTGTCAAGGGACAAATATCAGTTTAATTTATAGAATTATTGTGAACTTGTTTTCATTAATTCCTTAGACATATTCTCATGTTCAAAGTAGGTAATATTCATCTAGCAATTACCTTTGATGAATTCTTTTATTTTACTAGCAGAAAATTGAAATGAATGAAGCTGTTTTCCAGCCCCATGGCTACACAAATGAATGTGCATATGATCTTGATTAAATATATACCTTGACATATCAACAGTGATTTTTTTTTTTTCCCTTTTGCTAATGCTGGAGACAGCTCATTCATTCAAATATTTTAGAGTGAGTGAGTCTGTTCACATAAACAGCAGCCCTCCAGCATAAAGATTTCACATAAGGCAAATACAATATCTTTTAAAAGAATACAAAACAAATCTTAAAGGGGGGTGTGTTTTCTTATATATTTAAATATTTCGAGCACCAGAAAATATATCACTAATGCATCATCACAGCCAGAATATTGTTCAATATCCACACCCTTTAAATTTTTTATTTCTTTTGTAAAACCTCTATTAGAAAGAAAATTTTTCAAAACGTTCAGATATTTTCTGGATCAGTGAATTGCAAAGTATAGAATTTTATGTAGGATTCAAAAGTCATTATTGACTTATTCCACTGAAAAATGTAGAAAATTTTCAATGTGTTAAAATCGGAAAGGGCAACAGGAAAAAAGTGGGGTGGTCATGCTTCCTGTTGTTCTTGGTTTTCTTAGGACTAAAATGCCATTAAATAAGCAGATTTAACTATTTTGGTTGGGTCGGAACTGCAAAGCACAACAGAAAATCCTCCATTAAATTGAATCATGAAAACTTTTTGAAAGGAGTTTCAGTTCTGGAAGATTAAACAGATACATCAATTGAAGTAGCTTTTGGGCTTGCTTTTCCCATCCCAAGTAATTCCTCATTTATAACTCATCACTTTATTATTATTTATAACAAAATATTAAAAATGGAAACACCTGTTTCACTATGTCTAGACATGGCACTTCTGTTTCTGTTCTGCTGCTATTACTTTGAAGCTACCTGTTTATATCACTATTACCTGCTGGCTTGAAAAAAGCTAAATTAAATAAGTTACCTTTATGAAATGCTATGTACAATAATTCTACTATGGACAATACTTACTCAAACAGAAGAGGTACTAATGGATTCCAACATCCATATCTGCTAATCCACATTTAAATTAATTTAATCTCCCCATAGTCATATTGGAGAAGAAATAAGTAGGCTCCTCAAAGCTCTCTTACTATACAATTGCCTCTCACTATAGGAAAAGGAGGAAAAATGGCAGGGAAAGGCAAGGATCCAAAAGGACACAGTGTCCTGCTTACTGCTTGAGTTTGATGAACATACACAGCACAGCAACATCTCTTTACAAAAGAAAGCTGGTGAAACTAAGGTGATAGGGCAATGTGGGAGGAACTATGACATCTGAATGGCAATGAAGTTGTCTTGATCCTGGGATGGTGCAAGAGATGTAGTAGCAATGTAATATTTGCATTGATGACTGAAAGTGGATACCATAGACATCACAGACATCATACATCACACTAGGTGTTTTCATCCATTACTTTGGAAGATCTTTTTTGATGTCATCTCTGAAGGACTGTAATTTCCACTCTCAATTAACAGAAATGATGAGACAGTCTTACAGCATATGAAAAGCTTCTGATTAGCATAAACAAGACAAAGGGTGCACATGACGGTGGGCATGTTGGTTAATATATAATCATGAAATATGAATCATCTGGCTGAATTCTTGAACACTGATCCCTGGGAACTCCACTAGTTACAGCAGATGTCCCTGCTTGTTTTAGGAGTGTTGGACTAGACCGTCTTTAGAGGTCTCTTCCAATCCAAGATACTCTTATGATTCTATGAATTTTGCACTTCTGAACAAAAAAAAACAACAACCAAAAATCATTAAAA
Source organism: Chaetura pelagica (assembly GCF_000747805.2). NCBI lineage: Eukaryota > Metazoa > Chordata > Aves > Apodiformes > Apodidae > Chaetura > Chaetura pelagica. Next base: position 1,413,262 of record NW_009953960.1, read on the forward strand.
TTTGAGCTCTACAAAACACCACAATATGCTTTATGCAAATCTGGGACCAGTTCATAAAAGCTGAAGAAAGAAGCAGTAAGCAATTATTCATGACATCTATAATCTGGTAGTGAAAGTTAAGGCAAAAATAAAATTTGTGGTTTGGAAGAAACTGTCCAGTGTATATTGAGGAAAAAAAAATAATCTTCTGTCTACTGAATTAATAATATTATTAATAACAAGGTAGATTAAGCAGAACTTTTTGATAAATGTTTTTGTTCTCTATTTGGAAAAAGGAAAACAACTGGTGAAAGGAAACTAGGATGAAGTGCTACAACAGAAAGTAATGCTTTCCACTCTGCTAGTAACCAAGGAAGATGTTAAACTTCTATTAATAATAGGTATTTGTTACCAGAAATCTTAGTTAACAATTTACATCTGAATTTTACGTCAAGAAACATTTTAATTAGTGCCATGAGACATAAATATGCTCCTAATGATATTTTGAAATACTCAGTAGCTGAAGTCCTCATTTTACTCGAGATAGGTGCCTAGGTACTTAAAATAACAAACTGATGTGCATCTACTTGCATTTTATACACCTAAATACTTTATAATTCTAATTAAAAGTATTTTACAACTAATAATTACACCATTAACTCATCCCTTCTGGTGGCTAAATTGAACACCTGCCTTTAATTATGAGGACTTGGAAAAGAGAAGCAGCCTGAAGATTATAGGATTGTGGAGTCGTAAACGCAGTGTTACATGAGTACACTTTGTTTAAATAAAATCATCTTACGAGACAAGTGCCCAATTATCATTTGTATCAGAAAATATTTAATTTTACTCTTATTTGCTTTCAGCAAACATTAATTTCAGTGCATGTAATGGGGGAAAGCAATGATCCTGAAAGCAGAAATCTCAGTTATAGATTATTTAGATGATTTTGGGGAATTAAAATCACTTCTCTTCTGATAGAAATGTTTTCTGATTATGCTTGTAGACCACGGGCAACACTGCAACAACATCAGACTGCACTAATCTGTGAACAATGTAGCTTAGCAAGATGTATACTCAGAATAGAAATTGATTTTAACAACAACAACAACAAAAAAACAACTTAATGATCCTGGGCACTGTTGTGCAAAGCTGAGTAAAAAGTACTGTCAACATTTGGCCAATGGAGCTGTCATTTTAATCTACCCTGAAAAGTTTAAATTTTACCTGAATTTTATAACAGTCAGAAATATTCCTACAATGTGGATGAAGTGTGTTCTCAAGTTGGAATCACTCCTTCAATATAGTTTTTGTGGGTTGGATAGATGCCTTGTGTTGAAGAAGCAGGTTGAATATGTTTGTCATACTATACACATTGTTGCTTTAGAATAAAAATACATAAGAATTACTTTTGCAATATAAATTATGCATTGCAATATAAATTATGTACATCACTAGTGACTGATACAGATTGGCAGAATTATAGACTTTATCTGTAGTATCTGCAAGAAGAATATAGATGGTGTCAGGGCTCAAACTTGGCATTGGTAAACAATGATGTACACAATTCCGTTGTTAATACACATCCTCTCATGTACACACAGAACAACAGATAGGCTTGGAACCCAAGTAGTTTGTCCAGTCCAACTTCTCACTCAAAGTGCCAGATTAACACAAAAACAATGTGCCTGGGGCCTCATCCAGTTGAGTTCTGCAAACCAGCAAGGTTGAAAATTGCACAGTTTCTCTGGGGTCCTGTTCCATGCTCAGTCACTCTCATTGTGATTTTTTTCCCTTTCTTCTTATATTTAACCAGAATTTTTCTTTTTTGCAGCTTGTTTTCACAGCCTCTTGCCCTTTGCAGTGCACCTCTGAGAAAAGCCGGGCTTTGTCATCTCTATAGTTCTCTGTTAAGTACCTGAAAACAAAAGTATCCTCCTTATCATTCTCCTTTCCCAGCTGAACTAACCAGCTCACTCAGCCTCTCCTTGTATTTCCTAAAGTCTTTTATTTTTTTCTTGGCATACTGGATTTACTGATGTGGGCCACCATGATACACCATGATACACTCTCTAGCCATCATGGTCTCAGCTCTGAGTAACATCCAAGCATCTTTCACTTTCAAAATGTTGCAATTCAGATATAATACATCCCTTTATTATATGTGAAATTCTATTATTACATCTGGATAAGAGATGTTTCTAGCCTAAAGTAGTCTGACTTTCACCTCAGACTGGGTATCATAGCTTTGAAATACTATGCATTATTAAGCTGCATAAATACCTTTTGCAGTCCTCAGCTTTGCTTTTGTGTCAGCTGTGGCTCAATTTCTCCATATCTCTGCTCTCTATTTGGCCATGGGGTTCTTGCTTTATTGTTCAATGCTTTGATTTTTATTACTGTGA
>NW_009953960.1:1415696-1421353 GCF_000747805.2 Chaetura pelagica
AATACTGAATGATGGATTATAAATGTAATGTAAAAAAAAAATATTTTGCAGGATTTTTATGTATTTCAGTTATTCACTAGTACCAGGAAAATGAGGGATAGACTACAAAAATAATATTAAAACCAACAACAACAAAAACAAAGAATATTGGAATCAAAGGTGAAGCCATAGTATTTCACCAGTTGATGATATGTCAATAAAACAGCTGATCTGCACAATCAACACAAAACATAAAACAGATTTTTCATCCATCACTTCAGATCTTCAGGACTAGCAGATCAAAACATGAATCCAAATTTGAATTTGACCATTTTTTTTACATCTTCTAGAGTAATTATTTTAGCATCTTTAAATGTACAAGATTCAAAATCAGGGCAATGATCACATCCCAGAGACACTTCTAGATAATATATTGTGTCTGGGTTCATAATTCTTAATTTAACTTGCTGTGACTGTAGCAAAGGTAGCATACCTGGCCCTGTGCAGATGTCCCTCAGTACTAGAGAGTCCTTGGTTGATGAGGAATGATTGAAGAGACACTTGCAATTAGTCATTCCCCATGAGACAGAGGATGATTGTTCTCAAACCCAGGAAATTCCAGCTGTAGGCATGAAGGGATTATTTGTGAAAAGTATATATTTAAGCTGTTAAAGTATATATTTATGCTGTTAAAACTTAAGATTTACTCCTAAGCTGCTTATTTAATATATTTACTACATAAATAAAGATTTAGCCCATTCTCTTTATGCAATCTCACCTTTCTTAATGACCTAGAGAGGTGCCACCTGAACCCAAGGAAATAAACAATCAAAAGCACTAAAAAGCCCACCAAAACAGAATTGGAGGAATGTGACAGGAGATGTATTTGTGATATGAGACCTCACTGTTACAAAAATAAAATTTGCTGGGTTAAATTCCTTGGCTTTTTTTGGTTTGTACTCCACCTTCTTCAGACATATTACCTGTGGAATTCACAAGGTCATTTTAAAATGATTCACCAGGTAAATCACAGTTAGAGAAAAGGAAGGAAACTAATGCAAAACTCATTGACCTCTAGAAAGTGATGGGCATTGCAGTGATGACAAGAGCAGCGTGATAGGAAGTTTCAGTAGAGAGACTCACAAGGTAATGTAGGAAAATTGATAAATATGGGAAATCACTAGTATAAAATATTGCTCTTCCTTCAAAGCAAAGCCAGAGCACACTATAAAAGAAACTCCAATTATCACATCTAATTACAAAGAAGTGAAAATCACCATGTTGTTGTTTTTTTTTTTATTTCTAAATCCAAACTCTAATAAAATAATAATTAACATCTATACAGACTATTCTGGTGCAGCCTACCTGAAATATGACATTGATTTTCAGGGTATCATATAGCCCGGCAGAAATGAACGCTCAGTAAGAAGTTTAGAATAAGAAACTGAAAATATGAGAGGGCTAACAATATTTAGTTGTGGAATTTCCCAATTATGTATAGCTTCTTCCAAAGGAGGTTTCTTTTCAATAAGGTCAAGGCTTTGAATAAGCAGCACACTTAAAAGCAATTTGAAAATTCCTTTGAAGCTGAAGATGGGTTTTAGTTTGTATTTCTGCATTTTCCTGAATGAAAAACAAAATTACAGGAGTACTTAAGAATGTATGAAGTTGTGAAGGGATACCAGGGAGAAAATACTTAGGATATCAAATAAAATATATAAAAGAGAGAAAAAATACTGAATACAGAAAAATTCAGAGCATGGAAAAAAACACAAGAAATGACATAATATTTGATAATCTTTAAAGCAAGTCATTAAGGCATCAAGAAGTATTTTATTCTGTCTCAAAAAGTAATCATCCAATACTAAATATTTTCTTTCTTTCAGATTCCATGATAAATACTTAGTTGTAGTGATGTACATCTTATTACAGAGAACACCTAATTCATACATGTTTATATTAATTGAGTAGGAGCTGCTACACTCTGGAATTTACTCTGAAGACTGAAGACTACTAGAAGAGGCAAGGAGCTAGGAGGTTACTATGAGACCCTTTGTAAAGATACAAAAAGGTGAATTTTGGATGCTGAAATACTGAGTATTGAGTGAAACTAATCTAAGTCTTCTTAAGTTGATGTAGCTCCATCTCAAAACCAAGTTTTTATAGCTGCTACTGAGTGGTTTTTGTACCCTTATTACTCTGAGGAGACTGTTCTCCCCTGCTGCTGAAAGGCTTGGTATTCTTCTAATTTCTATATACCTTCAGAGTCAGAATGACTGGCAGCTAAGCACTACTCAGAACTGCCTTGGGGCTTCCTGAAAGGCACCAGAAGCTAAATCACCTCCAGCTTACACAAGACTTGTTTTTCCGTAGTTGTTTATGCTTCCCTTCTCTATCTAGGACATCACAGATACTCCTTGTTTTGGATGAGCACAGTGAGCAGGTGCTTTTGGCTGTACAGTGAGACTTTGGCTCTTAGAGTGAGACTGCAGTGGACTGAGCCCAAATAAAAAGGATTGACATAGTGTGAAACTAGAGTTGTAAGTGATTAACACAAAGGAAAGGTTCTACCTTATTTGTCCTCAATGACCTTCAGCTCCGTTCTGTAAATCTGTAGCAAAGCAGATCAAGGAGAACTTCTAGACAGCCAAGATGGAAATTCTCTTTCACACAGAATATATAGATTATTCAAGCACTGCTTACATCTGTATTTACCCCTCAGCTTCTTCCCTCACAGGTTTTGTTTCCTGCTTCTTTGGAAAGTGCTGCTCTTTCTTTCTGAGGTAGTAAAATACTGTATCCCTGTTTCCAGCACAACATGTTGATTTAATTTTCTAAATTCTCTGTAATTTGCCAGTGAAATTTGATGTTGCCTTAACTGTAGTATATACCTTTGTTTTTTGATGTTTTAAAGAGGAAAACCATTTCCTTCCTTCCCTTCTTATAAATAAGAGACTCCAGATCAGCCAAGTTCGTAAAGTCACATGCAATTTTACACACACTCAAGTGCTCATGCTGACTTAATTTACCACATTTTAAAGCCGGTGTAGAGGACAGTAGGACTCTTCTTGACCTCTTTTTTCAAACTGAAGTGCAGACTTTTTTTTTTTTTTTTTCTAGCAGACAGATCAGGCATAAACTTCCTCAGGAACTTAGCAAGCTTGGCATCCTCTTACAGTTCCCTGCCTTCTGAGGAGCCCTACAAGACTGGTATGTGTATTAAATAATGTAAACACTGACCTGAAAGTGAGATGAAAAAGCAGTCACAGGCAAGGCTGTGTTATGGAGCCCTCAAATGGGTCGATGGATGCTCCCAATCTATTAAAGCCAGGCAACTTCTATTCAAAACCAGACTTTTGTACAACAAAATTATACCCAGGTGGGTCCAAAAAGATAAAGTGGTAAATTAAAATGAATGTAAACAGTTGAATCTGTGTGTAGAGCCAAATTCAGGTATCATTATAGCAATGAGGAAAATATTGTCTCTAACACTTTCAGGATGAGGTCTTGGCTGAATTTAGGCAGTGGAACTCTGTCTAAGTAGGCTGTGCAGAGCAACTGGAATTCAAGTACATTCTAATGTTTAAAATGCCTTCACTTTTATGGTGATTTTAATTTTACATAGAAACATGTTGAGTAAAACATGAATTGAGTTAAACAGCTATTCATTCTCCTTCATTTGTATTGCTATTGATAGAACAATAATAATCAGGGAGTACATACAAAGGTAAAGCCAAGCTATTAAGAAGCTAAAGCACAGAAAATAATAGTGCTTCCTGTGGCTATTTTCTACTAATAATTTTTACTATCCATAAATTACAGTACTTCTGATGAAACTAGTAAATACAGTGAAGATGTTTCCATAAACATTTATTCACCATATGAGAAGTATTTATGCTTATTATTTCGTGCCCTGGTGGGTGTATAATGCTGAAGAAAAGAGAGTTTTAAGCTTCCTTAATTTCCTTGAGAAAAAACAATTTAAAGAAATCCCACAGCTTTCTCACAATCTTATTGACCAATTACTAATGGGGAAATTATTAGGTGTTTTGTGTGGTAATTCATAAATAGGTATACACAGTGAAATGCACATGAGTGAAGTACAGTTGGCTAAGCCACAGTTAAAGGAAAATGACAACCTGCTTGGTGACATCCTTCTTTTCATATTCAAACTCAGCTACGAGGTTTTCAGGCAACAAAAATATCACACACAACAGAAGTGTCTTTGTATTGAAAGGAGGCACTGTGGTATTTATGATGTATGAAAATCAAGAGCGAGAGACCAGGGCAAAACTTGTGCAAATGAAATGAAAATACATTGAGCCCGAAAAGCCTCAGGCCCTGTAACTTGTCACAGAGTAGAAGCTGTTTACTTGCTTTGTCCCTTTATGTGCAGGATGTGATCAGCTGTGACTGCCTCAACCTCCCCAGGATACAAAGGCGAGGATCATCCCTGCATGGTTGGGTTGAATCTGTGCAATCAGAAGCTTTGGCACAACATAGAACACTCAGAATTTTCACACTCATTCTTCCAAAGGCACAGCTGAGTTTATTCAGCCCATCCCACTTTAGACCATGGGAAGTGGTCCAAATCCCACCCTACATGTGTCAGCGTGGCAGAAGCCCTTCATTTTCAATATAGCTGCCTAATAGTTGAGAAGCATGTTAGCCTGGAGGAGACAAGACTCAGACAGGATCTTATCAATGCTATAAATAACTAAAGGGTCATGAGGATGGGGCCAGAATTTTTTCAGAGGTGCCCAGCAACAGGACATGGGGCAAAGGGTACAAAGTGGAATATGGGAAACTCCCTCTGAACATGAGAAAAAAAACTTATTTGAGGGTGACAGAGCACTGACATAGGAATGTTCAGGGAGGTTGTGACATCTCATTTGGAGATGTTCAAAACCCACCTGGACATGATCCTGTGCAACCTTCTCTAGGTGAGTCTGCTTTAGCATAGGAGTTGGACTAGATGATCTCCAGATGTTCCTTCCAGCCCCTACCATTCTATGTGTGGTTTCCCAAGAGAGTGACTATTAATTTAACAGCACAACAATTCATGACAGTATAAAGATCTGGGAAGACCATGGAACAGATCCTCCTGGAAGACATGCTAAGCCATATGGAGGAGAGGGAGGTGTCACGATCCGTGACCTATTATATCTCCTTATTGGAGTGTATTAACTTATCAGGATTTGCTGAGAGATCCACACGTGGGTATCGCCTCACACAGAGGATACAGGAACTTATGTCCCGACTTTTTTGAGTGAATAACTCGCTCAGTGCTTACTAAATTTCTAACAACAGCAAGGTTTATTGTGGAGAAAACAAAGCAATTTGGGGCAGGAGGTTCAAAAGGAGTGGTTATAACACATTAAACATATATGGGTACACCTTAGTTACACATCTTATTCAAGCGCTGGAAGGAGAGGGGAGGGGTATGCCCGAATGGCTGGATTATATTTTCCCCTATAAGCTGGGGTAGCCGGAATTGTCTCACCACGGCAGTGCAGGTAGGATGAGCTGGGTAGCAAAGAAGCTGCGGGCACTCCAAGCGCAGGTCGCCCCCCCCACCACAAAGCGGCGACAGTCGGTGCGCGGCTCCGGGACCGTAGGTGTGCAGACGCTGGAAACGCGGCGGTTTAAGCGGCGCTGGGACTTTTGGCAGCAGCGGG
>NW_009953960.1:1421652-1490768 GCF_000747805.2 Chaetura pelagica
TCTTCGGCGCCAGTTTTGCATTTCCGGGCTTTTCAGCCAATCAGACGGGACCTAGTCCTGCCCCTGCTTCCGGCCACGGCTCCTCCCCTGCAGCAGCTGCTCCCCCCCACACACACACACAGAGGGGGTTTCCTGCCGTGTGGAGACACCGTTTTAAGTCAGTTTTGTCGGCTGACTCAAAGGACATTTCATGTTCGTGTAAGGAAATACCTGGTCCTTCACAGGAGGTGATTCAGGACAGCCAGCGTAGCTTTACTAGGGGCAAATCCTGCCTGATCAACATAGCAACTTTCTACAATGGAGTGACTGCATCAAGTGGACAAGGGAAGACCTATGGGTGTCACCAACTGGGACTTCTGCAAGGTCTTTGAAATAGTCCCCCATAACATCCTTCTCTCCAAGTTGAAGAGATATGGGTTTGATGTGTGGACTGTTCAGTGGATAAGGAGTTGGCTGGATGGTCACACCCAGAGGGTAGTGGTCAATGGCTTAATGTTCAGATGGAAAATGGTGACAAGCGGTGTCCCTCAGGGGTCTGTACTGGGATCAATGTTGTTTAATACCTTCATTAATGATATTGACAGTGGCATGGAGAGCATCCGCAGCAAGTTTGCCAATGACACCAACCTGGGTGGTGTGATCAATATGCAAGAGGGATGAGATAACATCCAGAGAGACCTGTACAAGCTGGAGAAGTGGGATCATATGAACTTCATGAGGTTCAATAAGGCCAAGTGCAGGTCCTGCATCTGGGCCAGGGCAACCAGATATACAAATACAGGCTAGAGGAAGACATGATAGAGTGCAGCCTTGTGGAAAAAAACCTGGGGGTACTAGTGGATCAAAAGTTGGACATGAGCCACCGATGTGCAATTGCAGCCCAGAAGGCCAACTGCATCCTGGGCTGCATCAAAAAAAATGTGGCCAGCAGATCCAGAGGTGATTCTGCCCCTCTACTCTGCTCTGTAGGGACCTCACCTGGAGTGCTGTGTCCAGCTCTGGAGCCCCCAGAACAAAGATATGGACCCGTTGCAGCATGTTCAGAGGAGTGCCACAAAGATGCTCAGAGGGCTGGAGCACCTCTCTTATGAGGACAGGCTGAGGGAGTTGGGGTTGTTCAGCCTGAAGAAGAGAAGACTCCAAGGGGGACCTTATAGCAACCTTCCAATACCTGAAAAGGGCATATAAGTAGGCTGGGGAAGACCTGTTCCCTAGGACATGTAACGATAGGACAATGGGTAATGATTTCAAGCTAGAAAAGGGCAGATTTATGTTGTACACTAGAAAAAAGTTATTTAATATGAGGGTGGTGGATCACTGGAACAGGTTGCCTAGAGAGGTGGTGGGAGCCCCATTCCTGGAGACACTAAAGGTCAGGCTTGATGGGGCTCTGAGCAGTCTGTTCTAGTGTGAGATATCCCTGCTTTTTGTAGGGGGGTTGGACTAGATGACCTTTAGAGGTCCCTTCCAACCCAATACATTTTAAGATTCTATAAACATTCCATCTGGTCAAAAAGTGCTGTCAAGTTCGAACCAAAATAAAATCACTTAGAAAGCTCATAATGAGAAAAGTTCTTCCTTCCTTCCTTGGCTATGTCTTTACTTCAGCATAAAAACACACTGTGATGGACCAATGAGGATAGGAAATGTTTTCATTACAATTTCTAGCTAAGCAGATGTTTTCAGATAAAGCACAAGGGTGAAAATCTAATTCACACAAACTACTAAGCTGTGTATTCCTCAGACAAGTTCCATGCCAAGGTATCTCTCAGTTACTATGTTGAACACAAACTGGTGATTCTCTGGCAGCTTTTGGTGTGTACTGTCCAGGACTGAGCTTCTAGAAGTCCAGGATGAAATGTGGGAGCATACCTGCTAAACAGCAAGCTCAAACATCTCAATAGGCCCCCTCATCCTCTGTTTCACTCCTCTTTTCTTTCTCCTCAATGCTCTGCTATTATTTCTATTGCCCAGGTAATATTTTCTAAAAGAAAGTGTGCTAAGTACTACCTCCATTCCTGGTTTAACCTAATTGAAGTTAATAATAATATTAAAGCAAGCATGTATTTACTTTACAGTGTCTTGTCTTTTTGGAGTATCTTGGCTTTCTACTTAATTTTAAAATTTAGTCTAAAAATCCATTAAAGGCCTAGTAAGTAATTGACAATGAGCACATTATAATGAGTATTTCAGAACCCAAAGCCTTTAAAATTGAATAGGTAGGAGGGAAAGAACAAAACTAGTAGATGATTGTTGCAGATCATTGTTGAAGCTGGATCCTAATTTCTGCTTATATTTCTTCTGATGCTATTAATTCTGTCTCTTTTATTCTACTGATATGATTAGTTACTTGTGCTTTCACTAGGAAATTTAGGAAGAAGACTTGGGCCTCAAATATTTTCTTTCTTATTAGAGAGTATGGAGATAATCCAGGATTGATGGAGTTTTTGGGGCTTTGAGACAGCAGCTACTGATAGATTAAATGTTTTATGTATTGAAAACAGACAAAACAGAGCAATGCATTTTGCACAGTCTCTGGAGCAGAAAGCATAAATGTCTGGTTATTATGTCTGATTTGCTTTCAGCTCTTCAACTGAAGTTTAAAGATGCTACAGAAAGATTAAGCCTTAGAATTGTCTGTCTCAAATGTTATAGATGTAAATGGATTTCATTAAAATAGAAATATGTTTAAATAGGAAAAGTAATCAAGTGAAATCTCAGCTCATAGACATCAATGGAAGCTTTTGCACTGCTTTCAGTGGAGCCAGCTTTTCACCAAGACATTTCATTTTAAAATCAAGTCAAAATCTCTTTTTTTTTCTCATGTCTCTGTACTGCAGGAAAAAAAAAAAAAAAAAAAAAAAAGTCACTGAAGCTCACTGAACAAAGAAATATTAAAATTCCAGATGAATCTTATTCAGCTATTAAGCTGTGCCAGTGAGACAGAAAAATGGTTTTAGAGTTACTCTTATATGTTATCACTACTGTTAGCTGCAGCCTCTAGATGGTGCTGCTACAAATGGTCTTGCAAATCAACCAAACAGGTAGTTAGACCTAGGAAAAACTATTTTAGCAGTTGTGGTGAAGTTTGCACCAACGTTTATCTTGTTCTTTAGCTGAAAGTCTGTACTTAACTTGGATTTGTGTGTTTGTGTGTTTGTTTGTTTTAATCACTGCATAACTAGTGTGCAAAAGTCATACTCATGAAAATAATATTATGATAAATAGTGTCAAATGTCACATCAGAAATGTGAAAATATCTGCATCACCTTATTAACTCCATTTAGTATTACAGGATAGTTATGAGGCATAACTGACAAAAAGCTCCCATTGTAGTTTTTATATGGGTAAAATTGACCTCATCTAACTTTTATATTCAGATTCAGAACTGTATTCATACATCAGTGTTTATATATCTTTATGCAAACTATGTGAACTTGTCTTTCAGCTAGTGCTCCAATGGGATACAAATTGCCTGTGTTATATCTGTGACCCCCATGAGGATGTCTCAGGCATATGAGGATATCTCAAATGCTACAAACAACCTTTATGTAGTTAGATGAATGTTGACTCTGACATTTAGTTAAATAAATTCCAAATATAATTTGGATAGAGAAACTGAATAACCAATAATCTGCTGGAGAGCTTGGAAATCAATGGCATAAAATAGCAGAAATGTACCTATCCCAAAAACAAAGTCCTTCATACTTCTTGGAAACACATTATACAGCAATATAAAGCCATCTACTTTTTTCCCACCTTCTAAACTATAAGGGAGCAAGCTCAAGAGACAAACTGACTTTAAAATGTAGTTATTAAATTTGATCCAATCATCTGGAAAGGGAACAGCGTGCAAAGAAACCAAACTATAAACATGTTTCCTATATTCATGTTTAGGATACATTGTCACTGTCCCAGAATGTTAAAGAAAGGAGAGATCTTTTTCTTTGCAGATCCTTTTCCATGGCTGGCCATAAGATTAGATGGATTAGATAAACAAAGTCTAAAGGAAAGAGTATGATAGTATTTGCCAGCAATAATTGCGCCCTACTGAAAGTGCAGTTGGGAAAGAGCGCGCACCTGAATTCCTCCGTGGGATATGTTTATGTATACTCTAAAAGATAGCATGAGCTGATGTTGTCTTTTAACATCATAAATTTGTGTCAGCAAAAGCCACTCAAAGGAAGTCCAACTGATAACCCATAGGTCTGTATGTTATTCACTTACACACAGTGAAAGAAAAACAATTTGAAAACATTCTCCTTTCTCAGTTGTAGCATTTTTCCAGCCATTTTGCCTGGAAACCCTTACACAAGTGTTTTTTTGGGAAAAATGGTCTACTGAATTTATGTTAGCACAGGGCCCCAGACCTATCATCCATGGGATCTTTATTTTACACCAGTGTGTCAGAACATCAGAAGCTGTAAGCCATAGTTGTCAACAGTGTCTTATAGTACCTGACAGGTTTTCCTGTTCATTCTCCAGTGACATGTTGACATTGTGGAATTTTTATTCTGATCTGTGAGTGTGTAGGTGAATGAGCAGCTCATGTGTAAATCATGAGACTAGGCTGAACAGCAAGACGAAAGGCTAGCAGTAGTATCAGAGATGAGCCCTCTCCCTTCAATCTATAAATGCATAAAGCAGTCTAAAGATGAGAAGGTAACATGCCTGCTATATAAAATACAAAAGTGCACCAATAGTTACATCATCTCTGCCTAGATAACTCCATTTCCTATATAATTCAGAAGAATAACAGTTAATATGAAAAAGTCAGGTGTTGTGTTTTTTTTTTGTTTGTTTGTTGTTGTTTGTTTTTTTAGGACAGCCATGTTAAAAGGAAGAAAAACTGTGTCAACAGAGCTGAGAGGTTTGATCACTGGATGCCTAACAATAAATGTTGGTGTCCTCGAGTGAAAAAGAAGAAAAATATTTAAGAAATCTACACAAATATAATATTTTTATAGGCTGAGCTGAAAGAAAACTATGTCATGCAGACCATCTCTACCAAACCTGCCCATATGAAAAAGGATCCATTTATGAAAAAAAAAAAAAAAAAAAAAAAATGTTATTTTATGTCTGCAAAATTACATTGCTTTGTTTTTGTACATCCTGATGTAATTTCCATTATTGTAGACATTTTTACTTTTGCTTCTTCTTTCATTTGCCATGACAAAGCTGCATCCTCACTTAGAATGAAAGTGACAGGCATGAGGATGTAAGTAAAAGCGATAGAAACAAGCCAAAATGCAACGGATACCTCATGCAGCACCCAGACAAAGGTTTTTAAAGCATTTTCTGAAGGCTAACTTGTGTATAGTCAGTTCTTCCACAATGGTGATGATGTTATCCCAAAGAAGGTCATTCTAGTTGAGCAAAGGACAAAGCACCACAAATATTTATTTGTAGTATTATGGGCAATTTAGATGAGAATTGTTTTCCATGTACACTTGTACAGAAGCTATCATGTGATATTAGGATGTAACTATACATATATCCAGCCAACTTTGTATTTATCTCTGAGGCAGCATCACAGCTACCCTCAGGGAAGCTCTCTCTCTAAAAATCATGGAGGTTTCTTGTCTGTGTCTCCTGGTGCAGGCTGGACCATTTGCCAGAGCACCAACAAGCACATAAACTGCGCTGAGTAGTAAAGTTTAATATTTCCAGCATTCAGCATTAAGAACTGTTGCTGCTATTACTTTGAGGTTATACTGCACTGCACAAGGAAAACTCAGCCCAGTTCCCAGTTAATCCATACCAATGCAGAGATGCAGATAATTCCCCCTCTACAAGCTACCTTGAGAAGGCAAAACACAGGGCAGTGCATGGCTGGATGTCCTGCAATCCCCTGTCCCTTATGTTTTGCAGAAATGAGGATCACACACACAGCACAGCTTAGTACAGCACTCCTATAGTGTCAAATCTGCAACCACAAGGATGAGATTTGACCACAGTCAGTTGGTGGCTTTCACTTTTTGAGCCCTTCCCATTTTTTCTGCCCTGTGCATGCTAGAAAAGACTCTCTTTCTTTGGAATTAACTGGATTATGCTCCAGCAATAATGCTACAGCTGTTGGCAGTGCTGCAGAGAGGGTGCAGTGTGGGAGAGTTACAGCACAAGAGGGCTGTATAGTCATTCAGGTCAGAGATCTGCCTTCCCTGTGTTCTGGGTCAACTATGGCCAGCACTGAATCTGTAGAAAGAAGTAAAATAAATATGTTTATTATGAACTGATCCTTTTTCTGTACCTCTCAAATTCTAGGAATCAACAGGTTTTAGGATTTCCTAGGTGGGAAATAAGGCAAGTTATAAGGATCACTGGTGGTTTAAGATACGTATGTCTCCTCCATCTCCTAGCACAGATTATAGTTAGTGACGTAGCAGAATTAAATGTAGGGTTTTTTCCCCTATTAATTTTTGAGGCTATAATGTAACTTTGACTCCTTATTAATGACTGGAAAAATAAAGCTACACACTTGGCCAGTTACTAAAAAGGAGGAGTGTTTGTGAATGTGTGCAGAAAAAAGGAGAAAATTTGCGGGACGGGAGTACCTGAGGGAAGGTTTTGGCAGCCAGCTGCCAATATTATTTCAGATCCAAGCACTTTATGTCACATTGTGTAACACTGATCAGATGTAGCTCCATGTCCACAGTCATATTTATTTTCTGCCTGTGAGGACTACCAAGCAGTTGTCCTGCCTTCCTGTATTACTCCCCAACCAGTGCTGAAAATAACATCTGTGAGTCAAACAGCTGGCTCTTTGATACCTGTGTCCTCAGCCTCTGCAACACTGCTAGTCAAAATGCACTTACAGAGAGGCTCATGAGATGTTGACATGCTCCAGAAAAAGAGCTGCTCCCAGAAACATTAAAAATCTAGTCCCAAAGCAGTACGCAACTCCTTTTACATGAATCCCACCCGAGCTGAGGTGAGATAAAGGTGTTGTGCTTGTTCTTGTGTGAGCAGTTCACTCTGTGTACAGAAACATCTGGAATGCTAAGATCAAAGCCAGGAATATTGTCAGAATGTATGGGTCTGAAAATATTTTAAGAACTTATCCTCTGCTACATGTTGAAGGATATCAATATCACTAGTCTTTTCTCTTCAAGCCTCTCTCTGACAAGAATATTTGGACCCACTAAACCACTTCAGTGTGAACTCTGAGACTCAGATTGACATATGAAAGTAAGAGGCAAAGTATAATTCTCCTATCTTATATAGTAAGGTAATCCTTCAGGAAAAAATGTGCTTTGTCTCTCTCAAATCCCCAAATCAGTATCCTGTCTTAAAGGGCTTATTGTTTATTCAACATCTCGTAGAGTTGACAGATCATGAGTGAGGATGCTAGCTTTGAGGACCAAGTGATAACAAAATATTCCAGTCAAGTTGATGAAAAAAAAACCAAAACAAACCCAAACAAAACAGGAAGTGAAAATCCAACATCAAGATAGTGTTTAATACATGAATTCACAGTACTCCCTTGGCTTATACAACATAAAAATCATTTTGCCATAATGGCAGCAAAGGACTCCAGTAGTCTGATGCAACTTTGAATAAGATCAGAGCCTCCAACTGAAGATAAAGGTTTGCATTTATGCAGAATGCATGAGATTCTGCTGCTCTAACTCACAAGTCACATCTACTTACTATATCATTACTACAAACTAACTCAGTTTACATAGAAAGAAACTTGAAAATCTTTCAGAAAAGAGTTAAGATATTTTTGTAAGTCCAAGTTGGAATATGCTGTAACTCATATTATAAAACACACGCTCACATCTTTGGTTTAATGTTTTAGTAGTATTTTGCAAATTAAAGTAATATTCCTATAGATTATTAATATAAAAATGGAGTAAAAAGAAATTCAGACCTATTTCTTGTGGTCAAAATATTCCAGGAAAATAGTACAAAGTAACTACATATCAGCATGTCTTAATGAGACTATGAAAATAGGTTCAGGTTGCACAGTTTGACACTAGCTTTTAGGACCAAGATTTTAATATAATGAGTGTTACAATCCAGACAATGGACACACCTCTTAATTTAAAATCTACTTCTCTTCAGATTTCCTTAAAACTGAGTGATTAAAAGGTTTTCATAAACTGGATTACATTAAACTGATGTGATGATTACATGCCTAAAAGTAAATCTAAAGCTGGTTTAAATGGGACTGGGCTAAAAGACACTGGAAGATTTGGTGAATAGATTCTGCATAAATGAAAACAGCCCTTGTTGCTGTTAATCTTCAGTAAATGTGATAAATAAACAAGTGGCAACTGTTTAATATGTAATAACTTTCTTTTCACTGTCTTTTAAAATCAACTTGAATGCTCATTAGGGAACTTAAACTGAGATGTGTTAATAGGAGTGTCACATCTTCAGGCAATAACTCAACAATTAGCACGTGTCACTGGTACAAATCTGTTTGTTAAGCTACATTATAATTCTGAAAGAACTTGTAACCATGATAGCAATTAAAGCTTCTTGAAAAGAAGTTGTTTCTTTGCGACTCGAGAGTAGAGGGGGTGTATAAACACTGCCTTCTTAGCATTATTTTGGAATGTCTTACTATTTTCTGAAATTTTATATATTTCCAAGGTTACGTGTTGTAGGATGTTTAGCATTATTTAGTCCAATAAATACATTCTGAAAGGAGTTGCAAGTACAAATTTAATAGAAACAATCAGGCTTCAATTTCTGTGCCAATGGACTATCCGAAGGTCTAACTTCAATTAAGGTTGTGAACTTAAAAAACCAATATTGGAGGAGACATCAGGCAGCCAAATCCCTAAATTACTGAAACTCAAACCTCTGCAAATGAGACTTCATATCACGTAAGGGACAAGAGCACATCCTTCTGAAGCTCCTTAGCTTTCTGTTCCTAACCATATACATGTAATGATGTATTTTAAATTCTTCTGGAATGGAATGTAAAATCTGTTTACCAGCCAAAAGCCTTCTTGGTTTGCTGGCATGAGTGATAACAAGATGAAATAAAGGAAAAAAATCTATAATGAAATTCTGTCAAGACCCTGAGAACACTAATTGCCCCAGTCTTAATTGCCCTGACCAGCCTTACCTCGGGCCTTCACCTACCCTCTATACACAGGGTTCCTAGTCCCTTTCTGAGCTATGCTGTAGGTGTGCCTGCCTTCAGCCTTTTCCTGGATGGAATTTGGACCTCTGTTTTAGGTAGTCTACCTCCAGTCATGTCTTCAGTCCCATGTCCTAGATGGACCCCTGGCCCACATTGCAACTCTGTCTTGTGCTGCTCCTGACAATTCCCTAGAAAAACTCTGGACATAGTTACAATTATGTATATATAAATATGACATGAATATGTGAAATATATATTTATAAACACATCTGACTGCATCTATCTGTTGATGCCATCCTTAGGTTCACTGAGCTGCATAAAAAAAAGAGAAAAAAAATGGACAAGAAAATGAGAATATATAAAATTACTTAGTTCTGTTTATATAGTTTCATGCAATATACACTGAAAACCCATAATTTTCCTTTCCAAACATTTTTATAGCTTATTACAGGGCAAGGGCCATGGATTCTTATGTGTTAATTATATTCCATCTATTCCAAAGATTTTTGCAGTCCTCCAAGGCCTCTTTATCCCCTATGGAAGGAGCAAATTTGCATGAGGTTGGGGTCAGGGAATGGACATGAAGAATAATAACCCTATTAGGAGAGTAAAAAAAATAAATAAATGTGTGAACGCTAAAATTCAGTTGTTTGATTCCTAAATTACGTTAAGCCCATAAAAGCCAGTTGCCTTAACCTGGAAGCTCGTATAACTTCTCTCTCTGTCCTGTGCTTGTGTTAGGGCTCTTTTGAGCTTGACAAACTGTAACAAGTTTCTAAGTAAAAATTCTTTTTTTCCCATCCTTTTGAACAAACTAAGATCTTCCCCTTGCCACCCAGGTTTCCAGTTTTAGTTGTACACCTCACTGCATTAACAGTCTTGTGGGATCACATGCAAGGCAACACTGGCATGTTTATTTATGTGCTTCATCTAGGACTATTGTGTGACAACTGGAAGGGATGTAATCCCCCAGCTACATGCCTTCCACTGAAGCAGTCTGGTTTGTGTCGGCTCTTTATTATAAAGCATAACGTGCTGTACTTACTGCATTTTCATTGGTTGTGGCTGCCCCCTCCCTGGAGGTGTCCAAGGCCAGGCTGGATGAGGTTTGTGCAGCCTGGTCTGGTGGGAGGTGTCCCTGCTCATAGCAGGGAGGTTGGAACCTGACGTTCTTTAAGGTGCCTTCCACCTTAACTACTCTGTGATTCCACAATTTTAAATTTGTGGTTCTACATATATATATATATATATATATATACAGATTAGTCCATTTGCAAAAAACACACAATATCTCCATAAATATACACACATACACACTCACACACACACATATATATAAATATATATTAAATAACTCTCCCTCATAAGACATTTCTCAGCATCCAGCCATTTCAGATCACTGCCATGAGAGATGCTGTGGGGAACTCTGACTGGTGAGGAAACTTATAGAGAGAAACAAAATAACATAAATTTAAATTCTTCCTTGTACCACATGGTCAGAAGGAAAAGGTAAAAGACAAAAACCTGTTTTAAGTAGCCTACTCTTCTTTTCCTGCTGCAGTATGTTTGGTGGTTGCATTTCTCTTTACCATCTGTGACACCTGGGGCAGTATCAGAACATTTTGTTGGGTTCTTCTTTTCTGTTTATTTTTGCTGGGTTTGTATTGGATTTTTTTATTTTTTTATTTTTTTTTTTTTTAATCATCACACATATAATTAAAGGGATGGAAAATTTGTCTGTGTGGCTTTCTTTCTTCTTAATTAATTAATCTTACCTCCAAGGACTATCAAAGACTAGTTAGAACTGAGATGTTGTAAAAGACCCTTGGAAAGTCATCATGTTTCCTAACACCTCTGTACAAATGTTTTTTCATGCATCCATTTCCTGCAGTGACTATTTTTATTTTTTTTTTCTTTTCACCATCAGTAATACACATTAGCAATTAATATCCTGTGAGCCTTTTTGCTAGGCAGCCACTAGGTTGGGATAAATAAACTCACCAATCTTATCTTAGGAAACATACATCCATAATTCAGGATATCAAGACCTATTCCATTCCCTCTGCCCTCTCCTTTCCTTTTCAATCCTTACAGCACCTCTGAAAGCCAATCTGTTGGAGAAATCTTTTTCTCAGAGACTGATGCCATCCCAAATGTTCAGGAAGGCTGGAAACAGCAATCAGCATTTGGCTTTCACAAACCCCTAGAGAGCCATTTCTGTCACACACGAAATACACAACAAATAGTACAGTCTGTGGTCTTAGAGAAGTCTTTGTGGAGATGACAAGACCTTTGCAACCATGTAGGGCAACCAGCATGGGTATTCTTCCTCTAAGTGCAATTGTGATTCTCTGTGGGTAAAAATCAGCTTTTTTTTTTTTTTCTGACTTCAGTGGAGCAGCCCCCACTGACAGCTGTTGAGCTTCAGGCCAGCAGTTTCCAATTGCTTGATTTTGTGGTAATTTCTCAATCAGAGGGGTACATGAATAGTACCAGACCACCAAGCTTTCCCTTCCATTTTAGTACATATTTTAGTAAATCTAAATAGAGTTTGTAGAAAAACAAGAATTCAGTACTGAGTGTTGCTATCCTGCGGATTTCCATAGGAACTAAATGCAGTTATCTCCCTGGGTAGTCATTTAATATAGTTATGAAGTAATATCCAGTAGAAATACCTTTTTCTGTCATATTTATAGCAATTATGTCAAATTGTGAATTTAAATAATTTTAGTTGATTACTACTAGTTTGTGAAAACACACAGTTTGACATACTCACAAGTTTCAATTACTGTATGTGGAATGTAATTATGTGGAGTACAAAGCTCCAGGGGAAGATGTTTGCTAAATACATCTTGTCTGAAATGCAATAATATTTACAATCACTTTTCCAAAATATGAGAATACCATAAACTTTGTCAATGACTGTTCATCTAGTAGATCCCACTTTTAAAAGCTGAGTAAACTGAGTGCAAAGAGAAAATAAAAATCATCAAAACCTCAGCAACATGTCTTCTCTGTGAACATATAAATGCAATAATTCTTTAATTTTGTTTTATATTTTTCTAGCCACCATTCAAGACCCCCATGAATATTGTCATCACTTACAGAACAACTTAATTTAAAAACAAACAAAACAAAAACAAAAAAACAACAAAACTTTGTTACAAGAAACTTGATAATGGTAATTTATCTACTGATTCATAAAGGGTTTTATAGGAGTAATTTTCTTAAAGGTACAGTAGCACTTTTACTGGTCTCCAGTTCCTTATGAAACACAGACTGAAACGGTCACCTTATAATTAAGTTCTGTCTCCTGTGATTGTAAGAAACATACAGCAAACGTACTGTCTTCTACATATTTATTTCCAAATCTCACTCAGCTCAGAACTTCCAAAAAAATCATGGTTATAACGTGCTGGAGAAAAGGAGCAGGAGGGCTGAGGTCTGTGGAAGATGGCAGAGGATGGAAGTCAGCAATTTGCCATGGTATGTATCCCAGTGTTTATAGCAGCTTTCTCTTTTGTCCTTGCAAGACACTTCTTGTTAGCCCCAGTGCCACAAATACTGGCATAAACAATTGTACTTCTGTGTGCTCTGCAACTCCATTGACAGAACTTTCCATACAGAAATGCTGATTCAAATTTGTATTTTGTTTTTAAATATACAAAGTTTCACAGTTGTTAAACTTGATCCTCTCTAAAGCATCTGTGTGTTTCACTTACATCTTACAAAAACAGATTGACATTAAAATCCATTTTATTTGGGTTGTTGTTATAACCTCAAATAACCCTAAATTCCTTCTGTTCATATTTACTCACATTCATGGCTTTGGAAATTCCTTATCCTTCTGATGCCTTTATTTTCCTTCTTAGTGAAGCTGTTTTCATGTCTGGTATGGGATGCATGACTGATTATCTTTTTTTGATGATCAGTGCCACAGACAAAGACTTTCATGAGAATTCTTTCTCCTTATACAATTACATGTCCTTTCTATTGTGTCACTTATCAAAACACTTCCAATTATTATAATTAAAATTTCACATTACTTTCTTCCTAAAGAGCTGATTTTATTTTCTTTCTTTTTAATTTTTGTTTTACAGATTTGACAGATTTGAGTTTGATTTGAAAAACAACCCAGTTCAGGTTAATTCAGGTTACTTGTTACTCTTCACTCTTGTGTTAGAAAGTAAGTTGGGTTTTTTTCAGAGCAATGGCACAAAACACTGCCTCATCTGTCAGTTTGGTTCAATAAAAATTCCTTACATATTTCATCTTTGCTGTCAGGAGTCTCCTTTTCCCTTTTTGCAAGCTCCTTCTCTTTATGAGTGTGAACATAGATCTTAAGTCAAATAATTTGCCCTGTTTTCCTGCTTTAAGATCCTTACTAGAAGATAGGTATCTTGACTTTTCTGTAATGGCAAACACTATAGGAAGGTCACATATTGGCTTTAAAGGATCTAACAAATTAATTAAGTAATAATATCAAGTATTATGTCGAGTGCACCTTTCAATTAACAAGAAATGTATTATAATTAATAAATCATCTCTGAGCCATAAATCATTTAGTGGCTTGAAGTTTGAGATTAGTATACACAAAAAAACATGTAGCTGTGGAAAACATATGAAAGGTTTAATAAGAGATAAAATTTCTCATACATGTTGAATAAAATCACATTTAAGCTCCTTGAGAGGTAAAAGCACTTCTGCCACAGGCTAACAGGGCTGTCTATGTGAATTGAACTAATAAGCCCTGCCCACCTTACTGAACCCTTGGATTAGAGAGTGGCTTTCAAGAGACTGTTCAGAAAAATAAAGGTCTGAAGGAATTTCATAGCTGGAACATCTTTACTGAACACAACTGTTACTAAAATTTCTGTTCAAAAAAAGTAAAAACAAGGCTAGGTATTGCAACAATGCAAAGATGTGCAGTAGCTTTCAATAATAACAGTGTTTTCATTTTAGAATCCTGCTCTGTCTGATTTGAGCCAAGATCTAATGAAACCACTAGGAGTCCTGAATTTACACTATGAACTTTATAGCATGCCTGTGAATCATTCTCTTAGGCTTAAATTTTACCTCTAGTTCCTGAATGAGTTCAGCTACTAATCAGTGGCTTATTCAAAAGCTTCAAGAAACAACATATTTCAATCTGCCCACAAGGTCAAAAAAACTTCCAGCAGGATTTAATATATGTACACAAGCTTGATGTATTGATGTGCTGCATTTTGTTACAATGTTAACAGTTTGATGAGAATATCAATTAAACATAACTATGTAGTTAAGATTTCCATCTCCAAATGCAGCTGCAGCAAGTAACCGGACTGCTAATCAAAGCAGCATTATAATTTAGCACTGATGAGGAAAGCAGTAGCCATCAGAAGGGAATGACAGAAAGGAGGCAGCTGCTTTCATATCATTTTAATGTCCATTTCTTTAATGAGCCTGAGGAGACAATTCCCTGCTGACTATTCATTAATTAATGGAATTTATGAGAGAAGTGTTATCAGCATGCAAACAAGTAGAGAACAGGTGATGATAGTCTTCTGTTATCAGGAAATGAGCATATTGAGGAAAGAAAGTTTGTGGATAAAATAAATTATCTGAAAGGGATATTAATGCTAAGTTACCAATTTGTTGGTTGGACAGCAATGAAGTATGGCTTAATGGAGGTACATTATTCAACTCAACTTCTGAAATATCCATGGTTAGATCAGGAGGAAAGAATAACACAGCCCACAGGCTTCAGCAGATGGCTCTTTCATATTCTGAGTGAATACCAACATTTTGCTCTGACTTGGTTGAATTCATGAACAGTTGGATAGATCCTGCTAGGAAACAGTGTCTTATTCCAGCTTGGTCTTTCAAAGTTATCCCAGGGGCTTGCCCTCTCCTTGGGAAGTCTGAGCTGCCTTGAGTGAGTTTTGCAAGGCAAACTGAACTCTTTCCCTGCCATAAAGATGTCAGGGTGCAAAGCAAACTGTGCCAAAGTCAACCTGCAGAGATTAATAAAGAAAGGACAATATCACAGTGCTGGGCATCAACCACCCTTCTGTCAGGCAGGAAACCGTTTGCATATGTATGGCATCATACTGAAGGACAGCTGAGATTGCACAATTGGTTGCAGTCTCATAGTGTCAGTTTACAAAGGGATTCTTTGAGCCTCTTTGCACAACTTGAATTCATGTAATATTAAACATCCTCAGGCCAGATTCTGATTTGTTCTCTTTGTTCTGATCAGAAAGTATAAAGTAACTGGATTTAGACACATTTGTACTGAATAAAACTGATAATGTTGATTCTGTCCACTTTCTATGGGGGCTATTTTATGTAGGATGTGTGAGGAACATGGTGGAGCTCAGATCTGCAAGTGCAAGCTCCTTAAAGACTTGGTGTTAGCAGCATATGTGAGAGCAGCCACGAGTCTGCTGTAAATAAGGATGGGCTGGGGCAGCAAAGACTGGCCATGTGAGAGAGACTCCAATTCTAAAAGCTCCAAACAGCATCCCATCAGGTTTTGGGGATTTACATTAGAAAGGCCATAGTGACAATCACACCCATACAATATGCCACTCTCAGAAGTCTGTTCCACAGAATCCTGCATATGCAGTAACCAAACACAAGGATTTCATTCTTGACACTGTACACCACACACAAACTGCTCTACATATGTTCACAGGGTGGGTAGCTATAGCACATGCTTTTCCTACTGAAATTTCTAAATGTCAGGGATGCTACACATTTTTCTCAGCAGCTCTTCTATCAGGTGCTTGATGAAGGAATAAACAACAATAAAAAGAGACAAGCATTTTATCCAAGGTCAAAAGTAAGTATCTAATACAAAAAAATAATCTGGAATGCATGATAAAACAAACAAAAAAACCCCAACATGGTAATTAATATGAGAAAATACGGACCCTTCATATAATATTGTATCAAATGTGTAGTATCTTGGGAGGGAGAGCAGGTTTTTAATAACATCATGAAGACTTGGGTAACTAGGGTTAAGGCATAGGTTATAAATAAATCTAAGTTTTTGATTCCATCACAAGTATAAATGAAGTTAGGTTTTAAATATTCCTAGTAAATATTCATAATTTTATTGCATTGCTCAAATCTCTTTGCATTTTTTTTTTCTAAATCTGTAACTCCAGAACTCCTACGAAAACCTTTTTTTCTGCTATCGTACAGTATTAAAAAAAACCCAACCTAGTCACATTAAACGAAACCAAATCAAACCAAACCAGAAAGACTAAGGGAAAAACGTGTATTGCAAAATATTTTGTTACATTCCAAAACAGTCTTGGGTTTCTGTCTGATTCATTTTGCATTGTAAAGGGGTAGGCTGCTCAACCCCTCTTCCTGACACCTTTGGAATGACACTACCAGTTTTCTATGGGAAAAGACTGCAGCTGTGCAACATGTTTCTCTCTGTGTGAAATTCATTCACTGGCTTCAGACTGGTTCAAGGCTCCAAAATAATTTCAGCAGAAATGTGAAATAACAGAAAATAATAAGTGTAATCAACAAGTAAGCAAATTATATTAGTCCCCTCTCACTACATTTCTGTGAAGCTATGTGGTAGAGAGTGGAAGCCTGTCTCATTTTACTGCAAAACATTTCACTGAATTTTAATAATATACAGCTTTTGTGGCCCAGTCATTTCGTTGGTATAAGTGAACTGTAAACCCCCTTGAGATTAAACTACATGCTGCTAATTACAAACAGGCATTTAGGCTTTTGTATTTCAATGAAAGAGGCTGAAAACTGTGACCATTTATCGCCTTTCATGGCTAGAAATAGATGTTCAGTGTAGTACTTACTGCAGCCACCTGTGAGGGACCAGTTCTCAGAACCCACACTTGTGGGAAGTTGTGTTGAAACCCCATTGTAAACCCCTCGAAAAAAGTTTCATCTGCATCCCAAAAGGCCTGCCTGGGAGGTTGGAGACAACTATGATGGCTTGCATATGGCCTGCAGACTACGTGTATGTGATAGAGGTAACAACAATGATCAAGGGGCAGAGGTCTACTCCAGCTGCTCAGCCTGATCACAGAACCACAGCATCTTAGAGAGGTTGGAAGGGACCTCGAAAGATCATCCAGTCCAACCTCCCTGCCAGAGCAGGATCATCCAGAGCACATCACACAGGAACGTGTCCAGGCAGGTTTTGAACATCTCCAGAGAAGGAGACTCCAAAGCCTCTCTGGGCAGCCTGTCCCAGGGCTCTGTCACTCTCACAGTAGAGAAGTTTTTTTTTCTGATATTTACATGGAACCTCCTGTGTTCCAGTTTGCATCCATTAGCCCTTGTCCTATCACTAGACACCACTGAAAAAAAGCCTGTCTCTGTCCTCCTGACACTTGCCCTGATGGCTCAACCACAGTTACTCATCCTTGCAAAATAAGAAAACTAGGCCTATAAAACTGGGGACTGCAATGTTGGGCTTAGGGAGCCTCACTGACACCAACTCTACCCTGTTGTCTGGCTCAACACTGGAATGGTGATTTTCTGTTATCTATCTCTCTTAGTTTTCTTCTCCTTTTCTCTCTCACTCTTTCTCTCTTTTCCTTCCTAAAATCATTTAGTAATGCAAGGCCTAACCACAATTTTTCTCAGGCTGTGCAGCTTGAACACGTACGTATTGTGTCTTCTGTGATCTAAATAAGCAACCTTCATGATTGCACAGCCTGAGATAATAATTGAAGCATCAGTATTCCTTCTATACTTTTAATTAAACCTAAGATTTAAATACAGACCTTGAGTGTCATTTCACCTCAATCCAATCAAGGGGTATTAGATGGTTGAGCATTTCCTTGGGTTTTCGTAACATTTTAATCACTTTCTTTGGAAGGGCCAGGTCTGAGACTAAGGTTGGATGCAGCCACACCTGGGGTCCTCTCTGAGATGGAGTTGAGGAAGCAAGGGAGTCCAATCTGAATCTCCCTGGGTTGCCCTACCTGGGTCATGACGCTGCTGCTTAAAATATCACACACAGGAATCCATATATTTTTTACATTAAAACAATGGTGTCTATTAGAAAAGACAAGTATTTGTTGACAGGTGGATTGCCCAAGGTGTCAGACTGCCAGCACATTACAAATACAACACATTACAAATTTGCCTCTATATCTGAGAGGGCAAAACTAGCAGAAGTTAGGAATGATAACTTTCAAAGGAAGCTGGAACAAAACCATATGCAAGTCAATAGCATTCTGACATCTTAAGTTATAACCAAAACCATGTCAATACTAATAGGCAAGAAGAGAGAAGGGAGGGTTTTAAGGGAATAAACAAAAATAACCAAAATAATTGTTTTCCAACCTTTCCTCTTTTTAACCCTTTAAATGACCAGTTGAGAAGTTCTGTATGGCCCGACTGTACTGGCTCCAACAATTTGGTCAAGACAATAGCAATGCATCAGTTACAGACATACAAATGGGTAGATGTAGAAACCATGTCCTTCCCTCTCTCATACCTAGTGACTGCACAGAGTCCTGATACCCCGACCTTGATGCAGGAGCCAAGGAGCTGGCACCATTAACTGTGACTCAGACCTCCAAAATATCAACACATTAAAGCATAAAATTAATAGCTTTATCCAGTCTTTTCATTTGACAAAACTTTTTCCTCTGACACAACCTGCCTCTCCCATACAACAAAATGTCCAACACAACCCATAAACAGTGAATTCTTAATTGATTTTATACTCAGTTTCACATCAAAGTTGATGTCAGGTGTTTTTACGGTATACATAGTCCACATGTAGTACTCTTACCTTAATAAAGTCAGCAGGATTTCTGAACCAATCCAATGAAAATGCAGCCAACCTCCTAAGGAAACAAACAAACATGTATACGTATTTTATATATTTAAGAAAAATATAATAAAAACGATGACTGTGAAATATATTAAGAAGGCCAGACTGGTTAAAACTGTATGCCAGCAGTGGATCAAAATACACACACTGCTCCCCAGCCTTTGGTTAACCTTGGCTGTAGATGAACATTTAAATGTATTTGCTGCTAATATTAATTTCTTGTCCCAGATCTCATCAATACATAAGCCTTTATACTGCATCAGAAATGACAGAGGAAATTAATAATGATTGAAATGCTTTCTCGTCTTATGATATGAGTAATAGGACAACTAATTTCAAAACAAAACCTGAACCTTCTTTTTAGATTTCTCGAAGATTTTTTTAGTTCCACAGCTTTATTCAGCTTTCCTGAGGGTTATCACTGTTTTCCTTTCATATGTAATGAAGGCTTAAGACTAGTGAAACTACAGCTTTCAGATTCTTAGAGACTAAAATAAGAATTAGTACTAGTTTAAGTTTGAAGTCTTCGAAATAATGATTATAATCTTACAGTTCATCATGCCATTTGAAGACAACCAGTAAAAAATGAGGGCATATAACTCCCAGAGATCAAATTATTGGCATTACTACTCAGCTTTTAGTCATTATATAAGAACAAGGGAAAACTTAAAAGAATTGAAGGAAATAAAATGTAAAGCTCATTAAGAAATGCATACTTTGGAAGATTCTTATTGAGCTTCTATATAGCATTGCTGCAAGACATCTCTGAAACCAGAAGCCATCAAATGAAACAGGAAAGAGACTCCTGACATCACAGAAAAGTAAAAATTATTGTGCTTTAAGTCCTGCCACTTCTCTCTGACCATTTCTTTCAGTTCTCACCACAGAACATCTCACTCAAATACCCTAGCCTCTGTGTTTCTATGATGAATATCTAATGGAGTTTTAAAAGGACAGGTTTTGGGGTTTATTATCAGTGACTCAGACACACATCACTAATTGTTCTAGGATGGATGAAAAAGGCTAAAAGTTAGAAGCTGAATTATCACTGATTTTGTACACCTGAATGTCCTAAAAGACTAAGAGTGTGAGTCCAATGATTACAGATTAAGCCCCTTAGTGACAGCACCTGTTTCAGGACCCTTTCAGGATTTATTTTTCCTGGTAACTCATATATAACCAAATAAAAAGTTCAGTCTAGATATTCTCAAATTTGCTGTCCACAGAGATAGATCTCTGTTTCAGATCTAAGTTCCTGCTTCCCCTTTTACACCTCATCTTGCTTTAATAGAACTACATAATTAAGAAATGCCTTAACAACACCTTCTTGCAGAGTTGAAGTCCTCAGTTTCTCAGATGACATCCCATACCTTCCGACATAGGCCTGTAATGCCTGTTTCTTGCTTACATGTTGTTTGCAAATGTGTAAGGCATTGATTTCTGCCAGCTATACTGTGGAGAACAGTACAAAAAGGGAACATGAGCAAAGAGGATGTTTGGGCTGCAGCTGGAACCTATAAAATGTCTTGAGGAAGGAAATTGTGGGGAAAATACAAGCTTTGGGTTTTCTGAAAACTGCAGATTGATGTGACCTTCACCAGGAAAGTTATATTAAATGCAGGAAGATTCAAGGGTATTCAAGGGATTCAAGGGCCTGGGGTATTTGAAACAGGTGTGGATGGGAATTAAACTTTAAATTCATTTTTCTAGGTAGAAAAGATGGGGCTGGTCATGTTTTCTTTATTTTGTCTAAGGCTTATTGAATTTTTAATTTTTTTTTTCTGTTTCTGTATTATTCCATTTTCAGAATCTAAAAGAAGATGGAACAGGTTGCCCAGGGAGGTTGTGGCTGCCCCCTCCATGGAGGTGTTCAAGTCCAGGTTGGATGAGGCTTGTGCAGCCTGGTCTAGTGGGAGGTGTCCCTGGTCATAACTGAGAGGTTGGAACTTGATAATCTTGAAGGTCCTTTCCAACCTTAACCATTCTATGATTCCATTATTCTAAATTTGTGGTCCTACAGATATATATACATGTATAGATACATGTATCCCTTCCAACATGTCATGGTTTGGGCATAACACTATGACAGCCATCCCTGTGGCCACTTACTCAACTTCACCCCCATCATTCCACCCCAACACACACACACATACACACATACACTGTGGGATGGGGAGGACAAACCCAACTAGAAGCTTGTGGGTCGGAACAAAGGACTAGGAGGGATCTTCACTAATCAAGGTCCTGGGCAAAACAGACTCAATTTGGGGAAAAAAATAATAATTTAATTTCACACTAATCACACACACAGAGAACACAGATACACACAGAGCAGGGTTTGCATATGTTACCCCATCCCTCCCTTCTTCCTGGGCCCAAATCCCTTTGTTCCCAGTTTCTCTCCCTTTTTCCTGCCCCCCAGCGGCACAGGGGGCTGGGGATGGGATTTTGAGTCAGTTCACAGGCTGGTGGTTCTTGCTGCTCCTTCCTCCTCAGGAAGAAGGATTCCTTACAGTCCTACCCTGCTTCCCCACGGGGTCCCTCCCATTGGAGAGACTCCTCCATCAACCTCTCCTCCATGAGTCCTTCCCACCAGGTCCAGAGCTGCTCCAGCCTGGGTTTCTCACAGAGTCACGGCTGCTTCGGGAACAAACTCCCCTGGCCCGGGGGCTTCCAAAGCTGTGCGATCAGAGTCCACAGGCAGCAAATCCACTGGCCACAAAATCCAAGCCCACTGGCTAAATTCACCCCTTCTGGAGCCTTTAGGGAATGTTCCACGACATTCCTCCATGAAGACAGGGGGACAGCTGCCATCTCACCATGGGTTGCAGGGAAACTTCTGCTTGGGTGCTGTGAAGGACCAGGTATTTCCTTACATGAACATGAAATGTCCTTTGAGTCAGCAGATAAAACTGACTTAAAATGGCGTCTCCACGTGGCACTGAACCCCCTCTGTGTGTGTGTGTGGGGGGGGCAGCTGCTACAGGGGAGGAGCCGTGGCCGGAAGCAGGGGAAACCCGCCGCAAAGCCGCTCCGCTGCCGCTGCCCTCCCGCCGCCGCTGCTGCCAAAGCCACAGTCCCAAAGTCCCGGAGCTGCTCGCCGCGCCGCTGAAACCGCTGCGTTTTCAGGGTCTGCAAACAGCCGTGCCGCAGCTACGGGGTGGGGCGACCTGCGCTCTGCGCCGCCGCGTGGTGAGATAATTCCGGCTACTCCATCTTATAGGGGAAAGTACCTGCACACAAATCGCGACCCTATACGGGAACTTCGTCAGGCATATCCCTCCCCCTCCTTCCCTCACTTAAATAAGTAAATAAGGTATGTAACTAAGGTGTATTTCATGTGTTTTAATCACTCCTTTTGAACCTCCTGCCCCAAATTGCTTTATTTTCCCCCACAATAAACCGTGCATTTCATAAATTCTAATTGGGGATTGGCTGCTGTTATTGGAAATATTAGTAAGCACTGAGCAAGTTATTCACTCGAAAAAGTCAGGGCATAAGCCCCTGTCTCCTCTGTGTGAGGCGATACCCACGTGTGGATCTCTCAGCAAATCCTGATAAGTTAATACACTCCAATAAGGATATATAATAGGTCACGGATCGTGACAGGTGCCTTTTCCCCCTTCTTCCTCACCAACCACCCGGGATCCTCACCCCAGCACTGCCTTTCACCTCTCCAGCAAAGGTCTTCTTTCTAACTGCTTGGTCTGCTCAGCTCTTATCTCAGGTCTGTTTTTATGTTAATGGCACAGGCACATCTATTTTCTCTCTGATGTCTCCTTGGTTGGGTTTGGTGCAGAGGGAGCTTATCAGCTTCTTACCGGAGCCACTGCTGGGGCCCTTTCCTCACTACCAAAAAATCCTGCCAGACCAGACCAGCACACAACCTTAACCATTCCATTATTCTATAGTTAGCTGTCAAACAAGCAAGCAAACAATACACTTTTTCTATAATTCCTTTTTAAAATTCCTGGGTTTAGAATTTTAAATCCTGGAGGTCCATTAACTAAGAAGGAGGGACCAGCAGGTGTTTTATATATGAAATCTGCTAAGTTTTTGTTTGATTTTCAATAGAAAAAAAAAGGAGTAATTTAGTGTATATTACAGAGTTAACAAGTAAGAGATGAAAAGGTGCTTCTGAATTGTGACTGAGTTGTCAGATCCTTCAAACTTTGTGCTGGTGTTTACTCTGCAATTTACCCTGGAGTGTAAACTCCAGATCCCTGTCCATCCCTGTTTCCTTAAGTTTAAAGTTAGCATGGATATAACATTATATTTTCAAAATAAAATCTGAAGTCATGGCACATGTGAATAGAAGTTATGAATCAGACTCAGGAGGCAGCAAGCAGGCATGTTCCTCTCTCTCATTGTCCTGTGCAATATTTCCAGTGAATACTATGGTCTTTCCACTTAACCCAGTCTTCTTGTTGATTGTAAGAAATCAGTCACTTCCATCCAGAAATCTTGATATCTATAATTTCCAGTTCCTGACATCTGTTTATTCATTTTTATGTGTTTTGATCAACATACATTTCTATCCAGTAGGCTTGATGGTCCTGTGTTTACTGTGGCTTTACATTCATGTGCATTTATTGATTTCTGTTGCTTTTACTGCCAGCTTACTTTGGCATTGCTGGGAGAAGAGTAGGGCTCACAGTTTTTATTATTTGGGATATTCTCAAATAGATGTAAAGCAAAACTGCTGTGAGCAATTTGGCAACATTTATGCCAGATATTATTGTTTTACTTTATTTTTCATCTATTACAAATTCACTTGTCTTATTGGAGATGTTGGTTCTTGTAGAGAAAAAAACCCTAATAAATTTCACTGAGTAACTGTTTTAAGTGGCTGTATATTTGAGTAGCTCATAAATATGCCTGATTTCAGCACTGGGTTTACTATATTTTTAATTTTCCAACAGATTTGCCATAGTTTTAAAGGTTTCATCTGAAGCCATCTGGTCTATTTAAAGGGCACAATGTACTTAACTATTCAAAAGGCACTTGATCCCATGAATGCACTTTGCTAGTAATGGGATAGTCATTTTCCAGGCCAGTAAAAAGCTATTACTCACTGGAACACAAGCAGATTGTGAGAGGGAACGCTCATGCTGATGGCTGGCAGCCTGACAAAGGGAAAAGGGAAATATAGCTCTTTCCTGAATTAAGTTGCATTGGCTCTGTCTGTTCCAAGCATTTGACTCAACTCCCTTTTTCTCATGATACTTATGACAATAATAGGATAACAGATTTATGTCATGAAGGCACTGACCTTTGTCAGAGGGAACATTTTGACAGGAAAAAATGTGATATGCTGCTACACTCTGTAATTTTGACAATGACTGACAGTGTAGCTGTATGTCAACATGGCAAAGCTTATGCTTGTCATCTTTGGATTAACTCCTGGGGTTTTTTTAGGGTATTTGATCACATAAACCTTTTCTAATGAAATTGCTAGATGGAGACAATTCATACTGCCAGGAAGCACTGATTAATCCTTACCCAAAGAAGTAACTTGTGCTCTAGGGAAAGATGGGTTTTGGGTAAAATGACAGGTAAACCTAGTGACCACTGATGCTTCTTCTGTTCTTTCACTCCAGGGTGGGGTTATTCTCAGCTTAAGAAAGTCAATTTTATACTGCCTGCTTTGTTGATGAATGTTTGTGTTGATGATGAACATTTGGTTCTGTTCATTTTTCTGTTGAAGATCTGGATGTTATGGAATGTGAGCAAATTTTAACCTTGAGAACAGAGGTGTTATTGCATGGAATTTGAATACTTAGGATATATATTGCTTATATATACTTAGGATATATATGGATGCAATATATGGATGAAATATTTTTTCTTTGTCTTCAGGATTAGAGTATAGAGACACTAAGTGGCTAAATAAAAACTTCCAATTTACAGTTCAGTAGTCAAATTAATCTGTTTATACTGCTTTTTTTTTTTTTTTTTTTTTTTTCTGGGTGATGACCTCTTATTTTGAGGGGATAGCAGTATAACATGCAGTGTACAACTCTTTTTTTTTAGTCTAGCATGAAGAATATCTCCAGTGCTGTGCGGTGCAAACGAAATTGACAGCCTCTGCCCTAGAGGATCTTATCTTGCACACTCTTACACATGAGTAATTTCATTCACTTGGACTTTATTTCTGTTCCCAGTGAAAGCACTAGTGAAATTCCCGGTAACTCCAGCAAAGCAGGAGCAAGACCAAGGGTATTAACACTAACTTATGTCTTTCAGGGAACAAATCAATTCAGAATGCAATCAAAGCAATGAAAATTCGTTTCCTATCTTTCACTTTACTGATTTAGGTATAAAATTGCCTAGAAGTAGCATCACTTTTCATTCAAATCTCTGAGTGACATATAACGAGGTTTCATTGTTCACTATGACACTTTGATAAATGTTGTGTTACTATTACTCTTAAGGGTGACTATAGAAAACATCCCCACTCCGGAAGCATAGCGCAAGGGTAGGGAGAATCCAAATGAATTATGCACAAAACATGAGAAAGGAAGCCAATGTTAACTAATTTAAAAACGGGTCAAAATCATGACAACTTAGTTGGTTACAAGTGAAGGCATTTTTCTAAAATGTTAACCAACTGTTTCCCTTCTGCTAGATTGATTTGCAGAACAGAAAAGGTCATTTTCCAGGCAGATGGGGAGTTTCCCAAGCAGAGGGGAATTCAGCTTCTACATGCCAGATATAATGAGAACCAATAAATTAGGCAAAGCTGCTGTTTACCTAAGCTGCAATATTGATGGCCAAGCCCACGAGGATGCTAATGTCGACATTCATCATTTTTTTAAGTCTTGAAATTTAGAGCACAAGTAGCGCATGTTGTGATAGATCTATTTATCATGGGTACAGTAACATTAGAAAAGGTATCAACCACAGAATACAAATCTAATGCAACTGAATAATTTCAGTTTCTTTCACACAATTTTCCCTTTTATCAGCTAAAATAAACCAGATTGTAAAGCAGTACTAAGAATAAACTATACAGTTTGAAGTAGCAGATTAGATGATCTTCTATGTTACCAGTGACTATAAACTGTTATGTAAACTACATGATATGATCTGGTGGTCTTCATTAATTTCCCAGATTGTGACACCATATGTCCCCTTCTTATGCCAGTGCAATCCAGGCATAAGGATTGTAATAAACCTTTCAAGACAGAAAGGTACCATATGACTGGAAAACAACCCGTTTAATCACTGAAGTAAGGACAAAAGTGATCCTTATAACTAAGGCCCATTAACACTAACTTCTGAAGAATGTGTTCTGAAGGAGAGAACAATTAAAGGCATGAGAAAAAAAGGAAAACAGATAAAAATGCAAAACTCATTTGCCACCAGAACATTACATGATAATGACCTGGTAAATTAGGCAAATGAAACAGCCTGCAAGAAAGTGTAGGCCCATCTCAAAGGATTGTCAATATATGCAGGGGAAATCAGACAGGATGTTTTTCTAGATGTTTATGTACAACTGCACGGTGGTATAATAATTGGTAGGAAAGCTTGTAAAACCAGAGTGTGGTGATGGAGTGTTGTGGTGGGTGGATACAAGGATGGATGCACACATGGAGCACATATGAGTGGACAGCATGTGCATGGATAACACATGGACTTCTGCAAAGAAACAGGGTATAAGGCCTGTAGAGACCTAACGGGTCTTCTACTCATGAACATAATCCTGATTCAGAGATATAATCTAACAAATGTAAAACTACTCAGAGATGTGAAGAAGGACTTGGGGTACTGGTAGATGAAAAGCTGGACATGAACTTCCATGTTGTACTGGAACAAGCTAACCATCTCCATCTCCAGGGATGGAGACACCAAAAATCACCTGGATATGTTCCTGTATAATCTGTTTTAGAGAATCCTACTCTAGCAGGAGGATTGGACTAGATCATCTCCAGAGGTCCCTTCCAACCCCTACCATTCTGTGATTCTGTGTGTTTCTGTGATATGTGCTCACAGCCCAGGAAGCCACCTGTGTCCTGGGCTACATCAAAAGAAGTGTGGTCAGCAGGTGATGGGAGGTGATTGTGTTCCTCTACTTCACTCTGGTGACACCTGAACTGGAGTTCTGTGTCCAGATCTGGAGTCCTTGGTACAGAAGAAACATGGACTTGTTGGAGCGAGTCTAACAAGTGGGTCCCAAGGGCTTGTAAGATGGGGACAAAATTCTTGTTGCAACAAGACAAGGGGGTAATGGTTTTAAACTAAAGAAGGGTAGATTCAAACTAGACAAAAGGAAAAAAAAAAATAATGTTTTGAGGGTGGTGGAACAATAGTTGCTGTTGCCTAGATAGGTGACAGAAGCTCCACCCCCGGGGAACATTCAAGGTAGGTTGGATGGGTGTCTGAGCAACCTGGTCTAGTTAAAGATGTCCCTGCTTATTGCACAGAAGGTTGGAACTAGATGACCTTTAAAGATTCCTTCCAACCCAAACTAATCTATGAGTCTATGATTCTGTCTTCAAGGGCAACCTCCTCAAAGTGCAAGAATGGTTCATTCTGATGTCGAGGGACTCAAGTAGTTAGAGCAGAACACCAGCATGTATATAAAGGGAAATCCTGACTCAGCTCAAACACACACACACACACAAAAGAAGCACAAGGAGGGAAGAAGTAGAAATGGATTTCCTAAAAGGACTATAAAGACATTTTCTGAGTGAACAGGGATAGAGTCCAGTCTACCAATAGATATGAAAGGCAACAAGGAAAATGTTTGTCTTGTGCTGAAAGGAACTGATGACATAGTGATGAAAAACACAGGAGACACAGTCACTCTATACTTTCTTTGTTCAGTCTTTATTGACAAGACTATTCTCACCTTACGAGATCTCTGTGCATTAACAATAGAATTTGGGGAGTTTACTCTAGTAAACTGGACATATATAAAGCCATGGAAGCATCTGAGATGTGTCCAAGTATGCTGAAGAACCTGATGTCTTTTTGACACTACTTTCTGCTATTTTTGAAAGATCACAATTGCTGGAGGAACCAAGTGACTTGAAAAAGGTAATATAGCACTCAATTAGTCAGAGTAAGGAAGGACATTTGGGGAATTACAGATCCATTAAAGAGCTCAATGAAGTCTTGAGACTGAAAAACCTCTATGCAACAGGACAGTCTGAGGACCAACACTCTCGGGAGCACCTCTGCAGTAAAATGTGTAGTGCCCTAACAGGCAATAAGTTCAATACCAGTAACTTCAACATGTCCTTGTCACACTGGTTAAGCAGTTTCAGGGCTGAATCAGCAACATTATAGCCGGTCAGCCCAGGAAAGAGATGTTTCCTCTCAACTCAGCTACCATGAGACTATATCCAGAGTACTATACCTAGTTGTGGGTTTCCCAGTATGAGAGTAGCAAATTGAAGAAAGTCCAGCAGAAACCACCAAGAAGATCAATGGTTGGAGCACATGGCATACAAGGAGGGACTGAGAGAGAGAGAATTGTTTAACTGGGGGAAGTAAAAGTTATCTTCAGCTACAAGAACAGTGACAGAGGACACAGACAGGCTCATATCTCAGGTCCACAGTGTAAATACAAAAGGTAAGAAGGGAAATTCAATTTGGATATTGGAGTAATATCTTTTGTGATGAGAGTAGTAAAGCACTGGAGCAGGTTGCTCAGAGAAGCTACAGAATTCCCATCCTTGGAGAGGACCCCTGCACATCCCTGAGAAACCTGGTCTAACTTTGAAGCTGGTCCTACAGAGTACCTGCAGGAGACTGCACTAGGCAATCTAAGAGAGCCTTTCCAATGTTAATTACTCTGTGATTTGATTCTTTGACTTTTAGCATAAATGTAATGAAGAATTGATGAGTGGGTAGTGAACCAAAGCATCCTGGCAAAGAAACTGTCCCAGCAAAAGGAGGCTACCAGCACAATTTTATTCACAATTCCCATTGAAGTTTCGGTAGAACAGTACCTGGGAGCTGCAGAACAGTGATATATTGCTTTCTGACATGGAAAAAGATTTTGTCAATTGGAACTTCATTCTGAAGCAACTGGAACCTCATTCTGAAACAACATTCTGAAACCTTCAGCCAGTATTTTAATGGAAAATTAATCTCAATCTATTTTATTAAAAAAACAACAACAACAAACAACAACAAAACAACCATATGAAAAACAGAAAACTGTGAACTAGGATTAAATCTGGTGTAATAAGATGGGATCCAAACTATTGTGATCCAAATGCTTGGCTCCTGGTACAACTCCTTTGCACAGATGTGTTATCTTAATGCTGAGCTAGTAACACTCCTGGGAATTCTCCATCTGTAAGGAAAATCCTAGCCAGCAGAGAAAGCAAGTATAGCTGGCTTTGCTCCAGGGCACTGAAAAGAAGGCTATTTTCAGGACAGGGGTGGGAAGCTAAAATAGTTCATTATAATGGATACTGATTTTGACAGTAATGAAGATGACTATCACCTCTCCATACAAGTAGCTGAATATGCTGAGTAATGAGACTAATGAAAATAGATGTACATTCCACATAGTTTGGGGCAAAAGTTTCACCTTTTGGTTAAAAAATAACAACATGGTTGAGAACCGTTGAATTTTGGAAACCCTGACATTTACTAAAGTAAATTAATACTATGAAATAATGCTAGAGAAAAAAAAGCTAAAAACAAAAACAGCAAAACAAACCAAAACAACTGGATTTCTTATTATAAAAATTATTTCCTCTGTTAGTTACATGGTTTTCCACAGCAATAGTTGAATTATGATGCTGGATTCTGATTTTCTTGTAACTTTATAAATCCGAAGTAACATAGTTATAAAAGTATTTCTTATTAATATTTACATGGTCTCTTGAGAACAGAAAACATTTCATACATATCCAGTCTTCAATTTCTATTTTTTTTATTTTCTTTTTTTACAGTGAAAGATGACTGACTGTAGCACAGAAAGAGACAATATGATCAGCATTTTAAAGCACACTCCCTTTGAGACTACAGTCTTCTAACCTTTTAGGGTCACATTTCATAAAACATAAGAAAGAACTTACTTGCTGTGACTAAAGAGAAAAACATCAATACTTTAGAAGTCATATATCTGTATTTTCTTAGGACAAGCTGCCCAATTGTGGACAAACCTGTCCTGCTAATAAATTTTATTTATTAACAATGTCAGGCTATGAAACACTGCACAATTTTCAGTACAGCCCAGAGACTAAAAAGTCTTCCTCTGTCATTCATATTCAGCATAGTTCTGGATTCCAGATGTAACTCCGGACAGGAAGATTTATGCAATGTGCACAGAGTGCATTAATCCACTGCACTACAAAGTCCATTAATTTTGAATATTGCTATCAATTGCACTACATGACATGGTGATAACTACAAGATTACCTTTATAAAAATGCCTTTCTTGATACTGAGGGCCTCGTTTTTACTCTCTGGATAATTTGAGCAGTTTTGTACATGCACATGGGTAGCTGTAAATCTCAAATGCATATGCATGTATGTTAAATGTGTACATTAATATTCATTACATATTTAGATTTATAATATCAGGATTCTCATTTAATTAAATTAGAGATTGTAAACTGTTTTATTTGTTTATTGTTAAACATTGTAAATTAAATTATCCATAAAGGGAAGCTAACAAAATAAAGGCCAACAATGGAAAATAAAACCAAGTATTTCATCCCATTTCCATGGGTTTAAAGGGATCAGACTAACAATCTAAAGAGAAATTCTCATTTGACTGAACCGTTCAATTTTATGGAGTTTAAGTTTCAATTTTAGAAGAGAGACTCACACTGTTAAATTCAGACACTTACAACATTTACCTTGAATGAGTAGGGAAGAACTAGATGCTTTACAAAGTTGATGCATGTTAGTGTGTAAATCAACTAGGTGAATATGATCATAAGGGTCTAACAGGCTGTTGAGATGTGCTGACAGAAACACCCTGAAGTCCAACAGTGACAAATGAAAAATAGTTTGGGTTGGAAAGGAACTAAAGATCATCCAGTTCCAGACCTCCAGCATGGGCAGGGACACCTCCCACTAGACCAGTTTGCTTAAAGCCCCATCCATCCTGGACTTAAATCCTTCCAGGGATGGGGCACCCAGAACTTCTCTGATCAACTTTTTCCAATTGTCTTGCCACCTTCAAACAAAAAAAAATCTTCCTAATGTCTAACCTAAATCTACCCCCTACTAGTTAAAAAACTTTCCCCCTTGTCCTCAGCTTTATTATTGAAGGGTTTGTGTGTGTGTGTGTTTGGGTGTTAGTTGGTTTTTTTTGTTTGTTTTTTGTTGTTCTTTTTTTTTAAATTTGTTTTCAGTTGGAGGATTGCCAAACTCTGGAGTAGGTTTTCCAGAAAGGCTGTGCAATCTCTGTCCTTGGGTGTGTTCAAGACTAGAGACAACTTTGAGTAATCTGAAATAATCAGACCTGTTTTGAACATGTGATTGAACTGGAAGCCTTCCAGAAGTCCCTTCCAACTTACATTATTCTCTGAATCTGTGACTTTAAATGAGGCTTTAATTGCCATATTCAGCTGGCAAATGGACAGCTAGAGAAGCTGTCTTGCTTGTGCAAAGTGATATGATAAGACATGAAAGACAAAAGCTGGAACATTGGAAATACTAAATAAATATAAAGAAAAACTTCTTCATCATGGCAGTAGTCAAGCATTGGATAAGGGTGTATGAGACACTTTGAAATTTCCAGGCTTGGAGACATTCAGAACATGGCTGAAAAAGGTCTTAGGCAACTTGATCAAATTTTGAGGTTAGTCTTGCTTTTTGTGGCAGCCTGGACTTCACCAAGTCCAGATGTCATTTCCAGCTAAAATCATTGTATGATTCTGAACATATATAATTCCCTTAAATTTTATTTCTGCTTTAACAGCTTGCATAAAGAGTTGCCTCAGGAATTCTGCAATTACTTTTTGATAGAAAGATCAACATCTGGTCAAAACATCCCAGAGCTACATTTTTGTTTTTCCCCACACACACATATTCTTGCATTACTTTACAGCAATTTCTGGTTCAACTTCGTATGTACAAACATATAGCCTCTCTCAAAGTATAGCTATATATATATGATCAAATCCACACATTGCATAAGCAGTCATTAACCCTAGATTTTTTCTCCACTTGTAAATGATACAAAATTTCTAAAGCTGGGAATAATCAACAATTCTTCTTGCATTATCTCCAAGAGATGCTTATGACATGCTAACTGAAAAAATAAAAAAGCCCATATTTTTATTATAGAAACTCATTAAGACATTGGTCTGTCTATGGGTGGTCAAAGAATTTCAACAGAACATGTTCATAGGAGAGAAATGTGGTTGTCAGATGTTTTAAACCACAGCCTGTTTTCCATGCATCTTTCTGATTTGTTTCTAGAAGACAAAATTCTGAAAAGCTGTTGTTGTTTTTTTTCACATGAAAACCTGGACACTAACAGAGAATATTTTTCCATTCTGAAAATGGGATGACATTTCTATTTAATGATGGGCTGGGTTTTTTTATATGTTGCAACATTTTTGCTGGATTTAAAACTCCTATAACAGCCAAGGAACACATATCTTTGCTACACACAAACTGAGGCAATGATGCACCATTGCTCAAGCAGTTTAGCCAGGTGACTAGAGAATATTTTGGTTTAGATTTTTTTTTTATATTTAGTCATTATAATGTAATTTATTTTTAAATACTCCTTCATATATAATTAGAAGCAGCTCTTGTTTACTGTATGTAACTTATCAGTTCCAGGACTCTATGAAAAACAGTGGTATGTATTTAAGAGATATTTTTTATTTATTACTCCTCTAATCTGCACACAAACCAAAGCAAAACAAAACAAAAACATCTTCAATGTCAAAAAATAATCCCAATAAAAAATAAATAATGGATATAGTTTTTGGATGATAATAAGAAAAATCTTTCCTCAGTCAAATTATTAACTGAGTTCAGCTTTTATACATGGAATACCTGTTATGGATGGTCTTGGAAATGAATGATGTTTTTAAGCATGCTTACAAAAGAAATTACATAAAACTCATGGTATAAATCTAATGTCAAGCAGCACTGACATATTTAGTCTGATGAGGGAGAGGAAAGCAAACTACTGGCAAAATATCAGAGGAGATGGTCTTTTGCCTCCACATGTCAAGTTTCTTGTATAGCAACTGCCGTAGTGCTGTTTGTCTTTGTTAGTAGGACCTTAGGATAGATAAGCATCAGGTTAAGAAAAGCTGTTTTTCTAGATGAATTGAGTCCAAAAGCCCAGCTGATGAGCTTGGGGCTATTTAATAGATCTGTTATCCATATTGTAGGTTGCCACTTCCAAACAGCAGCTGCTTGGGCCATAAATAACATCACATTTTCCATTCCGTGAGCAGAAATAGCTGTTACCTAAATATTTCATTGGTTTTCAGTTGGAAGTTATATTTTTCCTCAATACTGCCTAAATATGAGTTTTCTGTGTTTATGATCTAAAGAAAACTCAATATTTTTACAAAGAATTCTGAACCTTCAAACAGTGGTTTATAAGCTCATTTTTGTTTCAGTGAGTAATCTCACTGAAGTTAATTAATTAATACCATTAGGTAGATTCAGAGGAGTTAGTGAGACTGGAGTGGTTAACGTTGGTGTGTAAAAAATCTTCTACTGGGTCATGAGGGGATAAGGAGGAGAGAAACAGAAAATTAAGATTTTTATTTTTTTTCCCTTATTTTTAAATGTAACTTTTTTTTTTTTTTTTAAATTGTGCTTGTCCTTTCTTTTTCAGCTTTGATGGTCTCAACTGCAGACTTAGTGATGGATTGAGTTTTGGTACAGTGAAATAAAGTTTGGGTAAGAAAAGTTGAATTCTTTTAATGTAAATACATATGAAAACACACTGGAAATGGGTAACACTCTTCATCCTCTGTCTCTCAACATTCTTTTCACACTGGGTTCATATATCCAAAAACAATCCCTACCTGAACTCTGATTTTTAAAACATCTTTGTTGTCACTGTTCTGATCCTGCACCCACAGTAAAAGGAACTGTTGCCCTCTGGTAGCTACACAAAATTACTTGTAGCTCTCAAATGTGGTACACTCTCATTCCCTTCCAGGACAGACACACAAATATTTATTCTAAATTCCTTATTTGTTAACACTGTATTTGAGCTTTCTCTTTCTTCCTTATTTTTATTGACTTCTATAGCATTAAATGATAAATTTTAAACCTAAACAATCTCTCAGCTTAACTTGTTTTTTAATATATCTGCAAGAAAATATTTCCTTCTGGAATGCCAAACTTCTTTAAACTCTAAAATAAGGGATATGCAAAATATTTTACATATATATTTAAATTTATAAGTCCATAATTAGCCATTCTAATGAACAATTCTGTTACTTGGAACATCTTATATCTTAGGTTGTGCTACACAAATGCAAAATGAGAATTTTTTAATCTTGCTTAGTGTTTCTCATGACCTTTTAAAAGTGTGATCTCTTCTGACTCACATGCTTTCAGACAACACTTAATAATCTAGCAGTTCTCAAATGGTTTTTAAGGTGTTGGGGGAATGTCTATCTGTGCAATGGTTGTATCTTCAATTGCAGTGTAGACACGCCCATACTGTGCTACCAGCAGCCCTGTTGTGTTACCAACAGTTCACATGAGTACAGAATAATGCTTTCAAAATGATCAGCAGAAATGAAGGGAGAGATTCAGTATGAGAGGAGACATCAACTAGAGCTCTACACTCTAAAAATACTTTCAGGTAACTGCAGAAGAGTTTCAGGTATCTGACAGAAGACACTCTGATCTAAAAGTGACTTTCCAGCTACCAGTGGCAAATTATTGTGCAGTAACTGTTGGACATTGGCTGAGGGTCTGTGGTGCACTAACAGCAGGATATTACACTAAATTACAATAACTTTCCTGCAAAAATTCCTTCTCATTTTTCCATTTGCTTTAGCTACACACCTTTTCCTTATGCCACTAAAACTGTGAGGTAGGATTTTTATTTATTTTTTTTCCTTACAGCTGGATACAATCCCCAGTGCAAGGAGCATAGATGTCTAAATGAAGTTTCTAAATTCTATAAATCAGTGTTACAACGAATGTGTTGGTGATTGTGCAAATAGTTCAACAATCAGTTGGCAAAGTTTGATACAGCATTGGATTTTCATCTGTGAAATCAGTGTGTTAATTACACTTCTAAGTTGTGATGTAGATTGGTAAAGATTGTTCAATATCACATATAAATTGTATGGTCAACAAAATAACCATTAAAAACTTACTTTTGGGCTGTGCAACCTGACCACATGAGGTAAGACAGAATTCTCAATTAAACCATAACTGGAGAATATTATGGATTTACCTCACAGGATAGTCAGGATCAAAAAACATTCTGCACAGTCAGAAACATTTGTGCCAGTACGTTCGTACTGACACTAAAAATGGTGACAACATTATCCAAATACCACATAGTTCTTCACTGTCCATCCCAGAGTTTCTTGCATTCATTAAATCTTCCACTGAACAGAATACTAGATTATGGTATAAGGAGATAAAAAAATGTGACCTGCACCACTGATAATAATTTCACCTCCTATTTACTTTTATTAGCATTGAGGTTTTAACTTCAGTATCTTTCTCACTTTTTCTTTTGTATATTTGCATACTTGTATAAAAATGAAATCTGCAGCTTTGTATCCTCCCTTATGTACTTAAAATATATCATAGATTTGCTGTGCCCTCTGGCATGTTTGAAGTTAATGAAATGTTTTCTGTCCATTGAACAGAGTAGTGACAACAAAAAAAAAGCTATATATTTAGATCACAGCTGAAGGGGCTTGCTTCATATTACCTATACTAAAAATATGAATGTTAATATCAAGTTTATTTTCATTTATAGCAGCATGAACGTGAAGTAACTGCAATTACTTTGGTGAATTTACCATGGACTTTCAGGTAGTAGAGGCTCTGACCCTTGGAGAACACTGAAGTTGCTCTGGATTTACCTCACAGTAATATATCAAGGAATGAATCTGAGATTTGTTTGCAGGAGTATAAAGGGGTAAGTTTGCAGAGGACAATGCAAGGGCCAATTTAATTAACACCACCAGCATCCCTGAGAAGCTGTTCACTTGGCTTTTATTTGCTGCAAACAGCTTCCAAACAAGCTCACAAGAAACAAGAGAGTACAAAATCCCATTTACTAACAGTCCATTGTCATATCTCTGACACGTTTCTATTAAAGTATTAAATACAGCTCAGCCCTTAATGACTCTCTCAACAAAGAGCTGCCAGTCCAAATAGTGTTCTTCAGGGTCTTTTGTGTTATTATTTTTTTTCCTGAGCTATGTCCCATGGCGTAAAATATTGCTTATCATGTAGCAACCTGATTGGCTATTAAAAACCCATCTGAAACCAAAAATTAAATGAGGCAGCTACACCTATTTATTATTTCCATTTCTGTATGGCATCAGCAACCAAACCCACCCAGTCCTGGGGGCAGAAATAAATCCTGTTAATTTAATGACTGGACAATAAAATAATATGTCCTGCTCATTTTTAATAGTGTAACACCTAATAGAACACCCTCTGAGTTCTGGCTTGGAGGGAGAAATTTATTTTCATATTATC
Organism: Chaetura pelagica; assembly: GCF_000747805.2. NCBI lineage: Eukaryota > Metazoa > Chordata > Aves > Apodiformes > Apodidae > Chaetura > Chaetura pelagica. The sequence goes on from NW_009953960.1 coordinate 1,458,216, forward strand.
TCAGTGAATTGCTCTTGATATTAATTACACAACAGCAATGACATTGAATCCATTGCTCTTTAGAGACTGCTGTACCCAGTAGTCTGACTGATCTTTCTTTTGCTTTCACAATGTATCAGGTGAAAAAGATAGTTATAATACAGAGCAGGACATGTACAAACTGAAATTATCTGTAGTAGTCCCTAAGAACATCTACTGAGCTACAAGTAATAATGCTGGGTCCAAGGCCCAGAGACTGCAAGTGGATGAAAAAAATCACTATCTAAAGGAAACAAATCTAAATGTTGATAAGGCAACAGAAATTAAGGAACTGATATAGAAAAGCTCTAGGTCTCTGCATTCTGCCTTATCAACTTGGGATTCAACTTTTCTATCTAGTTTCAGGCACTGAAAAAGCCTTCCCAGGGAGGTGGTTGATTCGTCATCCTTGGAGGTATTCAAAGCCCTGTAGATTTGGTATTTCATGAGGTGCAGGGTCCTGCATGTGGGGTGGAGAAAGCAGAGATATGAGGTAGACGAGTGGAGTTCCTCAGGAGTCAGTACTGGGACCAGTTCAGTATTTTCATCAATGACCTGGATGAGGGAACAGAGTGTCCCCTCAGCAAGTTTGTTGCCGACACTAAACTGGGAGGAGTGGCTGACACACCAGAAGGCTGTGCTGCCATTCAGTGAGACCTGGACAGGCTGGAGAGTTGGGCAGGGAGAAACTTGATGAAATTCAACAAGGGCAAGTGTAGAGTCTTGTATCTGGGGAAGAACAACCCCATGCACCAGTACAGGTTGGGGGCTGACCTGCTGGAGAGCAGTGTAGGAGAAAGGGCCCTGGGGGTCCTAGTGCACTGGAGGATGACCATGAGCCAGCAATGTGCCCTTGTAGTCAAAAAGGCCAATGGCATCCTGGGGTGTACTAGAAAGGGTGTGCTTAGTAGGTCATTGAAAGTGTGGTGTAGTCCTTAATTTATGGTAGGTGCAGTAGTATAAAAAGAACATAGTTAAAAAGAAAACAAAACAAAAAAAAATTAAAAAACCCACCTGATTCTTCAGTAAAGAACCTGTGGCTTTGACAGCTCTTAAATGGTAAAAAGCCAGGACAGAAGGAAAGAGACATCTAGGAAAAAAAAAATAAAATAACTAGGAAGACAAAGAATTTTAAAAGTTCTTAAAACAAGTTGAGAAAAAGATTGAAGGTGGAAATAAAAAAATAAGGGATGGGAAATTTCAGAAAGCATTTAAGAGAAATTGAAGAAGCAATTTGCTTACTTAAAAGGAGAGCAAGTTTTTAATAGTATAGATAAGATGGGGGTTTTCTATTATATTTTTTCTAACTTTGGCAAAAAAAAGTTCTGGTCAAATGAGGAATCCTTTCAAACAAAGAGCAATGAGGTCATAGAATCATAGGTCCTTGGCATTTCACAGTAAAAAAAAAATATATATATACAATTAAAGTTGGTGAAACAGCACTGTTTAGAAAGAGCTACTCTAAATTATACACATATATAACCAAGATACAGAAACTTTTTCCTACTTGTGAAACAGGAACAGTTTTGGATGTTTTGTGTTGTTGGCTTTTTTTTTTTTTTTTTAGGTCTGAGAAACAGAAACCGTAAACTCTATCATTTTCCTCTAAAAGAGCCAAAAGATAATATCATATCTATAGAAAAACCAGCCAGACACAAAAGCATTAAACTTGTTTTATTGGAAGTCTTGGAGGTATTTCTAGTGAGTTAATTGCTCTGTTTTGTAGAATGATCCTTTAAAATGTTGTGAAAGAAGGATAGCACTGAAAGTGTCTCCTGTGGAATTCAATATGAAAGGACAAAGAGGCAAGGATTATACAAAGACTGTGATCCTTTCCTGTTTCCATGGCAATACATTTCCAGAAAAGATGCACTTATTTAACAGAATCACAGAATTGTCAGAGTTGGAAGGGACATCTAGAGATCATCTAGTCCAACTCCCCTGCTAAAGCAGGATCACCCAAAGCACATTACTCAAGACTGCATCCAGGTGGGTCTTGAACATCTCCAGAGAAGGGGACTCCACAACCTCCCTGGGCAGCCTGTTCCAGGGCTTTGTCACCCTCACTGTAAAGAAGTTTTTTCCTTATATTTAAATGGAACTTCCTATGTTGCAGCTTGTGCCCGTTGCCCCATATCCTGTCACTGGGAACTACTGCAAGGAGTCTGGCTCCTCCTCTTTGTTGCCCATGCTGTGTCCATTGGTGTAGATGCACTTCAACTAAGCTAATTGTCCTGCCACCTTTTTGCAGGCACAAACCTTAATTCCCACCTGACTGCAGTCAGACACTTCCCTAGTTACCAACCTATCACTACCTCTCGTCTTTGCTACCATATGGACCATCATCCCCTACCTTCACTGCAACAACAGACTGCAATACCTTGCTATAGCACTTTTACCCACAAGCACTGGCATGCAGCTCCCAGGCTCCTCCCTAGTAAGCCTGGTTTCTTCCCCATCTCCCTGCAAACCTAGTTTAAAACTCTTTCAGTGAGCTCTGCTAAATCTTGTCCCAGGATTCTTCTTCCCCTTCAGGTTAGGCTTTGCCCACCTGTTGCCAGCATCATGACTTGTGTCCTGTAGATCAGCCCAGGATCAGAGAAGCCAAAGTCCTGCCAGTTACACCAGTCTCAGAGCCAGGAGTCAATCTGTGGGCTCTTCCTGCTTATCCCCTTATCAATCTCTGCAACTGGTGGGACAGAGGAGAACACTACTTGTGCTCAGGATTTAACCTGATTTAAACTAGTCAATCCTTTTGCATCATATTTTTAAGAACTCTACTGGTTGTGCATTGGAATGAGGATGAAGTTCCTGAGCTCTGCTCAAACTCTTTCCATCCCTCTCCATTTAGATAGCATGAGGTAAGAAGAATCACAATGTAGAAAAGCCACAGAGAGCATTAAGATTTATGAAGTCCCACATTTTGAAGAACATCGATTTCAGACATGCACTCTCAAAAAATGGCCCACATTCCTTACACAGTGATGGGGAAACTGAGGTTTTCTGGTTATAAAAACTAGTTTCAGAGATGTTTCTGTCTGTTGCCCAGATGTCATAATCTACTTGTGTTGCTGCATCCTGCACCTTAAATATCACAGTTTACTGAGAATATGAACTGTCAGGACTTGGATTTGAGTTTTCTCTCTTATGTATGCACTTGTAACCATAAGGGAGATGAACCTTTTAAATAGAGATAACACCTGTCTTACACTAACCGTACATGTAGAATATCTAGACAAGCTTCTGGACAATCATGTTACTCTTTGAAGCATCTATCTTCAAAGCTAAAAAAAGCTAAAGCTAAGAAAAAGTGCTCAGTTGACAAAGGTATGGGAAATCATCCCTGAGATCAGCATAGGTCTGAGAGGATGTTAGTAGGGTCATCAAATAATTATCTCTCATGAGAAACAGGAAGAAAGATAGTGCCTGTGGTTAGTGTAGGTGAAGGAGATTGTAATGAGTGAAAAGATCACTAACTCTACTTAGCTCATTGTTTCTGTTCAATAGCATGATGAATTTTCGAGATTCTTCATTTCAGAGTATTTTTAAGTTTTTATTGAGAGTCAGGAAAGAGGGAGAGTTTTGTAAAACACACATATTGCCAGTGGGGTGTTGCTGTTCTTTATTTATTGTATGAGTTCATCCTGCTGTAGAAGCTGTTTCTAGGCTTATCCTATGGCATTACCATGAGGACACTGCTACCCAGGATCTTACACCCCAGGACATGAAGGTGCAAGATCGATGAGTGCTAGTGTGTGGTTATTTACTGTGGTTGTGGTGGAGATCTGTTGGCATTAAGCTCTGTGTTACACAAGATAAAAACAACTCATGTCCTCCTTTTTTCCTAGGAAATAACTACTTTATCAACTTTCCTTCCTAACACCCCAGAGCCGCCTGCTTATTTTTCCTTCAAGGTAGTCCAACTGATACACATGTAATTAAACCATGACCAATAGTTCCCAGTTTTAATTTAGGTTCTTCTTCAGATACCAAGCAGCTCATGTTCCAGTCAACTGATTTTTTTCTTCTAACAACTGCATTAGTAAAATTTAAAACCTTTATCTACAAGCCTTATCTCACTTATATCCTTGAACTTGCCTACAGAGGAGAGCAGCAAAGCTGATGAAAGGGCTGGAATGTATGTCCTATGAGGAGCAGCTAAGGACTTTGTGCTTGCATAGTTTGAAGAACAGGAAGCTGAGGGACGACCTCATTGCTCTCTACATCTTCTTGAGGAGTGGACATGGAGAGGGAGGTGCTGAGGGGACATGGAGAGGGAGGTGCTGAGCTCTTCTCCCTGGTATCCAGTGATAAAATGCGTGGGAGTGGCTCAAAGATGTATCAAGGGAGGTTCAGACAGGATTTTAGGAAGTGTTTCTTTACCAAGAGGGTGATCAAACACTCAGAACAGGCTTCCTAGAGCAGTGGGCAATGCCCCAAGCCTGTAAAATGTGTGCTTTTAATTATTTAAAATCTTTAAAATATATTAGGGATTTTCAGCTTACTTTTTTCTCTTGGCTTTCAGAGCTGTATTCAAAGCTGCTTTTGTCAAAAAACATTATTTGATATAATTAATTATTAATATTATTTTGCTTATTGATCTATTTTGGGGGGCTGGATTAAGACCCTTCTAATTCCTAGCCCCAGACTAACATAAACTGAGAAATGTACCATGGATTCCAGGTCTCAAAGATATCCTACAATTTTTAATGACCTATGTTATACAGTGTTTAAATAATTAGACTTCTTAGTTATAGATGAAAAACAAACAAACAAAAAAGATTTAGCTAATAGGAAAGCTGTCTGGTTTACAGGTATCAAATTGTGCCACTGAACAACGAGAAAGAAATCATGTGAGCATTATTAAATTTCCCTTATCATGCTCTATTGTTTATTCTTTTTATTATGATAGATAGTTTAATCTATAACATTAACAATTCCTGTGATACAAGCTCTAAAGAACTGAAAGACAATGAGAAATACTACATATCAATTAAGAATTTGATTGAACATTAAATATATCTATTATATATTTTTTTTACTAACCTATAGTGTTTTCTTTAGCAAGCAGTGTTCAAAGGACCTTTCAAAACTCCACAATCACAGGAACAAATGTCCTGTTCTTCTATACTCATCTCACATGTCTATATGCCAGTTTCAGAACAAATTTATGTTCCTGGAAATCCAGTTGTGATTTCTGTAAAATTAGAGTTGGGGCATAGTTCCTTTCCAGGGATCTGAATCTGACACATAAAATAGGTCAGATGATTTTTATCCTTATAATGTTGCTTTTCTTCCAAGATTTCTGAAGGAACAGTTGAGTTAGAGTAGGGCACCTGCACTGTAGATAAGGGAACTGGTCGAGATGCATTTCCATAAGCCATTTGCTAAGAACAACTTTACAGTCCTTTGTGTACTTTTCAGAAGAGCCAAATAATTGTGGATCTCTTGTATTCTTGGTACTTAATCTTAAAAAAAATCTCCAGTTCTACTCTCTCAGATAATTATTGCACTCACTAGGCATATTGGGTGCCTGCAAACCTGCCTCCTGAATCCATTGTTATTTTGAATAATGTTTTTTAAGAGATACAGTATCAGATGCTGGTGACACTTTCTTTACACAGAAAAAATGAGAATTTTTTAAGAGTCTTTAATATTTGGAAAGTGCAAACACCTAAGGAAAAAAGCGCATTTGCCAGACTGAGGAAATACATTAAGCTAGTAATAATGAGGAGAGAGATAGGGTGGATTCTTTCTCTAATGTATGTCAGATACTTTAATCAAATTGCAGTTTATTGTGCTTAGGAGTCAACCTTAAAAAGGAAAATGTTAACAATCAAGAAAAAAATTATCACAAAAAGATCTTTTAAGCTTTGGAAAGCAATTTTGTTTGCCAGTCAACAACTATATTAATTTTAACACTGCAAATTTTGCAAAGGATCAATCTTGCTTTAACAAATAAAGGGAAAGGTTCTGTAATGTTAATTACTGATTTTGAACCTATCAAACAGGTTTTTAAATGCCATCACTTCACTGTGGTGTCATTAGAAGTTTCTGCAGAAGGAAACTGGTCTAAGGTGACTTTGTCATTTGTATTCAGTATAAAAGAAAGTAGCAGATCAGTCAATGATACCTTCCTTTTGGCAAGTCTCTTTCCTAATTTGTCATACGCTATTTTTAAAAACTCTACAAATCCAAAGTGCTGTCATATTTTGCTACCTGAAAGATAAGATTGAAGACTACCCTCTGATGAGGAAATTTTAGCTGAGTACAATCTGCTCATATGTAAAAAAGACATCAGAATTGTTTGCTCTACCTTTGTTAAGCAAGACGCAAGCAGCCTTGCTCTCTCTCTGGAATTGTCAGACCCCTATTGAGGTCTAAGTACTGGAAGCAGCTAAGAAGTTTATGAATTAAAATCCCTATGCCTCCTATATGTAATTTTCTCAGTAGATCATTAACAGAGTCACATTACTCAGCGAGAGGCAGTGTTGTTCCATTTCTATACTCAACCTCACATCATGATGTACTGTTGCTTTCAGTAGTGAATAGAAGAAGTGGACAGCACAGCCAGGAATATTTGCTCATCTGAAAAGATAAAGATTTTAACAGTAATGTTGTCAGAAACATTTATTTGTGGCCTTTTGAACTAGTTTTGTTGAGTTACCTAGTTATGCTTTAGTTTTCTTTTTAATAGATGTGCTAATAGGTTTGCTTTATCAGTTATGGATCATAAGAAGTAATGTTATGCCTCACATGTAAAGTAAGTTTGGTTCAACTGTGAATGTGTGAGATGTTGAAAAAATGGCTGAAATGGGCTAATTATTAATCACAGAATTGCTGATATTTTGAGGAATCTCTTGACATCATCTAGTTCAACCACACTACTCAGGCAGGGTCAGACAGAGCAGGTTGCCCAGGACTGTGACTGGTGTTTTTAGATAACTCTGCAAATAGAAGTGCTATTTTTTGACATTGGTCATGAATCTGATGTGCTTGGTGGGCTATATGCTACTACTTAGATATACTGCTGATTTTATCTTAATGATTTGCAGGTAGCAAGAAGAAGAAAGGAACATAGTAACTACCTGTGAACTACCTGTGAAGAATTGCTGAAAACCAGCAGCAGAACAATCTGCTTTTAACCATACTTGGTCTTTAATATTTCAGCACAATTTATATGATTGGGAATGATCCAGTTCTTAAAAATATGTGAGGCAAAAATAAAGCTAAACAAATGAGAAAAGTTATGAGGGGCAATGAAAAGCAGATGAAAGTCAGACAGTGGTCAAGGAGACCTGAGTAGCTGTCAGTTCCAAGAGATGACAGGACTTTAGCAGATGGATATGCTGGTCCACATTTTTGGAACTGTTTCTTTTTTTGATGCTGTAATTTTATTACTGAATAAAAAATAAATAAATTAATACATAAATAAAATAACTGAGTTAACGACGGGTGGTTTGACCAGCATATACCATCCTCCACCCTTCCCCAAAGGGAAGGACTCCAAATATTCAGATGTTCTCAGGAACAGGAAAGCTGATAACACAGAGGGCAGAACAGGTCAGATGTCAAAAAGCAGAGAGGGCCCTGATCTAAAAAAGCACTTTAGCATGCAGTCTACATTTGACTAAATGGACTGCTGGAAATCCATTAAAATCATTGAGGATCATAGATGTGCCTGATTTCTGATGTGCTTAAATACATGATAAGCACTAAGGTGGTGTTCCCTGTCAGTAAACTCCAAAACATCTGATGGAACCCACAAATATATAGCAGCCCACTCAAAGGCAACCTCTCCACTGGGGACTTCTCTCTCCTTACTGTAAGTATCTTTTGTAAACTGTGGTTGCCAGTATTGCCAATTTTCCATCCATTGTCTGAAATCAGGGTTTCTCTGGACAGCAATATCTCTCAAGCATAGAGCCTCTGCAGAACACCAAAGAGAACTGGGGTAGCCTCTGGATGGGGTTTCTCAATGCTTAATGAAACATAACTCCAAGCAACCATTAGTCAAAAAATCCCCTCTTTGTAGCTCTAGTACACCAACATTTTATACTCTCACTGAAGTCAGATCCTCTTTAACTTGTTATTCTCTCTTAGTAGTAGTGTATGGAGAATTTAGAATGTAAATGTGATCTTCAACTTTGCTTTCACACTTTCACACATTTGCTTTAATAATAACTGCTCAACTGCAAATCTACTGTACATCAAAGTCAATTCTTATATCCTCACAGTAGTGACTATGAAATGAGGAAAATAATATCACACAGTTAGATACTCAATAATAATAATTAATCTTCATCTCCATACTTCACACCAAAACTGTTAGTTTTGGCTTAAGGAGCTGAGGTAGATCAGTAGTTGAGAGATATTTGAGCCATTCTTGTCTCTTTTGTTCATGCTTCCATCAATAATTTCCAACTGTGTGAGTAAAATACACTTCCATTCTTAATAGTTCAAGTTCATTTAGAACAAACAAAATACAGAGACAAGAGTTTAAAATCTTTACCAGTAACTGGCTGAGTTGAGAAACTTTCTCTAGGTTTGAAGGGGTTTTTTTGAGTACAACTCAGCAAGCATGAATATAATGGAACATCCTTAAACAGAAACCAAGGACAGATTGAAATATCCTACTAATCTACCTCAGGCAAAACCCTTTCTGAACAGATGGGCTTTTCCCTATGCCTTCAGGTTTTGCTGCATTGCTGGTAGAAATTAGTTCCAGAGGGGAGAGCCATCTCTTGAGAATTCGTCGTCATGTGCCCCGAGATGTTAAACTCAGTAGCACAGAAGGAAAGAAACATTATCACAGAAAAATGAGACCTAAAGCATCTTAAAGTGTAGCATGGGTTTAGTGCCATGGAGTGTGCAGGAGACTCTCCAGAGCTTTAATGACAGCTTGTGCTGTCCACAGCTAATTCTTCCTTTGCAAGCAGTGTTGGAGAACCTGTCATAGCAAAATGCTCACAAGGCTTCTATGTTAGCAGCATCAGACCACAAACCAGCCAGAATTAATGAACCAGACTGATAGGAAACTTATGAACTTTCATCATTTGAAATTGAAAATGAAGATTGGAAATTAAGTTCAGAGAAGTTGCATACTTCCAAAAGCAAGAGAGTAAGTAATTTCTCTAAAACACAAATATTTTCAATCCTCCAACTGTCTGCTAGCTTTAATAATTGGTGTTTTTTAATAGAACCCATTTGACATAGTCCTTGACCCTGTGAAAACTCTTAGGCTGTGGTTGTTTACTTAAAGGCGTATGTAAGTGGAAATTATTGTTAGCCTCTTATGTGCATCTGCCTGACACATGTAATTGGAATTATACATTTCTTCCTTTTATTTTTTACTCAAAGTTTTCATTATAAAACTGGTCCAGCTGTTCACCTTACATATGAGTTATTCTGAGTGTTTGCATTTTAATTAATGTTTTCCACAAAAGGGAAGACCATAATCCATTAGGCCTATGTAAAAAAAAAACAACAAAAAACCAAAAACATTTTAAAGCAAATATAATCAATACAACTTCTCAGAAAATCAACAATTTCTCAGTAAATGGTGTTTGATTTTACAGCTTAACATGCATATTGTGTCTCTTAGAGAAAATGTTTATTCCAAATATGTGCCTACTCCTTCTGAATGCACATCTGAAAACCTAAATAGTTTGTCAAAGTCTGTTCTGATTTATTTACATTACATGTTTTCAACAGCAGTAGGTGACAATCATCATGAAACAAACCAAAAAAAAAACAACAACACCAAAGCAAACACCAAAAACAACAAAGAAAGGCACTTTGAGAAGAAATATAAAATGGTTAAAATTATGAATGGAAATGGTGCTCTCATACACAATGAAAATGGGCTGTGAATGAACTAAACTGGAAACCAGGGGCAATACTTCAGACTGAATCTGACTTTTACTGGATCAGGTATTTTCAGCCTTAGTAGAAGTTACTAGGTATCCTATTTAGGAAGGCTATGAAATTCCAGAGACCATGGTGCATTTTTAAGACAATGTGAACTCTAAGGTCTGGTTGCCTAAGGAACAGACAGCTTGCTGTTCTTGGCAGAGGGCACAGAAGGATCTCCTTTGGCAGGTAACAGTTAGTGTGAAGCTGTCAAGGTCTTGGTGCAACCCCTTACTGTGGCATCAAGGAGTGTCTGGATGATGCTCCTAGTCATATAGTTTTGGTTTAGGTAATCCTATGAGAAGCAGAGAGTTCGACTTGATGATCTTCATGGGTCTCTTCCAACTTGAGATACTCTATGACTCTGTGATGAGGGCATCTGAGCCAGGCTGATGATGGGGATGACAGGACATGACCAGTGGCACTGTTGCACTTGGCTAAGTACCAGATTCCACAGCAGGAGAAGCTACTGAGACTTCAGAAATGGCTCCATGCTGCATGGGGTCAAACCCAGGACTTCTGAGAGATATGAGTATGAATTTTTTTCCTGAGTAGGAAAAGCACAGTGCCTACATGATGAGGTCAAGCACTTAAAATGGAATAAACCATGATACAAATGTCAGCTACAGTTAACTGGGATCAAGACTGTGAAACTGGGGTATATCCTACTTGCAGGGTAGGGTTTCAGGCATCGAAGCTGTCAGCTATGCTCAAGTGGGATATTTTTTTCATATTCTGACTTGTCATTTCTTTTCTGGACATAAGGAGGTATCCCAGTCTTTCAGTGATGGTAGGTGTTTCTCTGGGGACTTCTTAAGTCAGTGAAACCAGAGGAGTGGAGCAGGGTAGATGAGATGCTCCAAAGGGAAACTCCCCAGTTTCACAACCAATGGATAAGTTGGCAGAGAGAAGATGTGCATGACTGGCCCTTTTTATGCATGCAAATCAGGAGGGAGCACTGAGATATATTCTGAAGAAATGTTTCTATCACATTCTGTGGGTTAAAATATCAAAAAAAAGCAGCTGTGAATTCTGGAGAGTTCTACTGGTTCTGTCTGTAAGGGACAGATCTGTGGACTCAAAGTAAGGCTTGACTTAGTGCCGTATTGAAGTACCATCTCTTTTAAAACTAGGAAATGGAGGGTTGTTTGGTTTGGTTTGGTTGTTTTTTTGTACAACAGGTAGTTTTGAAACTGCACCACTCAACTTCCATGGTCTTTTTTTCTTTCTCTTAACCTCACAGTACAGGTTTTATTATCATCTCACTTTTTAATCTGCTTTAAAACAAAATGTAGTTCCACTGACTTTGGTGGACTCATTCCTGAGTTAGACCCTGGAGTAAGGAAGTAAATGACAACCCAGTATAAAACCTATGATTGTGCAGAGTGAATTCCACATTGGCCTGTAAGTTGCATAATTGTACTGAACTCAATCTAAACTGAGTAAATTATTGAAGAATTTTTTACATGAAAGAAAAAAAAAATAATTAGAAAAGAAGATAAAAGAAAATTAAAGATCCCATGTCTAGCTTTGTGTTTCAACCTAAGCCAGCTGGATAGACAGCTTGCATTTGCCAGCCTTCTCAGGAAGAGCCTAAGAGGACCTGGTTGCCAACATTTGATTCTCTGGCAGCAAGTGTTTGTACTTCCATTAATTAACCAGCACAGGGTGTTTTCTCTTTCTCTGGAACACTCTAGCCAAGAGCAGACTCTACAGACACACATCACAAACCAACCACTGACTCTGCAGAAATCCATTGAAGAATTCCATACTCATTTCTTGGAGGATTGGAACAGATGCACTGAAGAGAGGAGTCCAGGAACACAGATTTTTATGTATAGTTTTGTTAGAGTTTATCAATCCTAAGGTGGCATTTGTTTGACTTGCCAAGCAGAATGCAATGGTTTCATCTTTATCAGGCACTCAGGCAGAGCAGCTTGTTTGATATTACAAACAAATATGCTACAGTGAAAGCAGAGTTTAATTTGTTAGAAGAAGGGCTAATTTTGTGTCAGAGCAGTCTGAAATATCAGCACTTATTTAATGGATATATAGATGCATAAACATACACATTTTGAGATGCAGACACTTCCTTCTGCACAAAATTAGCTGAACTACTGAACTACCACTCAACACTGCTCTGCTGTTTGTGACAGGAAAATTTAAGTATTCTGTCTAATAATCACAGTAGCTTAAAGAACACAAGCTGTGGCAAAAACATGAATATATTTAAGAAAAAAAAATAAATCAGATATGTAACTTTTAAAAATGTATCAGAAATCTCATCTCTCTAATGCGGTAAAATAAGATCTTAGTGCATAGAAGCATAGAAAACATTGTATCTGGAATAAAACTTGACACAAATATATTGCACAACAGCCAAAATGCCTGCTAAGTTTTCTCTAAGATTCAGACACTTAAAAATGGCCAAATTAAGCAAATGAACTAAATCCTTTAAAATTCCCCCAAAATGAACAAAGTTCAGTGGATTTCAGGAAATAGTAATTTACTTTCCACATAGTGAAACCACACCTGCTAATATTTTTGATATGTCAGTGTTGTTTGGTTTTCAGTGATTCTTGTCTGAGCAACAATGTTCTCTTCTGTGGAATAATTAAGGAGAAAAGAACATCTTGAAAGATTGGGAATCTTTTAAATATAGTAAGAGGGTAATGGAAGTTTCTAAAAAATGCATTTTAAACAGTCATAAAAAGAGAAGTATATTCTGCTCCAGGTCTTCCCAGTGGTTCTGTGAGGAAAGGGGCTCTTAATATTCTATATTTCTGACTACAAAGGAGATTGGGATCTACTTACTTTTTAGTAAAATCCACTTTCTCTGTGTGCACACTTTCAAATACCTGCCATTTTTTCTAGCAATCTGAAGCTGCTTTTCAACACATCAAACACAGAGGATTAGATCACCACTTGATGAAAAGTGTTCCAATTGGATGCAAACTTCACAAATGATTGTGAACTTGATGCCATTGCTCTAATAATTATTGTAGTCTAGTGAATTTGCTGTAGCTGTGGACTGGTTTCCTGCATTTTTTTTAATGGGATTTTGCAGTCAGGAGTGAATTTCAGCTGCAACGAATGACCACATAATTTGGTGAAAAAAAATAATCTCCTGAAAAATAAACATTGTGATGTATACAAATGAATGTAGCCCTATGTTAACTGGAAGGAGATGCATTATTTTGTCTTATTGTATGTCTGTCTCAGAGCTAGAGGTGAAAAGCAATATACAAAAGCATGCACCATAACAGACCAATGGACCAACTAATATCTTGACTTTGATAGTGACCTGTAAAAGTGCTTCAGAAAGTCATCTCAGATCTTTGTGACATGCTCAGTAAAATGACAGGCCCATAAAAGTAGAATATCCCCTATTCTCATCATACTGGTTGTTGAAGTGCAGGATTTTTAGGTAAAACAGGTACATGAAATCAATAGAGAGCAATTATCTTATGAGCCATCCAAAACCTTTTCAAGACAAAGCACTAAAGTATATTTTGTCTTTGATTTATAAATAATTGTCAGTTAAAAAAGTAATTTCAAAGCTTTCAAATAGAGCATTGCTGCAAAAACAGTGAGAGAAAAAGAAAATGTTAAACTCTCCAACAGTCAGTTAACCCTAAGTATTCTGTGAGTTTCTATACATAATTTTCTTTCCCCTGGAATGTGCTGTACCAGTAACACTTTCCATTGATCATTTACCAGAGTCCTATCTCTGGAGTCCAGCTGAGGTTGCAGAAACTTTCAGCAAGTTCAGGGACAATGGCCTGAGAGAAACCACAGTAGCTTTTTTCTTTTTAATTTTGCTTTTTTTTTTTTTTTTTTTTTAATTAAGATTTAACTGAGCTTTGTTTCAGTGTAGCAGACTGTGAAACTAGGATAGGAAGATTAGACTTTGCTGGGGAAAAGTGATGTATGAAATATTACTATGACAAGGCTGTGTGGATAGTTTGTGATGTGTGAAATGAAATCCCTACTCAATGTGACTTGGCAGTGTAATTAGTGCCATCCTGGTCAGGGAATTCTTTTTTAGAACTGGAAAGATTTGTTCTGAAAAGCAAGTATCCAATGTCTACTTATTTAAAGATGTAGTTAAAAAAAACCAAACAATGACACAACAAAACAAAACAAAAAAACACACAAACCCCACAAAATCCTCAAGATATCCTTTCTGATTTATTACTTTTATGCATCTATGATGGGTTAAACAAATGGGTAGTTTTTTAAGAAACCTGTAGCTAAGTACTGAATACCCAGCAAATTATTAATCAGAGAAGTAAATGCAGCAAGATAATGAACTCTTTCTGGGAGTCAGTCACTTTACAGGTGTGGGGAAACCCAAGCTGTCTAGGAGATTCCCATTCAAATAATTTTTTATAGAGAATATGATATTTTTTTAAAAATTGACAGTTTATACAGATTTTTTTTCCGCCCAGAAAAGAGCAAACAACAAACCAAACAAACAAAACCAACAAAAAACATACAAATACTTACTTCAAAACAACAACAAAAAAACCCCCAAACAAACCCTGACCTTCAACATTCTCCCAGGAAAATTGAAACATTGGTTACTAGATAGAAATTGCTTTCTCCAGGATAAGGAAAACAAAAAAGATGGCATTGGTGGAAAGGAAATGCCTATCTTCCAGCCAAGCTTAGCCATCAGAAATCGTACAAACACTGAGAATGAAGTGGACAGGCTGCTTTAGCAGTTAGTCTTTCTCATAACCTTAATATTATTCAAAATAGAGCTAATTATTTCCTGCCTTCAGTAGTGGTTTGTAAAGCTTTGTTTTGAGCCTGTGCACAGAGATGAAAGACACGTTTACATCACTACGTTCTTGTTGTAAGGACACTTTAAAATAATGAGATAAAAATTATTAAAAGCTTCTGATAATTTAACATGCCTGAACCAATTTTCACATCAAAACGACAAAAAAAAAACCTGCACATAGTAGTAAAACACATGAGGCACAGGAAGGTTCCTAGGCACTGGAGTGTGTTTGCTAGGTCAGTCAACCAGTAAAATGTCTTTTGGCATGAATTTTGCCAGCTTTGCTGTACAGTTCCCTGACACATCTTGGCTGTCAAAATATTCCCCAAATTCAAAATAGCCAGTTTCTACACAACTATATTGTATCAAAAGCCAAGTTATGGTGCTCAGCTTCAGTGCCTGGAAATATTTCTGGGCATGTTCAGTTTACTAGTAGCCAAAATGTCCTAGCTCTTGGCTATCCAGATGTGTGTTCCCTGCCTGTGTTCTGTAAGGGCAGGCAGAAAACACCATGATTATCTACAACTTAAAACATAAATGGGGTATAAAAGACATATACAAAATGCTAAAAATTCTTTAAAACCAGAAGACAGGCTTGAAAAAGAGCTCTCCAAAATCCAAATCTCTAGTTATTGCAAGGTGATCACATGATTCAGTCCCTAGGGCAGCCGGGAGGGACACAGAGAAATATCCATAACCAAAGAAGCAAACAAGAAATCCAGGTGGGGACTGCTCTGGAAAATAATGATTTGTTCCATATTGGTCAGAACATTTTGAAATAAGATCTGAACCAAGTAATTACATTTAGGGGGTTAAGGTTAGATGGAGAGGACATGTACTTTGGTCAGAATAAAGGTTAAATTTTTGTTCTGTACAACTGATGTATTTCTGTCTCTATGCTATTGTGAATGATATATAATGAAAAATAAGCAACCAAGAAAGACTGATTATGCTATTTCATAACACAGATTTTGAGAAAGATAAACTAAATTCCCTTGACTTACAAACTTCTTTAAATACAGCATCATCTTACCTATTTCTTTCTTTTGCATCACCTCCTCAGGCACCCAGATTACAAATCATGCACTAAAAAACATGTATTTTTTACTGTACACTGTCTAGCTAAGGAGAGTCTTGATTTTTATTAATATCTACTTATGGATTACTGCTACTAATAATTTCATTTATTATAAGATTTAAAAGTAATGTTATGTTCAAAGTAACACAATTGCTTTTTCTGTTTAGACTGTGAATCAGGAACTAGGTCTCAGAATGTGTTAAACATAAAACAAACTGGTCCTTGTATAAGGTAGATCTTCAACATGCTGTAAAAATATTTACTTTCAGGAAATAAAAATTAAGAATGTTTCTTAGTTTTGATGAAGTTGAAAAGACATGAGACAACTACACAATAAAGGAGGGCTAGATAAATTGAAATAGGAATGAAACAAGAGAGATAATGCAGAGTGGCAAATCTCTAATGACTCACTGGGAATAACCCTGCCTTCTAAAACAGGGGGTAAATGCAGCTTAAACCAATTTCAGAACTGGAAAATGAATAAACAATCAGATTAATCTTGCACTGAGAATTAATGACAGAATTCTTTGCAGTAAATAATTCTGAAACTACTACTATGGAATAGTAATATTTATAAGGAGGACTAGCTGGTTGAGATGAGATTCTAAACCTTAATCTAACACAAATTCTTACTGTGGCATATTTAGCAGGTAGTTGAGGAAATCTTTCATAAGGACCTATTTGCAACGTTGTGATCTTTTCCTTCTTCTCATCCCGTTTCATTAAAATTATCACTCTAAATGTATCAGAGGGACTCCCAGTAATCTATTAGGTTAGAACTGCATATTGAATTGGAGAACCATTGATTTGAAATGAAAAAAAAAAACCAACAACAACTAGATAATTTATTAGAAATTCTGCTCTGAAAAGATTTTGTGTCTGCCAAGAGTATAAAAATTGATACATACTCAATGGAAATAGTTATTATGCAAAGATTCTATCAACAGTTTGTTGTTGGTTTGCTAATTATGGTTTTGGTACTTCACAAATGCTTAACAAACAAAGATTTTAAACATGCACACTAAAACTAGCTGAAGTGCCTTTTTGATTCAAGTGGTATTCAACAGAACTGAGTGCCAAAGAAAAGGTTTTTATTTGCCTTTCTCTCTCCCCCCATCTCAAATTATCAACATTTCTTAGGAAAAAAAAAAATCACTCCAACTGGTTAAAAACTGAAAACTCTGTTTTTTTCAAGATGTGAAATAGCTTTGGCGTCTATACTGTACCTCAGGGAAGTCATCATTCAAGCCATCACTCTTGTAAGACCATTTCCTGCAAAATGCTAAGCAGTCCTATAACTTGCAATTAATAAAATTCATCCTCTCACTATGTCTTGATCTTTCCTATATCCTTTCTATTCTGTAGCCTCCGTTAGAGGTTTTTGCCTCCATGAGTTGCATGGGAAAGTTTGGCTGGGTAGACTGCATGTGCTAAACCCCATACCACAGAATCACAGAATGTTAGGGGTTGGAAGGGACCTCTTAAGATCATTGAGTCCAACACCCCTGCCAGACCAGGACCAAAAACTAGGGCAAGTCACTCAGAAGGGCAACCAGACCAGTTTTGAAAGTCTCCAGAGAAGGAGACTCCACAGTCTCTCTGGACAGCCTGTCCCAGGGCTCTGTCACTCTCACAGATAGTTTTTCCTCATGTTGAGGTGGAACTTCCTGTGCTCAAGTTTGAATCCATTGCTCCTTATCCTGTTACAGGGCACAAGTGAAAAGAGGTTGTCCCTGCCTTCTTGATGCCCAGTCCTCATGTATTTATAGACATTAATTAGATCCCCCCTCTGACTTCTCCTCTCTACACTGAAAAGCCCCAGGTATCTCAGCATTTCCTCATATAACAGATGTTTCAGTCCCTTAATCATCCTTGTAGCCTCTGCTGGACTCTCTCAAGTAGATCCCTGTCCCTCTTGAACTAGGGATCCCAGAACTGGGCACAATAGCCCTCCAGTACTGGCTTGTGACAATACTCCAAGTGAGATCTCACCAGGGCCAAGAAAAGGGGGAGGAGAACCTCCCTTGATCTGCTGGACACACTCCTCCTAATGCACCCCAGGATACCACAAGAGCACATTGTTGTCCCATGGATAACTTGTTGTCTACCAGGACTCCAAGGTCCTTCTCCACAGAGCTGCTCTCTACCCAATCACCTCCTAGCCTGTACTGATGCATTTTGTTATTCCTTCCCAGGTGCAGGACTCTGCATTTGCTCTTGTTGAACCTCATTATATTCCTTTTTACCCAGCTCTCCAGCCTGTCCAAATCTTGCTGTATGCCTGCAGGGTCTTCAGGTGAATCAGCCAACAACCCTGAAGTTCAACAGGTAAGACCTCAGTAGAGAACACCACAAATATTTTAGGTATAGCTGACTCCTGAAATTGGCTGCAGGTCCCATCACCTGAATAGCATCTGTGTCTTCAATAAATCACAAATTGTCTTCTACTTTGTGAACTATCTGCAGTTGCAGAAATCATTGTGAATTATATAAATAGCAGCAGCAAAGAACTTTGCTTCTGCTGCAGTGAAACTAAGTTTGGAAGGGACCTCAGCGCATGATCTAGTCTAAATCTCCCTTTGAAAAGGGTGCTCAGGGTCTTGCTCAATCACATTTGAAAATCTCTGGGGATGGAAATTCCGTAGTTTCATTGTTAAACCTTTTCCCCAGTACTTAATCAGAATTTGCTTTACTGTAGTTGTGGTCATTGCCTTTCATTTGCACCTCCAAGGACATTCTGGCTCTATCTTCTCCCTGTCTTCCTATTTGATAGATAAGGACAGAAGCAAAATCCTCCCTTGGCCTTTGAACTGAACAAGCTGACCTGAACAAACCCAGTTCTCTCAGTCTCTGCCTGTACATAAGTGGTTGAACTTGATGTGTGAAAAGTCATGATGAAGAAATCAAAGAAGCATCAGAGTCTCAAGAATTTTACTCATTTATTCAGCAGATTGTTTTGTTTTGGCTTTTTTCCCCTGTAAAATCTGTTTAAGGAGAAAAAGTTGGTATCCTACATTTCCTGGTGAGCTCTCAAAAAAAGGATGGAAACATTTTAAACAAGAAAGCTTGTCTGGGCCAAACCTATCACCAAAATGAAATTAAAATAATAATAAAAAAAAATTAAAAGGTCATAGTATAATATGAAATGGAGGTGATGCTAACAGGCTAATGGACTGGTTAATTTAACTAATCCAAAGATTTGGGGGAACTCAGGCTAGAAGGGAAGGGAAAGATACTGAACTAAACATATGAATGTGTCATAACAGAGAGAGAGAGAGGGAGCAGACTTTTATTTTTATTTTCTATAGGTCATTGCCTTTACATTATAAATTCTTGAGGTCACTGGCAATGTGGGTCAGATTTTTAACTCATGCTAAGTGGTTTAACATCTCAGAACCATCACCTGCACCTCATTACTTTTACCTTTTTAGCATTCAAGCTTTTTTTTTAATGTTGTTTTTTTTTTTTCTTTTAGTGTTGCAAATGTGTTTATAATTCAAAACTAACTTTTCTTTTCACTGTGTTTCAGGAATGTCTCTAAGGTGTCTGTAATTATATGAAAACAAATTTCTTTTAATAATTCTTGTATCATGAAGGTACAACGTTTTCTGAAACTGAAGGTTCTAAAGTGACTGGTGGTTTTTGAGTGATAATTGACATTACTTTTTATTATACATTTTACAACATGCTTTGTTTTGTGTTGCTGAAAGATAATATTGTCTTTTCACTTAAAAAGTGTTTTTTAAGATGTGTGAATACATAAAAGAAGAACATAGGTTTGGCATAACTATCTGCCGTTTTAAGTTGTGCCTATGTCTCATTTTTAAAAACTGTTGAAAGATTTGTTCCCATGGCATGTTGCCTGAAGTACATTTTATTTTAAATGCAGATTTAAATAAACAACTGCTTTTTTCCCCCTGTAGTCTTTTAGGAAGCTGCCAGAGTTCCTAACAAAATGTCTTCACCTCTGCATAAAGCTGTAAATATTTGGGGAACAGCCAAACAGCAGTAAAGAAATTACTGCAGTAAGCATAAGTTGAAGTATTATTATAAATGGAAAAATTATTTAAAGATCTGACTGAAACAAATGGTCATTTTGTTGAAGTTTGTCTTAATCTAAAAAATAGAAATTAAACATTATTATGGGCCCTATAAACAAAGAAAACTTGGCTGTTGACAAATTGTACCTTAAAAAATGAAATTATGGTGTTCATCTGAAGATAAAAAGTGATTGGATGGCCCAGGTATATCTGACCTTCCTACTGTTGTTGTTGTGTTACCTGAATACTTAGAAAAATACTCAAATCCGTAAAATATATATGGTGATTTGTTTGGGTGGTACTTGAGTGCCCACTTAGGGATTATGTATTTAAAGGCCCCTCAAGAGTGGAGTGTTGGAGCGTTTTCTGAAAAAAATAGATTAGAAAGAGCAGAGTGTCTCTTCCTCCCTCGTGTATCCTGTTCTTATCGGGAAAGTTTTGATGAAAGTGTGTGTGTTTTAAAATAATCCTGGAAAAGTAAATAGCTTATATTGCTGAGATCTGATACAAAATCCATTAAAATCCCTGAAAAGATTTAGATGACCATTTGGAGAGGCAATAGGGATTCATATGGTTATTTCAGTGGTCAATCAGTCTGTCTAATTCTCCAGACTGATTCTGCTTGCTTCACCTACTGTCTTCCCTTCTAATAGCTGCAGTTTGCACAATTAGCATTGAAGGTAGATATAGTGACAAATCATGACATTTCCTGTAAAGTCTTGAACTGAGCTTTGTAATTCAGTAAAAATAAAAGTTTGGAACATTCTTATGGAGAAATTTCATTATAATGCTCTAGATATTTTATAGCCATGGTGATGGATGGATTATTTTGTAAAATATTGAATTACTATTAATGCATATACCATTAATAAACACAACAAAACAACAAAAAAAAATAAGAAAGAAAGAAAAAATCCACAAAAAACAACACCCCCAAAGCAAACAAACAAAAAAACCCAACAGCAACAACAAAAACAAAGTAAAAAATGCACCCAAATCTTCAAAACCTTCTCAAAGGGTTGGAAACCTTTCAAAACAAGCAGAGAAAAACCAAACAGATAAATATAGCTTCTCAATATTCACAAGCTACAACATGCTTAAAATGACCACCATGCTTTTCTTCTGGATAATGTTAAGAACACATTTCCTGAGAGTTTGGTTATAGCCACATGGTCAGAAGAAGGAACTACTTCCTGCATTTTCTCTGTAGGAATTGTTTCCAACAGGACATGATATGAGAAACAACAGAGCAAGTCAAGATGTGTGAACCCTGGAGATAACCTTTTGAGTACTGCACACTAAGAAATTGCTAGAAATCTGATGTCAACCACAATCCCTAAAGAAAATTTACTTTTATAATTTTCAGTGGTATCACTGACAAGTTTAAGAAAAGGCTTTTAAACAAGAAAGTCCATATTTCAAATTTAGAATTATCAACATTTTTCTGGTGTCTTAGATAATGTGCATGATTTCTTATGTTTGAAAGCTGTATATCAAAACTCAGGCCTGAGAGCACCTTTCTTTATTTATTTTTTTTTTATTTATTTTTTTTTTGAGTGGAGATAATGTGAATAAAATAAAATAAAAATGCCAGTAAAGCTTTAAGGCTTTTGCTAGCTATTTTTATTGTGCACAATTATTCTTCTAATGTCATCATGAATTTATGTGTCTATCTGTCCTTTACATGCACAGGGTTGGTTGTTTTTTTTTTTAAATTCTTTTTTTTAATATATTCTTCTTTATTGGTAATGATTTTTTTTAATGTTTGGATAAAAAAAAACACATTGTTGCACCATCGCAAGAAAAATGCTAAACTTATTTTTGGCATAAGAAAGAACATAAGATCACTTATTGTATGGTTCCCAGGACCACCAGGAAAACCAGAAAAAAATTATTTTCCAAACTCATCTGCTCCTCTGCTTACTCTAAGCTAAAGCCTAGTAGCTAGTGAATTGTGCCCCATCAACCAGATCAGGAATGAAGACAAATTTTTTACTCCAATACCAGCCTCTGGGTTATACCATGGAATCTCAGAACAATAGAATGGTTTGGGTTAAAAGAGACCTTAAAGATCACCTAGTTCCAACCACCCTGCATGGGCAGGGACATCTGCTAGATCAAGTTGCTCAAGGACCCATCCAACCTGATCTTGAACACTACCAGGGATGAATGGGCATCCACAACCTGCTTGGGCAACCTGTTCCAGCATTTCACCACCCTCACAGGAAAGAACTTTCTCCTTATGTCCTACTTGAATCTCCCATCTTTAAGCTTCAGACCATTGCCCCTTGTCCTCTCACTACACACTTGTGTAAAAAGCCCTACCCCAGCTTTCTTGTAGGCCCCCTTCAGATACTGGAAACCTGCCACAAGTCATCACAAACCCATCATGACAAACCTCCAGCTTGACTTTCTGCCGCTGATAACAACTGTTGAAGCCTAGCAATTCAGTCAGTTGTCAGTCCACTTTGTGGTTCACTTGTCTGTTCCATACTTCACCAGTTTGACTGTGAAGATGCTATGGAAATCTTTTAGTGATATAGGACATGCAATTGCCCAAGGAAAGTATTTTGCAGGTAATTTGGATGGCATGAAGGATATGTGTTTTCAGTGTATATCTATAAAGGTTTAAGAAGTGAGATTCAAGACACTCTATCAATGTATATGATGCTTTCATCACAATTCATACTGGTTTGAAGGAAAATATCTCACTATAATGAGTATCAACTCATGATAGACTTCTTAATATGTGCTTTTTATGAAAACAAATTTAGGTAAAATAAATAGCTCTATAAACCTCCCATCAGGAATGTGTACTAATGCATACAGCAGGATGAATACATTAAAACAAAATCTGTCACTCATACCCCTCTGTCTCTTACTTTCCTTTTTAGCACGGCAAGGCAACCAGGTTGAATAGCCCTGTAACTCTCCTCTCTTGTGTAATCTGTATTTTTATTTTCACATACATTTTACTTGAGACTACTCATAATTATAGTGCTAGAATAAATTTTCTTCTTCTGAAAATGTGCTGTATTATGTAGCAGTGGGAAAGTGAATAAGCAAAAGAGTTGAGTGCTATGGAAAGTAAAAATGATTGTCAATATTGATGGTGATAGCCATAACCCCATTTCTCTAAACATCTTTGATTATCCTTATTTGAAAAGCAGGCTAGCTACAGAAGATCAAAATCTGGTCTTTGTTAAACAGATTTAAATGCAGGGTAACTGCACTGTATTTAAGTGTTCCTAACAAAAGAGCTGAATTATAATTAGATTTCCAATTGCAAAAAAAGAAAAAAGTATTTCACTAGCAACCTGCTAGGGTGAGGCTTTGGGATTATTTTTTTTCTTCCTACTCCTTTGATTCATTCCCTCAAAGTATGTTTATTTATGCATTCTTTTATAAATGCAATCACTGTTCATTTTGCATTTCTCATTGGGATATCATTTCAGCATAAGTCAAGCTCTGCCAGATACAGTCAGATAGTTTAATAGAAAAGATTAGGTAAATACCAAAAGAGCTGATTAAAACAAAGCCCTGGTGGATTCCTCAGTAAATATTTTTTTTTTTTTAAATATTAAACATAAATTATGGTGTTCTGCTAAGAGCTGTAGGCATTGATGGGCTATGAGACAGATCAGGGTCAGCAACCCAGGCACAAAACTGCAGAAAAAAACAACTCCTGAACATAGATGTCTGTTTGCATATACTGGAGCCTTTCTTCTTTTATTCATCATTGGCAGCACTGGAATATCAATTCATCTTTTTGTTCCTCTCTGAATATGGGAATTTCTGCTTCTCCAGGTGACAGACCAGATTCCAAGTCCATGACCTAGCACAGTCAGAGAGCTGCACACTTGGGCTACCTGTTCTAACTCTAGGGATGAGCAAAATTCATATTGTGGCTGTGTAACATAATCTGGCTGGTAAGAACATAGACAGGTGCAGAGCAAGGTCAAACAAGACATATAGGTATCTCAATTTGTTTCAACACTGCCCCCATCTATCATAAATTCATATAATAGAAAGATTTGGGTTGGAAGAGACCTTAAAGATCGCCTAGTTCCAACCCTCTGCCATAGCCAGGGACACCTCCCACTAGATCAGGTTGCTGCAAGCCCCATCCAACCTGCCCTTGTCCTACAACTCCATGCCCTTGTAAAATGTCTCTCTCCAGCTTTTCTGTAGGTCCCCTTCAGGTACTGGAAGGTTAGTCTAAGGTGTCCCTGAAACCTTCTCTTCTCCACCATCTAGTAACACCACCTGCAGCCAGTAGAGAAGGAAAGTGTTAAGCAGTGTTATCTGCACCAATTTCAATGCTGGTGAGTGCACTTTTCAGAACACATTAGTTATTGAGCCTTTTGCTGGAAAACTTGTAAAAAAATACCCTCAGTCTTCATCTTTCAAGGTTTCTCTCCAATTCTTTTAACATCTTCTAGGTACAAAAATTATTGTGGATATAGATTTCAAACCAGAAGGAAAGGGAGATGGGTCAACACATATTCCCATTTAGGACATTGTAAGATTATAAGGAAGATAGTAAAAAAATAGCCTAATATCCTTTCCCTCTTCAAGGTAGGTGAGATTTCTGTTCCCTCAAGGTGATACCTAAACATATTCTTCTGGTGAAGATGATTTAAGACTACGTAATTAGAATATTTTTTTTATTTTTTTTTTCTTGTTGTGTTAATACAGACCCCCAGCTTCTGCCATATCCTTGAAGACTGCACTTTTTAATAATGTGCAGAAGTACAGTTGGAAGTTCACACGCCATCAGAGCTCTAGAGCCCAGCATTCTATGATTTCTCTAGAAAACACAAAAAATGAGAGTTCAGTGACTATGTGAGGCACAATGTAAAATCATGACAGACTTTATAATTGGCTGACAAATTTTTGAAGTCTTTGTGTGAAAAACAGATATCATCATGCATGAAAGAAGGAAGAAAAATAGAAAATAAGAGCTACTAGATAATCGTACAAACTTTGTAGACATAAACAGCTCAAAGAACATTGATGTCTGCTCTCATATTTAAAACTTATGATTTAAAGAAGGAGGAAGGGAGAACCACAGTTACCAAGAAACACTATTTTTGCAGATAATTTTGGATGATGTCTCATGAAAATCCTGCCTTTCAAATATATGAGAGAACAAATTATTTTTTTTAATTATTATTACTTTTATGACACAAACTTTAGCTCACGCAGTCCCTGTCTTTATAAATTGAGCTTATACTAAGTTTAAAAAAAACAAACAAAAAAAATAAAAAAACAAAAACCCTGGGTCTACAAAATCTACCTGTCATGAATGAAAATTACATGGATGTGTTCATGTATAGAAAATAGATCATTACCTACAAGATCTACATTGATGTTGTTGATTGAGTTAATGGACTGGTAAAACTATTATGCTAAAGACAAATGAGAAAAATTAGATTGCTTGTTTCTATTAGTAATGTAATACAAGGTATTGTAATGTAATAATAAATGATATAAACTTGATAAAAGTGAGTAATTTGAAAACCGGAAGAGTTCTATTTTTTGAGATAATAAATATACCTAAAAATTCTTTGGAAAAGGAATGAATATATACAGTCAAAGCATTAACAATAAATGTAAACAGTTCTTTGAAATTTTCTTCAAGTATGTGTTTAATAAATCAGACTGCAAATAAGAACCTTTTTAGCAGAGTTATAGTGATTTTGTCCTCTTTTGCCTTATTTTATATCTTTATTGGATACATCAGTTTTGATTCTATACAAAAGTACTCACAGATTGTTGACTTTTGACATAGTGTAATAACCCCTATATAACTGGTTAGACTATTTTTTCTAAGTATTAATTGCTTAATTAGCTTTATGGAATCTGAATGCAATAATCAACATATCAGAGGGTTCTTTTAATCAAAATATCTCCTGAAGAAGTGATTTTCTGTGCTTCAGTGGCAGCTTCATTAAGGTTGTCATGAGAATATTTCCTAGCGTGGAAAGGGACTTCTGGTTAGTGAATAAAATCAAAGAAAATTTATTTTATAAACTCTTTGCCTTGTGATTACAACATAAGTGCCCCTGAACTGCAGGATTCATGGCTGTAGTCACAACCAAATAAACTGTTATGGAAGTTGCAATCTGTTTCCTACAGACAGAGCAAGTCATTAGAAGTGCTGGTGGATACTGGTTTCACTTGGAGCTGTTGTGGGGCTTTGACCAAAGTATGGTCTTTTCTTCTCCAGTAGGCATTTCTACAGAAAATTTACCTTATTCTAGTAGAATATTTTTCCATTTCACTTGGAATGGTAAATCGTTTTAGGCTTTAGCTACTTAACTACTGTGATATAAAATGAAAACTAACAGAATGAAGGACTAGATTCTAATGCAGGAACACAACCAATCTCCTGATGGCATCAGAGACAGCAGAAGTGGTAATCTGAGCAGGTCAGGGAACAAGACTGTCTCAGCCATGTTAAACTGCCAAAATTATCTTCATATTGTCCTCATTCAATGAAGGAATCATAATAATTGCATGAAGAATCAAAAGAAGATATGGGAAGGCGGTGGACCAAAAATGACACATTCTTGTATTAAATTGCATCCTATTGAATCTAAAAACACAGAAAAGGAGAAAAAATCACTTCTGGAGTTATGTATCTCTTCTTCCTTGTTCTGTGAGAACAAGAAGCAAATCTGGATTTGACAGTATCATTCCAGGTTTGGTTGTGAACCTCTCAAAGTCTTCATTTGACATAGTCAAGTAAACACTTCTACGGTTCTTGAATATGCAACAGGGGAATTTCTGAATACAAAATTCCTGGGCCTGATGGTACTTGGCAGAAATAACTGGATCTGCTTTTTTCCCATCTGTCTAGGAAGGACACTGTGTTAGTACTACACATATAGTCTGGATTTTCAACTATAAGAGGGACTGAAATTTCAAAATCCTCAAAACTGAAATTCTGAGATGCTTTAAAGTATCCTGTGAAATATTCAATGCTACCTTACACAATCTTGACAGCTAGACTGTGATCTTAAGGGTCTTTTACAACTTAAATTATTCTATTAATATTGTGTGAGGGAAATGAGTAAAATGTGAGAGCACAGGAAATCCTTCCCAAATAAGATCAGAAATTTGTATATTTGTGTATGCTATTTTACTGTGTCAAATGGCAAGAAACTGCAAATGAGTCTAAGAATAAGACACAAATATGACAATGTTTTCACAGCACATTTCCCTATTGATTTCAAGTTATCTACATCTTAGTTTCAGAGCTAGAACCATATTTTATTTATTAGGTCTGGGGTTATTCCCTTTCTTATTAATTTTGTTGTTTTTTCAACCCACATAAGTTACTGACACAAGTTTCTGTGGTACTGAGTCCCACAACTCTGCTCTATTTCTGCATAACAGCACATCTGGTTTTCTTTAATTTGGCTACTGAATAAAATCACCTAGATTTAGTTATTCCATATCCTTTTTTCTATATTCATTATGATTTCATGGTACTCTTAACGTGGACATACTCCATAGGCTCATGTAATCTGGAAAACTAACCAGTTTAGTCCCATCTAACTATTGTCTACTTGCAATTGGAAACCATTCAGTATTTAGGATTGATTCTGTCCCCGTTAGCTTTATCTGAAGTTACAAGGAGACACTGAGCATCTGCAATTTCTTTTTCACAAGTGAATTCAACAAGGCACAAACAATCATGGAATTTCACTGTCGTATGAAATAGAATATTCTGAAACTCTGAGATGCATAAACAGAGATATAAGGATGTAGGAAAAACTCCCAAACATAAAAACACCTAAAGATTTTGCTAGTAGTGGAAATAGGACTTTGTAATGCATCATGTATTTCCTAAGTTTTGTAAGACTAACCAGACCTTCTGATTTGCACTGCAAACAGCTTTCTCTTTGTAGGGCTTAAAAAGAGATCATATTGTTTAAAAATCAGAGACACCTTAGCTTAAACAAATCATTTCACTGTGATGATTCTTATTTAAATAAGAGGCACCAAAGGATGGAAGTCAAGTGTTTTTATGAACAACTTCAGATCTGAGTTTAAACTAGTTCTTAGAAGAAAATCCTTATCTATCTTCTAGGTTCATGGAATTAAATTCAATAGTATGGAAATATATTTGTTGCTTTGAATCTATTGGAAATAGTGCATGTTTGCCTTCTTTTGTACTGCTTCCAACTAAATCATTCAAACATGAATTTCCTCAAGTTTCAGCCATGCGGTTGGGCACTTATGAGTTATTTGGGTCTCTTGAAGTTCACTGCAAGAATTTACTGTGGTTGACATAGTCATGTAAAGTGTGACAGCTGGCTGAACTCACCATGATATTGGAACTTTTACTAAAACTTTTTTTGGGAAATCAGAGATGTAAAACCCAAGGTCTTATAAATCATAACAGATTTAAATATGACAGCAGGATTTATAAACTTGATTATTATGGCAGGATTTCAGAGCATATTTATGGCCTGAAACAGATATATCTTGAGTAGCTGAAATATTTCTGTTTAGAGATTTTTAACATGATTTGTAGAACAACCAGTGAGTTTGTCTCTTGCTTGAGAAACCAAAGACTGGCAGATGTGTCTATGGATTCTTATTTCCATTTGGAGTGAGTTAATTAAAAATTATTTTAACCAAATATGATCTTTAAAGTACAAGTTTTCAAAGTAAAACAAACTCCTGCAGGCTTTTTCAGATTTATAAATGAGAACTAAGTGTTTAGAGTTTAAATGTTATTATGATTAATAATATCTATTATGATTAATACTATTCTTTCTTATGAGGATGATGAATCTTATTCTCCAAGAGTTAAATGTCAAGTCTCAGCAGAGTTAGGATGACGTGAGTGGTTGAAGGAGAGTTTATTTCACCTTGTATTAATTCTTATTAATCTCCTGTGGCTCACTGGTCAAGTCACATTCTATGTGCCACTTATCTTCTCATTTTTCATTTCTTTCATTTACTTTGATAAAGAAACTCTACCTCTTTAGGGCAGAGGCTCTTTCATGCATATCTGTCAGGACAAAGATGTTAATACACAAAACAAAAATAAACAGTTGTATTGAACATTTTGCATTGAACTGAACTTTGAAACGGGTCATAATCTTTTGCTAGGGATTTAGTCTCCTACAGATAAGCTCACTTTCTGCAATAAAAGATAATTCTTATCTTGAACAAGTTTAAAACTCAGGCTATACTATCATTATCACACTTCAAAAATAGGAGATAGCTGAAAGAAAGTAATTTCAAAACAAATAAACTGAACTCAAGAAGTGTGGCAGCAACCTGAAAGAGTAATTATGGGACTCTACAGTAAATAATGCCTCTGTATATTTCAGCTACTTGATTGACTAACAAAAATGTAATTTAGCAACTTCTGCCATTTTAAATTTAGAAATATTCTTATTTCCTAATGTGCTTGGCATTGTTTTATTTCTATTTCCAGTCCTCTTTTTTCCTACTGAGGTCGTCATTTGGCAAAATAATTTTGTAGACTGAAGATTAAGCAGAATATTGTTAATAAGGTACAAAATCACTTCTGTGAAGCTGGTTGTGAGCAGAACTGGGTGGGAAATAGTTTTAAAAATTGATCCATGTAATGAGCTAGTCTGGCCTCAGGGTAAAACCCAAGATATTCAGGGCTGTCAGAAGACTTACAAAAATAGTCTCGATTCCAGAGATGTAGTCTCCTATGTTAGAGGTGTCACACAGGGGTTCAGATAATTTATTAAAAGAAAAGAAAGAACAGAAAAAGAAAAGAAAAAAAAAATTAAAAAGCTGGGGAGGGTCTTTTTGCAAGGAGTGATATGAGTGATAGAAAAGGGGGGATGGATAAAAACTGAAAGAGGGGAGATTTGCGTTACACATTAGGAAGAAATTTTTTAGCGTGAGGGTGGTGAGATATTGTAATAGGTTTCCCAGGGAAGTTGTGGAAGCCCCATCCCTGGAAGTGTTCAAGGCCAGGCTGGATGGGACTTTGAGCAGCCTGTTCTAGTGGGAGGTGTCCCTGCCCATACAGGGGGGTTGGAACTAGGTGATCTTTAAGGTCCCTTCTAACTCAAACCACTCCATGATTCTGTGAGTCTGTCAACAACAGCAAGCAAAACAAATCTCTGCTGGAAAAGTAGATGTCTGTTTTGGCTCTATTTAGTGTGCCAGAAAGATCAAATCCTTCTCAGGATTGCTTTTACATACGGATGAAAGAAACTCAAACCCAAGTAGACAGTAGAAAAGAAAAGGGCTGATACAAAGTGATCTGAGTGTTCATGGAATCATAGAATCATAGAATCATCCTGGTTGGAAGGGACCTTGAAGATCATCAAGTCCAACCATAAACTAAATCCTCCTACTATCACCTAATTTACCCATTTAATGCTTAAATCAAATGTTCTGGATAAGTTTTTGTATAAAGTTAAATATTTGCAAAGATTTGCTAATGTAGTTTAATACCTAAAATAAACATTGACTACACACTTATAAGCGTCAATGAAATAAAGATTGATTTTTTAAAGTAGATTTTTTTTTACTTTTTCTCTCTTCCTCTCCCTCTCTTCTTTGTTTCTTTGCCAGCCAGCTTTCTTTTTCTGATGACATTTTGGGTGTTCTGTTTAAATATTTCATAAATTACAAATCTTACTTGGAATTATTTGTAAATGGTTTTAATACATTAGTTTTTTTAATATTTTAACATAAACTCTATTCATGAGCAATGTCAAACACTCCCAATATTGAGTCACTGCCACCTACTTGACATTATTTTCATTAATTATCAGTAAATGCACCCAATTATCTCATACTGAAGAATTTAATTTAGTCATATCACTTGCAATAGAAAGTCACAAAGTCTGAGTCTGTAGAAGACTCTTTACTGTAAAAAGTAAGATCCACCACAAGTGTTGCTTGTTGGATATCTTACAAAAGCAGCATGAGAGGAGAAGTTTATTTTCATTTAGTCCTGTTGAATTCACTAGATCTCCTCATGCTCTAAAACTTAGGCATTTAAAAAAAATTTTTCTGAGTAAGAAGAAAGAGGACAAGACTTGTAGTCTTTGTCTAAATACTTAATAGTGAAGTCGGATACAAAGTTTTCCTATTCAGCACATTTTTAGGTGGTTTTGTCCTGTTTTGTCTAATTTTCTCACCTTAATATTCCTACTTTGGGATTGCCAGTATTAGCTACCATCTTCCCTTTCAGTTTTATTGGCTAAGGCAGTAATGGTGGATTTACCACTTGGAAAGTGAATAATCTCTGTGGATGAGACGTGGACATTTTCTGAAGTTGCTAATATAAAATCCACTTGCATGATTAATATAAAATAATGCATATTTCTGAGAATTAGCAGCACAAGAAGAGATTTAACTTATTAAACTTTTAGGAGATGAAGTTTCATTCTCATCTGCCATTTCCTAGTTATAATAGTTAATAGAGGGAAAATCAATATAATTAAAGTTAAAGAAAAGCTAATCCAATAATGTTGTGAAATGGATTTACCTTGACTAAATGCAGAAATCTTCTCCCAGCCTACTCCTGTGGAATGAATCTGATCTCAATTTTTCTAGAAATTCTATTACTGGACTCACATAGGATTCAGAATGGAGTGTCTGGCTGATTCATAAAAGTTTTCTGGAGAGAAACTCATGATTTTACATAGCCATGTGGAGTCTTCTGATGGCAAGGAATGGTCCTCACAGGGTTTACAGTCCTTCCAGCACAGAAAATTATAGACACTCTGTGACCTTTACAGGCTCTGAGTTTTATTTCTAAGCAGATTTACACAACTATCCACAACTTCTTTTTTATTCTAGATTGCACTAACAAAGGTTAAAATTAGTAGTGGTGTAGCTATTTTGTTTGTGTAACTTAATTCAATCCTCTAATGCTTGCAAAGCATTTTGAAATCCAGTCACTGCAAACACAAAATGGAAATAACCTCATAGGTTCTTCTGCTGGTATTAAAAAGAAACAATGTTCTTCATCTGACCCACTATGAATGTCATAGTGTTCATATGAGAAGAAAAAATTGTCAAGCAGTTTTGAAGGCACTGATATAAGGAGAGTTAATGAGCACCAGCAAACAAGTATTTGGGCTTTATCTGCTGGTATGTCAAACCAGAAGCAGAAGGAGAAAAAATCCCATTGGACCACTGCCAATATGGAGCAGGGCAGCAGCAGGTCCCTACTGGTGGGTTACAAGGATGGGATGTTGATATTACCAATAGGAATTGAAAAGAGAAGGAGAGAAAAGAGAAAAAGAAGAGATAGAAAAGAGAGGAATAAAATCGATGTGGAGAAAGTATTTGTTGTTTAACCTTATTCCAATTACCATGCTACTCAGAAGAAGAATAAGAAGGAAAAAAAAAAAAAAAAAAAAAAAAAAAGGAAGGAAAGAGAAAACAGGGTTTTCTTACCATTTATGGTTCTAGAAGATGTTTTTTTATAGATATATATATATATATATAAATAAGAAAGCTGAGACAGGGATTTAGATAAGATTGAGGTCTGCAACCAACAGGCTTTATTCACAGTTGATCAGCTGAATAAGTTAGGGTTGGATTAGATCACCTAAAAAAACAACTATGAACATGTTTTCAGTCATACAATAAGGCTCATTTGCATCCAGTAGTTCTATTTATGATACTAATATTCAAAATTATCTGTAGACCAGAAGAACTTGGATTCTAGAAACAAATTTTATGAA